>NC_088886.1:37470627-37776460 GCF_037157495.1 Lathamus discolor | reverse complement strand
AAACTTAAGGCTTTGAATATTTTTTAACATCGTGCAGCAGAAATTACAATGAATTTCCTATGCGCGCACATGTGTGTATTCACACACAGAAAAGCCAATTTCCCTAGCAGTAAATCTGAACATTTCAAGTGACAGCTTACACAAAAACTGAGCGTTATTTCAGCTGACAACTCGACTGATTCAGAAATACAGCCATTTCAAGAAATTCAAGTAAGATTAACCTCGCCTACCTGTATACAAGCAATTAAATAGTATAATTACTAACTAGTCAAACTTTAATTATTGTATTTAAACTTTGGTAAAGCATTGTTGCCATTAACTTTGACAACCGAGCTACAACTTCACTAGGAAGCAAGCAATCTTCAAAAATTCTGGCTTATGTTTAGGCAGAACACTGACATATTTCATAATTTCAGTAGTTTGACTCATTTACTTCACTGTTAAAATAACCAGTGTTCACATTTAACAACTGTGAAGTTACATCTAAAGCTAATGTTTTATATATGCAGCAGACACTAATTGTTCTCTCATTTACACCATCATTACATCAAACTTCAGTGCTAGGCAAAAAAAAAAAAACAACCCTATATTTATCTGTAAATGAACTGTTCACAGGAATACAACTGAAACTGTATTTTAAGTGCAGGGAAAGTACATGCAAATAAGCACTTGCAAAGACACAGAGAAATACCAGGCAAAAATCATAATGATTCATAAAAATAAGCAGTTAAAAGATACCAAAGTAAGTTTGCTATAATGTCAGAGATCATCACTGATTTTTTATATTTTTTTTCCTAAGGAAAAAAGTTCATTATGGCAAGCTTCATACTTCAGTTAAAAAAAAATTACATGAGAGCACAAAACTGGCTCTAAGTGGCATTACTTACATTTACATCTGTGTGGTGAATTAAAACACAGAGTGCTGGAAGGATCTAAGGAGGGAAAGAAGCATCTGACAGTTATTTTTAAGGCAGACAATTACTCAACTTCAGTTTAGTTACACTGAACAGTGAGTAATTCAGTCACCTCCTGAATAGTTTCCATTGGTGGAGGAGGATCTTTGTGGCGGCACAGGTTGACCATGACCCAGGTAACATTTCTTAAGAAAGTTATAGGAATAGATGGGCTGATGAAGGACAGCAGTGGTTTCACTACTCCAAGACTAATAACGTAATCTCTACACTGGGGTCCATCACCTGTTTGAGACACCAAAGAACTATGAATACACAGATCATCCCACAGCATTCTCAAAAAGTCCGACTTAGTTATGTAACATGCATACAAAGTTAAAGAGTATGGGCCCTGGAAAGATATAGACACACACATGTCTATATAGATACCTCTATGATAAAGACACCTGCATAAAGCTTTAGTAGGATCTGTGGCTGCCTGCCCAATTGCCTCATTCTGAACTACTCAGAATGAGGTAAATTTATTATTTATAACAGGCTAAGATGGTGGTAGGCAAGGGATAAGGGGTGGCAGTCCTGATAGTAACTAGCTTGATAGTCCTCATTATAAACCCTGTGATCTTCCAACATTAAAACATCCTAAGATCTAGCTGAAAATGGATACTGTCTTCCTCATATCTGAATATGCTTTTGTCACTGTCCAGTTATCACTACAGTTGCCTTGAGAGCAGCATCTGACTTGTACTGAATATGTTACCACTAACAGCTTCAGGCAGTTACCCTACTGTGGATTTTGCTGGTCTGCTTCTTAAGGGCTAGGCATTTCTAAAAATACCAGACTGTAGAAGTCTCAGGATATCAGAACCAGTATTAGCTCTCCAGCACTGCAAGCACAGTCAGGGCTGTAAACCACAAAGCTAAGACTTGCAGGACAGGAGGAAAAATCAAGTGAAAAATAAAATGATCACAACTTATGTAGAATTTAAACACAACATACACTCAGGCAAAATTTCAGAACTTGGATACACAACAGAGAAAACAGCAATAAGCAGGTAACTGCCACTCTAACAGCTGCCTTTTTTCTCATAGTTGAGCATCTAAGCTCTAACACACAAAATCCTACCTAGTTTAGTCTTAGTTCACCAAAAGGAACTTTTTTTAGTGGGAGGAGTCACACAAACCTATGATATTTCCTAAAGCCCACACAGCTTGTTCACAAACATTTTGATGCGGTGAATGGAGCAGTCTCAGAAAAAGTGGCACAGCATCTGAAAGACAGAAAAAAAATCCATGCAGTTGTTAAAAAATACACCTCTCTTAAAAGACAAAAGAGTTCACATAATTAGCTCTTCAAAGAAATGAGAAATTTACCTTCCTATTAAATACCAAAGACTTCTCAGATGATACCGAAATAAAACACATCATAACAGTTCCTCCTTTACTGCTCTCTTACAGAGTCCATCCACACTTCAAAATATTATGAAAGCATCTCTTAAAGTAACCTGACATTTGTTTACAGTCTCAAGTCTACTGAAGCTTGTCAGGACTCAAAATTTAGTTATATTTATTAATTACTGAATTCAGAAATTCCATGCTTAGTTATCAATCAGAACCAACTGCAAAGTAGTAACCATTTAAGACCAACCTCACCCATTCAATTTGACTGAGTTGGTAGGTCTACATCTACATTATTGACTGGTAAGGTATAAGAGGACAGGACAGGGATTTAAATTTGTTTCAATATCTCCAGTTTACAGTACCCGATATCCCCACATCACACGTTTACTACGAGTGAAGTATGTGCCAGTTGCTAGTCTGAGCACATGCAGAAACTGAAACACTGAGGGATCTGCTGTATACACTGTCAGCACAGAGCTCCAGGGAATGCTTCACCAATCAACATCACCCGCAGTTCTACCAACAGGAAGCTTCGCTGATGGAGCACACAGAAGCAGACACATGGTAAACTGCCCGAGAGGCAGTCCTACTGCCCATAAGGATGCACTACTAAGTGCCACGTCAGTGTGTACTTCTCCCTAGTATTTCCAATTCTGCATTCACTATCTTTTGATAACCATTATGAAGCTATGTGTACAGCAACAGCAGCTGTTCCCACAAATCTAGTCATCTTGGCCTCCTGAATGCCAATACAGATGCACTCCTCAATGTGAAATCTACTTTTATATCACGGAGTTCTGACTCTACTCAATCTGAAATTTATTATCTAAGAGATTTCAAATACTTAGATATTTCAAATTAGTATTTCAAATTAGTAGTAGTTTCAAATACTACTATGTGGCAAAAAAAACAGAAACCACCAAACAGGACAACTGACAGAGCAGAACAAAAACGATTCAAAATACAACACGCAATTCTGCAGTTGTTACCAAGGCAGCTATTTTTCTACCCTCTGTTGGTGTCAGACAGAACGCTCCCAATATTGAGAACTAAAGCTAACCAATGTTTGAAACATATTCTACATGCAACACATTTAGATAACTGATCCTTATTTTTTGCAGCCCCAGCACTGAGGTGCTTGCTTACATGATTTGGTAACAACAGCTTAGGCTGCAAAAAGCATTCCTTCACTTTGTATCACATATTTCATAAGAGGTTGGTATTTTTAGTTAGTCTGCTGTAATCTCTTGATATTTCTCTAGCAAAAATGATTTACATTGAAGAAAAATCTCTCTCTTCTACTGAAATATATCATTAAAAGAAAGAAACCATACTTTCATATGTTATAGCTATTAAATTAGCTAATACAGTGCATAAATGCAGACCTAGCTAAGTCAGAGATCATCACCAAAATAAACCATTGCTGTATCTGGCACTCATCTTCAATCCATTTATGAAAGCTAGGTTTAAACAAAAAGTATTCTAGATCAGAGGTGTGGAACAGATTATACAGTTATTAGATTTCCAAAAGAAAACTTGGGATGCAACAGGGAAAAGAAGAGGAGGACGGGAAGAGGGAACATTAGAATTATTAGCAAAGATACATGCTAAAACCAAAGCTTTATCAAAGTTAACAGGTTCTTAACACTGAGAGGTTGCAAAACCAAAGAACAACTGATCTTGTAACCAATGCAGTAATAAATCATACATTCTATTAAAACAACAACAACAACAAAAACCTTTAACCTCAAGTCACCTGCCTTAAATTCCTTCACATCCATTGTAGAGAATTCAGCATTTTTTCCAGTTAAAGATTTTGAAACACACCTGGTCATTTAACAGAGAAAATGGTGCTAAAAACTTTCTTGTGAAGACATATCTTTTTCTAAATGTAAAGTTTGTGAGAAGCTTGTAAGTGCTTAGCACTAACAACAACAAAAACACATTATTTTTGATCACTGAAGTGGGGGAAAAAAAAATATCAGTCTTGGAATATATGTAACAAATACTGATGTTCCAACACAAACACCAGCACACCTCTTAGAAACTGTACTTACTACATGGAATAAAAGTTCCAAGCAGTTCTAAAAAGAAGTCAATATACGAACGTCGGGGGCAAGGGGGGGAAATCACACACAAAAGACCAAGCATAATTCTGTGTCTTTTAGTTGTTGAAAGCACAATATGTTTAATGGTACTGGCAGCATGCACTGCAATACAATAGCAATTCTAACCATTAAAACTTTAAAGCTACTGGTATCTCACGTAATGTACACTTTGTGGATTCCCCCCATCCCTTAAATTTTAGGCAAAAACTTAGTTTACTGTACTCTTGACTCTTCCATGGGTCTCAGGAAGCTCTGCTGTTTTATTCATTCAATTCAGAAAGCCTGCAGACACTTCTACTTAGTTCAGCTTTACCAACAGAAGTACTACTTAGACTTACGTCATGTTTAGATACAGAAGAAAATTTGCTTTGCTTGGCAAGTTGGATTTCAAGTACAACAACCATTCCTCTCCATGCTCCATATTCCAAAAAAATCTATGAAGGACAGCGTGTTTTCTCCAACTTGATACTGGGTAAGGTCAGAGGAATAAGGCACCCTCTGGCCTTGGTCCACATCTTTTCCTCCCTCTTCACAGTAAGATAGGAAATAGCTCCATAGGAGGGGTTTTTTTGTTTGGTTTTGTTTCACACTTTCTGTTGGGTTTGTTTTAAGTTTGAAAACTGGAAACCAGCAGACATCAACTCTGCAAAAATAGTGTGAGTTTCCAGAATACATTACTCACCATCAGGAAACCCAACAAAATTTAAAATCTGAGAAAATGAAGAACAAAAGCAGGTGTGTGCTTCAACTGATGCTGCTTGCCAGAGAAGAGGTAGAACATCTGGCAGGAGACTTCATGGGCAGGTCCTTCAGCGACGTGCCTGTGATTGACAACTCAGTTTCAACCATCCTGGCTATCGCATGAAAGGACCAACCCTAACATGTGGATTGGTGAACATGCTTGAGATAGAGAAGAACAGGCATGTGGATGTGCTCTACACTATCATTCAGATGATTTTTCTTATTTCTGTGGAAACTACAGTGCGTGCTTTATCAATGATCAAATACTGTTGTACTTACTAGATTGAACTACAGCCTGTGTTTGTTCAGAGGTTCCAGAGGCAATGTTTGTCAAAGCCCAGGCAGCTTCAAACTGTAAAGAAGGACTGCAAAGCAAGGGGGGGAAAAAAAAAAAAAAGAATAAAAATTGTAACATGAGTTTTCAAACCAGACGCCAGAGGCACACTGCTAAATACCAAGAATTCTTGCAGTAATTAAAGAATTTTAAGTTTTAGAAATACTCACTTGTCATCTCTTTCAAGACAATGAACTAAAATAGGTAATATTCCTGATTTTATTAGATCGTCAATTGGTGGATTGCGATCACTGGAAAGCAGCTTCCTGTTCAAGAGAAGGAGAAAATACAAAACTTAAATAACACAACGAGAAATCGTGAAAGGATCTCTGGAGGTTTAGTCCTAACTCGCACTCCAAGTGGAACTATTGCTGCCATGAGATCAGGTCAGTAATGGCTTCCTGTAGAGTTTTGGAAATCTCTAAGCACGGAGATCCAACAACCTCTCCAGACAAAATGTTGCAGTGCTGCACTATATTCTGCACTGGGAAGTTTTTGCCCAGTGTGTGTCTCATACTCTTAAAGATGAAGCAGGATTTGTTTTCTCCACTTTGAGTGAAAACAGTTAATCCCCAAAATCTGAATTACTGAACTCTCAAAAAAACTGAAGCCATTACACGCATTGCCCATTTTGGTCACCATGTTTTCTGACTGCTTTTGAAGATGTATTACCAGGCAGTAAAATAAAAATCACCAGAGTTATTATTCACAGTTACACCCTCCTACAGCCTCCACCCAACAAGGGAGATAAACAGATCCTGGCTGCTTTGATGGGAAAGGCAGAAACTTGTTTCTTCTTTACTAAGGATATAATTTCAGAGAGCAAAGATTCATAAAGTACTACTGTAAAGAACAGAAGTGTACACATTTGTTTCTATTTTTAAACCCTCTAGCTTCACCTTTCTGCAGCAAAGGAATTAAGGAAAAAGAAGGAAGCTTCTTGGAGAAGATAACTTGGGCTGTTGCACGAAATTTTTACTAGCAGTAGGAACAGAGATTGTATATAGTCATCTCTTCATATATCAGCTGATTCACAAACACATGAAAGGCATGACAAAACACAGTAACTAGAAATCAGCTTTCCATTGCTGCTTTATCCTGAAAGATCAGTGGTGTGTTAAAGGGGAAAGAGAATTGGAGATAAGAAAAGCCAGAACAGCAAAACAAAATACCTTGGAAAACTAAGCAATCACAATAGGGAAGACCTGAACACAGATTATGTGAAAACTTTTGTAATAATCAGATGCACATTTTCAACTTCTAAATAAGGTAAAGGAGATTCCTTTTATAAGTGAAGACAATTTACATCTACAAGCTTATAAAAATTAAGGAACACAAGTGTCCTTAGAGAGTCTTAACACTGATTTTTGTCCAGTGACAAAATCATAGTACAGTCTATTCACAATCAACTGCTCAACCAGGTAGAGAACTCTACTACCAGAATTAAATAAAACTTCAGGTTTGGGGAGGTGGGTCGGACAGTGGTGTTTGTTTAGTCTGGATTTTGCTTTTTCTTAAACACTTCTAATCAGTTTTCTGTTGCTTGTATTCTAACTGTGTGTTTTAGGGTTACTCAGGTAAGGTTCTCCTTTCCTGTTCCAGCTTCAGACCAAAGGATGGTACAGATCCAATCAAGACAGAGTAGCATTTGTTTTCAGCTCTAAAATATACTTTAATGCCTTTCTAACAATGTAAACTGCACTGTTTTAATTTTAAAATAGTTTTAAATTAAAAAAAAAAAAAACAAAAAACCAAGCAACTACTTACAATAGGAAGAAATCCACACAAACATTTCCATCTCATTTTAAGTCAGGCTCAATTCAGTGTTCTTCAGTCTAATCTGGTTTAGAGCAGTTGCAGTAAATAGGATGTTCTACATGATACTACCCTGAGCTGATCAGACTTTTTAGTGAAGGCAAGCTACCCAATGGAAATGGGCACAGAAACTGGTCTTTCCCCTACCAGTTTTAAACACATTAACTCTCAAAAGTCAAAGTAACTCCAAAGTCACCCAACTTCTCTACAATCTGGAAATCTTCCCTTGCACATGAATGAACCCTCTTGACCACAGATGATAAACAAATGCAAAGTTGTAGCTTTCTGCTATAAAGCAGATTTCTACTACAACCACTAGTTCAGGAACAGCAGTTAAATACTGGATTTATGGAAGCAAAGCTCCTAAGAGTATTTTAAGATCTCTGACGGAATACATACAACTGCACAGAATTCCTCTTAAATCAGAAAGTGGCTTTAGAGGCCTGATCTGTGGTAAAACTAGAAAAAGGATTATGCCAATTCTTGTGTTGTGTTTAAAGCTAAAGACTTTATAGTCCTCCTGACTGTCTATTTTACTCTACTTGAGAGACCAATCAAATACTGCACTAAAATCTTACCATAATGAAAATCCTGACTACTTCAAAGACTTCAGAATTTTGATTTTTCTTGTAAAGTTCTATTTATTATTTATTATATTTATTATCTATTATCTATTATTATATTTATTATCTATTATCTATTATTATATTTATTATCTATTATCTATTATATATTATAATATATATTATCTATTATAATATATATATCTATTATCTATTATTATCTATATATTTATTATCTATTATATTTATTATCTATTATTTATTATATTTATTATCTATTTATTATTTATTATAAATTTTATTATTTAAAAAAACCCAAACAAAACCAGAAAAGAAACCCAAAAAACTCTCAAAATAACACAAAACAGACCCACAAAAAAAATCCAAAACCCAAAAAACCAAACCAAAACCCAAACTAACAAACAGTTAAGGACACACTTGTTCTAGTTTAACTAGAACACATTTCTGAATTTAAGAGCATGAGAAAATAAGAATGAAACCAATGTATCTGGGAATAAGTGTTCTTACCTTGCAGCCTGCACAGCACTCAACTGTATACCCTGGTTGTCACTCGAAGCATTCTAAAATAAGAGAATTTAGACTTTTCATATATTTGTCACTACAACACAAAGAATATTCAAACAAATTATTTTTTTTACCTGTACTATTGCCTCCAAAGAAGTGTTTTGCTAGAAAACAGAGACAAAGGCAGTTAGAAATTTAAAATGCCTTTTAAGTATGTAAAACGAGGATATGCTTTAGAGTTAAATGAATTCTTACCACTCTAAAGTCACCATCGATATCAGAATCTTCACAAATATCTTCATGAGGAACATTTCTCTTCTTTAGAAGATGCTCATCTCTTTTGTTCTTAAAGAGAAAAATTACTTAATACCTTTAAAACTTTGATTTAGGGGGTGTGGGGCATGTTAAGAAGGCAACAGAAGCTTCTGTTTTAAACAATAATCAAACATGCTTTCATTGGCACTGACAAAATTTCCAAAGGTATTTCCAAAATTTCGAGAGGCAGGAAAGGACTGCTCGGAGAAGCACATTTTGGAAATCACTTCTTCGCAGAAAAATCCTTCACTCAACTTCATGTACAACAGTAGCTACTTTTGCTGGAAATTTCATGTGCACACATCAGTCCACACTGACAAGGCAATTCCGAGGGGCCAGTTTTCTGTTCATCCCAGAAGTAGAACAGAACTAGTTATGATGACTTCTAGGTTTTCAACAATTCTAGGCAGTGCTCCCTTCACACATTCACTCTTCCACTCCTACTTGTGTATTGAACTGTTTTGGGAAAGCAAACAGCTTTCTGTTTACAGATTAGTTAGAACACCCAGTTTTCAAAAGAAAAGACATAACTGTTTTTTTAAGCTTTTAGAATTAAAAGCTAGCTGGGAAGCAAGCATTATTCTCTTCAATAGATTACAAATAAAATCCCAGAATTCTAGAAGAAAAATTATGGAATTTCTAGTACAAGGTATGGTAACATCAGAACTTCCTTCTAAACCAAAGTACCTTTGCAGAATTAGTAAAGACAAATAGACAGTTTAACAACGGTATTAGTGGTGGACTCCTGAAAGAACACACAACAGTTGGGTTAGGGGTTTTTTGGGCTGTTTTTTTTTTAGCCTGTATCAAAACCTCATGAATTCTACCGAAATGTGAACACAGCTAAATGCCTTTTGGCAAGACTAATGCTAAGTTATCTCACCTTTCTCAACTCCACAACAACTTCATTTCTTTGCCTCCTCATAGTCTGAAAAAGAATCAAAATCAAAATGCATTATGTTCCAAGTCCAGACCAAGTAATTACAAAAGTTCCTGAACTTTAAACAGCACGCATACACACAGGATTTGTCATTATGTAAGGAAAAAACCATCAGGAAATGGAAGTGCGGGGGTTTTGGTGGGGTTTTTTGGGGTTTGTTTTTTTTTAGCTATGAAATAGCATCTCCTAGATCTTCATACTGAAGAAAAAAGGGTATGCAGGATCAGCAATAAACAACCTGACAAGAAAACCCCCTGCATTGTAAGAGCAATTTTTATTTTCTCTACAGCTCTCATTGAGAGAATTCACTTAAAAAAAGTCAACTGCAAAGATACTTAAATTGGTTTACTACTGCTTGTGTTACTACTATGCAAAGTGAAAATAGAGGGGAAAAAAAGTGGTTTTATTTTAGACTTTGAACTTTAGAATGAGTAAGAACAGCAACATTAAAAACAATTGCATTTTTATTGTGACTTAACCATTCATAAGCCTAGAGAAAGCTTGAAATACCAGAACATAAGGGACTGCATTAACACAGAATACAAAGAAAAGGAACAGCTAAGAGACCTTCTGAACAGCAATAAGAAGCAGTTCTGAAAATAACGATTGAAAGCCAGACTTTCAGAAATGTAATTGTTTTGATGGAAAATAATGTTTACTTCCTCAGAAAAATATCCCAGTTCCGAGCAAGGCAGTTTACCTTCTCAAATGAAGGAACTCCAAGAAAAGGAACAGAGCAGGAAAGGATGCAGGTGGAAAAGAAATGATGGTTCCCTACTCCTTTGGGGTAGAATTTTCATAACTTGAGGACTAAAATGCAGTTCATCACAAGGAAAACAGGCACAGGAAGGAAAAAGCTCAACAGCCCCACATCACAATAGCTTCCCATATCTAAAAGGCAAAGTATACAAGCATACCAATGCAGCTGAGGCACCTGGGATGACTAGATAAGAGTTATAATAAGCAAGTGCAAACCATCCCACACTGAAAAGCACCAAATCAAGTTTCCAGGAAATACGTGCATCTTTAAAGAACGTTGATTCAATTGGCCAATCAAAATCAGAATTAATAGCTGAGTCTAAAGCAGCTTATATTCATGGCTTTTTCAGTTTTAAACCTAAAAAGTCAGTCACCTCTGCTACATGGCAGTGAACAGCTGACACTGAACACTACTTGTATGCAGGTTAAGTTTTATTCCAGTGCTATGGTGTTACTCCCCACAGCTGGGTAAACTTCTTAAGTATTTCTTGAATTCTTCACATGACAGCAAGAATCTCAAAAGGTATAACCTCTAAAGAGGAAAAACTATACTTCACTAATAATCTTAACATTTTTCTAGTCCAATATGTATTCTCCTAATTAATCTAATACTGGTCTTATAAATACATAAATAACATTTTAACGGTCTTTAACAACTCCATCTCAAATTTCTGTATCAGCAAAAACCAGAAAAGTTTCTCCAGCAGTTATCTTCCTACACATGCATACAGTTACAGACTACTGGCATCATCACCTGGCAGCCCATGCTTCAGCTTTCCATAGCACACACCACTTCAATGCATTACAGGTTGCCAACAATAGGATGGGGGGTAGCAACCATACAACAGGATAGCACAGCCTATGATTCAGCTGCAAAGACACATATCCCACCTGAGTAATGAACAGCAGCTGAAGAAAAGAGCTAAAGGCAAGCAGCACTACATAGCCGTTCATCTGTGCTCCAAGTGCTGCTGCCTTTCTGGAGAAGCTGGTACACTAATGGATATCACCCACCACTTTGAGGCTTTGGAAAGATGTTGCAACTTTACAGCTGACTCATCTACTGCAGGCTCTTGCTCTCAGCCTATAACGCAGTGCTCAAAGTAGTTTCTCCAAAGTCTACTGCTCTGGCATATTCAAGAAGAAAATAGAAAGACAAAAATCTCTGATAATAAGAGTGCAGAATTGTACCAAGCCATTGCTGATCTCACTAGACTGTTAATTCGTGCCTTCCCAATTTACAAGTGCTACTGCAACCTAACAAAATAAGCACACCTACTGAAAAGCTGTACTGCAAGAAGGATTCTTCTTGCCAGACCTGAATCTTGACATTACTGGTCACAGAAAACCTGCTGCTGACCAACACCCAATGTACATTTCAAGGGAGTAGAAGACCGAATTACTAGGACACCAACTGTAAGACATTAAGCTGTAAGGATATGAAAAAGTAATAGCTGCAATTACTAGTGAGCCCAAAAGGAAATATATCCCAACTCAGGTGGTAACGCACCTTCATGACAAGTAAACACACATATGTATGTAATAGAGATATAGGGACAAGTGAGTGGGCCCAAAACAAATCCTCCCAAAAAAAGAAAAAAAAGCCTGGGACATTTCATTTAGAAGTTTCTTTACTTGAAAAATCATAAATGCAGTTAATCAGACTTCTAAAAAAATCCTGGAACTATCAATACTTTGCTGGAACAAGAAGAGTGTTCTCCCTCCAGACATAAGCTGACAGGTCTTCGGTTTTAATTCCTCCCTGCTTCTTAAAGAGGACCTGCATAACCTGGACTCACAAATGCCCTCACATGAAAGACAAGCTACTAGTGAAGTCACTCAAGAACAATTTACCAAAATAAGGCTCCAATAAAATAACTTTCTGTGTAAACAGTAGTTTGTTGACAAACTAGTTATTACTGGTCAACTTGTCACTGCTCTTCCTCCTAGGAAGAAAAAGCACACAACAAATACGAACTGAAGTTAGCTCACAGCACCATCACCTCAGCCTAGAAATGGAACAGATAGGTTGGTCAACTTGTGTGGCCTTCTGGAAAAAAAAGCTCAAATGGCAGAAAATCAGGTATAATGGTTCTTTGGCAAGTGGCATTGTCAAGCTAGATTCTCCCTTTCATTCTGTGTAAGATCTGCCTTGATGGACTTCCCCGATTCAGTTCAGTCTGCACTAACACAACTATGAGTAGGAAAGCAGCCTCAAAAGTTTAAGAAACAAGATTCAGAATGGTCCTTGTAAAGTGCTCCAATTTAAGCATACTCATCACTTCAGTATGAATTCATGTGGCTCTTTCAGTCACTGGATCCTGTTCTTCATTTGCTCCATCAAAAAGCAAATGATCAAATCTATTTCTGTCAGCCTATGATTGTTACCCCTCCATCTTCCTTTTTTTAATTATATTTAGCTGAAGTTTTATCATAAGGGCTATTTTCTGACCATTAGTCATTACTGAACCCTTCAGTTTATCGTTAAAATCTTGTGTTAGCTGATGCCTGCAGAATCCTGATACATTCTAGTGCTCTTAACAAGAATTCCAGAAAACAGAGCAAATGTTCTACACTCCACACTCAGGAACAGCTCCGATCTATTAGCCCTTTCTAAGTACAAAAGCCTGGAGCTCATCTAAGGTATCCTGACCCCTCTTCCACTTCTTCATCTGAATCACTGCTTCTCGGAAACTTGTACCCTTTTGCTATTATAAAATATTTCACTCAAGTAGCTCTATTTATGCACCTACAACAGGCAGGTCTGACAGCATTCCAATAATGGTAGAACTTTACCTATTCCTCTCATTCTAGCCAACAGTTTCCAAAGGCACATTGTTTCTGTTGTGGAACTCCAAAGGCAACAGTTACTTTAACTTCTGAGCCATCTTTCATTCCTAGAAAGTCACCACAACACCCCAGCACTAGTCTGCTCTACTAATCAAAACACAAACAAAATAAAAGCAACAAAAAGGAAGCAGGATGTATGTGTGGGAAATATGCCACTATTTATCTCCAAAACCTTTTGTGAACTGGATGGCATTTTCAGTTATTTTCTTTTTAAAACACCACTTACTATGGCCCTGTGCACAAACTGCTTACCCACTAGAGCAGCTACTCAGAAAGCACCCAGTCTGTAGACCACAGCTGGAGAAGGCTAGTCTACACCTCATAGCATCCAGTGCAGGAACCACACCAATCACCAGGAATCTTTGTCTTGTCTTTCACAAGTGTAAAAGGCACCAAACTACTAAACAAGGAAAGAACCTTTCAGATACATTCAAGTTCATATTTGCATTTGCTAAAAATCCATAGTCTTCACATTTAATCAAGTGCTTTAGGCCCTCCTCTATCAACTGTTTCCCTCCTATACTACTCCTAGTTCATTTGTAACCTGAAGCAATTAAGTCTACTCTCAAGATCATTGATAAAAATGGCATGGCATTTTAAAGCCAACACAATCTCTACAAGATACCACTAGAAAACACATCTCAGCAACTATTCCCCCTTCAGAATTATAATGGGACTCTCCATCACACATAAATAAAAATCAATATGACACTCCATATGTTGTCATTCTGTTTTTTCCTGGAGAAGTTGTGCATGCCAACTAAAATGCCTTACACAAACAAACAAGTATGATTTTTAAATTATAAAATGTATGAGATTCACCACAGAATTACAAGTCAGCTTAAAGGAACCTATTTTTATCTAACTCAGTGAGTGAAATTCCTGCTTCCCTTCAGTTTCTCCAAATTTGAATCTTAAGTAAACTATTGTGTGGAATACAGAAAAGGCTGAAAAGCCTTAACTACCTGCAATATGCAGTATATCTTGTAACATTATCCTTCCTTCAACCCCCTGAAGCTTCCTTGGTGTTCTCAAATGTAGTTAATATTATAAGTCCAGTGAACCCTACTGGCAACTCTTAAAAATCTTGACACTGCTGGTCGTAAAACATCCAGATTCAAAGGCTGCTCCTAAATTAGTTTTCAAGTACTCTGCATTACAATATTATCATCATTTGACATCATGCGTCTCTCAATTACAGAGCAGAAATACCAATCTGACACTTCTCCTGTGCTGACACTCTTAAAGCAATTCTTAATCTCTCACCCAGCAACACAGTCAAGTCAGGGAAGAAAAGGCCAGCAGAAAAGCATAGATTGTTCCAGCAGTTGCACAGAAATAAAATAAATGAAACACTGTTTTATTTGTTTTTAAATGAAACCAAAGAGCCTAAACATCAGTCAAATTTGAATGCTGCAGCAGGTGAGATCTTATCACCTGGTAAGACAAAAAGAAGAGAACAAAAAACCCAACCCAAACCCTCTTTGAAGTTTTCAAGAACTCCCCAGAAGCTCAAGACCCCTAACATGCAGTAGCAAACAGCAATTACTCAAAATCAAACTGTTCATAAATTTATGTCTGTTGCAGACTCAATGAACAATTTGCACTTATGCTGGCCTTTGTATAGTAAAGACTGAGTATCTGATTCCAAGGTCTGTGGTACTACAATTAAAAGTGAAGATGGGAAAGAAAATTGGATATCATCACAACTATACCCACAGTAAACAGAAAACACAGCTTATCCTTTCTTATTCAAGGAAAGTCTAAGTAAAATCTATTCCTTATTGAAAACACATGAGGAGAACAGTTACCTTAACTAGCTTTGCTAGTAGATAGGCATTCGCATAATTCTGTGCAAGAGTCCAGATAAGCACTTAAGATTCTGGATGCAAAAAACCAACCAAACAAAAAAAAACAAACCATAACACCAACCAAAACCACCCAAGTGACCTCTTCTGCAAGGCTAGCTCCTATTTGTGCTGTTACAACACTATTTTCTCCCTCCATAGCTCTAACTCTTAAATCTAAGACCTTACAGACTGCTGTTAAGACAATCCACTACAGAGATACAACCTTAGTATTAGCTGCAAATTATTTCTCTCTCAGCACAAACTCTTTTGATATTAAAAAGCTTATTACACTATTTCTTTGAGCAGTGCTATAAGAAGAAAAAAAAAAAAGTATCTTTGTGGTCACAATGAATCCCTCTATTCCCAAAGCCACCACCAATCTGTCATCTTAGAACAACCTAGCAGCAATTGTTTACAACATAACATGTCCACACATGCATGTTTACCCAATACCCAAGCAGATGAGGGAATTCTGCTAAACATCTTATGTAAAATAGGTGTGTGGTTTGGTTCCCCCCACCACCAACCCTTTTTCAAAGCTCAAATTTCTATTTTCAGGAGCACATTGATATGGTCTGGAAAATGGAAGTTCAACTTTAACTCATTAAGTATCCAAAAGGCTAAACACACACTTAGCACATATATAACAACACGATGTGAAGATGTGTAGACAAGGACATGTGACAGCAACTGGCAGCAACATAACTTGTCAATAACTGATTTAGACAATATGGAATTGTACATGTACCATTTAAAAAAAATTCTTATTTGTGACATGACAACCCTTCACAGCCTCTGGAATATCTGTATTTGGGATTCACCAAAACTAGAGCGATTAGTTATATTCATCTGCTCATGGCAAACGAAGGTAAACTGTCATGGAAAAAAAAAAAACGATCACAGGTTTGTAAGAGAAACCAATAGCTAAATGTGTAATTTCAGCAGAGATAAAAAGGAGGAGAAGTGAAGGAGGGGGGAGGAGGGAAAGAGATAAAGATCAAATGTTGGCTTCCTATGTGAAGTAAATAGACATCTTTCTGGGCACAGAAACACAGGTGGTGTGAACTAACTGAATACTCATTAGCAACTGTTGCTACCACAGGATACTTGACTGTAAGTGGACATTACCAACATCCCTCACACTAACAAAAAATGTCATGTGTAAGCAGTTAATAAGCAAGAATGAAAGCCATAAGCCTGAGCTATTGTATGAAAAACAGCCATCCACAGTGGTTATTTTAGGTACCAAGCATATGTTCCAGGATTTGTTGGATAGATGTCAGCATCTAAAATTTAACATGGCCTAGCAGTGGGGTTTTTTCACTCTCTAGAAGGCCATTTAAGCTCATCAGCAAACTAAAAAAAAATACTGCAGAGATAACCTGCTTCCTGATACACATGCACGTGTTCTTTTTACTTGCACGTGTCCTCATTGCACTTTCTCTACTTTAGCTGACTTACCTTAAAACTCAGTACATAGGTACGAAAGGAGAGAACTCGGATGAATTCCAACCTGTATTTTCCCATTATTTTATTTTTTTACTATAATAGTATACACTTTACTGCACCTTCCTAAAAATGTCTCTTGTACAGCTGTCCATTCAATGGTAATGTAACAATTTAGATAAAACCAAATTAATATCTAAGACAAGTAGTTACAACAAAGCTAACCACCCTACTAGCAAACAGAGCAATCGCTGCACTGATTATTCCCACTTTCAACATTTTTGCCATCACCAAACTTTGGACATAACTGTGAAGAGTAAACTGTTTTATTAATATACTTGGACAAGTTAAAAATCCAGGTGTTACTGGCTTCTGAATTACCCAATGGGAAACTTAACAGATGTTTTAGAAATTACAGCAATGTAAATGCATCTTTTACTTTTGAGAAGGAAATACTGTAAAAATTTTGTCTTCATATGAAAGATTAGACTATTATGCTAATTATAGGGACCCATATTGAGAGTAATGAAAAACGGTATGAAAATGCCAAAGCCTATTTCTTGATCAGAACCCTATACCGACAATAGCCAGATACACACATTTCCAAAATCAGCACTCCCAACCAAGCATTTACAGGTGAGGACAGACACCTAATTTTTAAAACTGAATATTTACTAAGGAAACCCAAAGTTAACTATTTCTTCTGCTGCACTGGCAAAGCATCTTTACATCTCAAACAATGTGCGTAGCAATCCAGCCACTAAAAAGTTTAGAGGCTCTATGCTATAAGTCAAACTGTTTCCATGCTCAACTGAGCAGTAAAATAGTAATATTAGCCCTATATTTAAAAAAAGCTTTATTTTATATATAGAAAAAACTTCAGTGCGCTTTTATTAATAAAAATCTTCACTATAAAGAGTAGGCAATAATTAATTCGTTTATTCACTGGAGTACCTTACAAAGACACACAGCAGAACACCCAACTGGGCCCTAATCTCTGACTCAGTCTTTTAGGGGCCACTCAGCGCAAAGAGCGATTATTAAGAACTAGCAAGAAATTAAGGCAGAGCCATGCGAAACCACGACTGCTGTACTGGACGGCACAACACCGAGGCAACACCTCTCCCTACCAAGAGTGCTGGGCCGAGCTACGCTAAACGAGAGGCCTGAATGCGAGGCCGGTACCTGCCCGCGCCGCGGGGACCAGCCGCTCACATTAGCGGCCCCCCGCCCATCCCTGGGCGGCGGGGCCCGCGGACGCCTCGGGCGGCGCTGCGGGGCCGGGCGGCGCGGACCGAGCAGGCAACGGCAGCCGTTGCCCCTTCAGCCGCGGCCCTCCCGCCTCCACGCGGCGCCCAACAGCCCGGCCGCGCCCGGCCCCACGGCGCGGCCTTCCCTTCTTCTGTCTCCTTTCCCTCCCCGGGCACCGGGGAGCGGCTCTCCTGCCTCCCTGCGGGGCGGGCAGCTCAGGCCGCGGCCCCGCCGTGGGCCCCTCGCCGGCGGATTAGGAAAGACGCCACACGGCAGCGGCCCCCTCCCGCCGCCATGGCCGGCCGGCCCCTCCCGCGAGGCGCCGCGGCGGTTACCTCCAGGTCGCGGCCTTTGTTCTTGAAGTTCTTCAGCCGCTGGTTGTCCAGTTTCTCGTTGTCGGCCATGGCGGGGGGGCAGGGTGGGTGGGAAGGAGCACGGCTCCTCCGCCTCCTCCCGGGCCCGTGCCCCTACCCGAGCCCGCCGGAGCCCCCCTTCCCGGCGCCGCTGCGGCCGCCGAGCCCGCTTACGCCTCAGCACTCGTCCTGCCGCGTCACCGGCCCGGGAAGCCGAGGCGGGGAGGTGCCGCGGCCGGCCTGCTCGGGGCGGCGCTGCCCGCTGCGCCCGGCGGCCGAACGTGCCGGCAGCGAGGAACGGCGGGAGCGGGGGAGGGGAGGGGAAAGAGGGGCAGCCTCGCTCTGGGCCGGCCGGCCGCGCCCGCGGATTGGCTGCGGGACCCGAGCCCGGAGACCAATAGGAGAGAGGAGGCAGAGGGAGTGAGCTGCGCGAGGATGTGACGCGCGCGTGGTGACGGTCGCGCGGAGGGGGGAGGAGGGGCAGGGAGGCCGCGGGCCCTTGGAGGTGTTTCGGCAGGGCCGCTCCGCCGCCGCCATCTTGCGTGCCGGGGCCTCCCGGGCCGGGAGGAGGCGCGGCCGCGCCCTCACCGCCCAGCGGCGCCCGCTGCGTCTTCAGGCGAAAGCCGAGAGCGGCTGATCCTCCGCCGCGCTCCTCTGTGCGTTCGCCGCGCTCCGGGGACCGGAGCCATCGGCTCGCAGTGTCCTGCTTTAGCGACAGGTTAAAAAAAATGAATCCGAGAAGGGTGTTTTAAAATAAAATTGTGCCGCTTGGCGGCCGCGGGAGGGCAGGAAAGGGGGTGCCCCGGCTGCGGGGGAAGGGTGTACCCGGCTCCCCGCCACCCGAGGGGAGGTGAGACTCGGCGACACGCTTGTGAAGTGTCAGGAAAGGACTTGGTGGAGGCTGAGCACAAGGAGCTGCTGCAGCCCGCACGTTTGGTACGGTCCGGTTTTTAATCCGAGCCAGTTCACCGGGCTTTGGCCCTAAACACAGCTCCTTGTGGAAAGTAAATGGAGCAGGGCACAGGATGCAGCAGCAGGTATTCTGACAGCCTCGTTGGAGACATGAGCAAGCTCTCCGCAAGAGAGAGCATTCTCTGTTACGCAGGTGTGTGTTCAGGACTCTCCTTTATTGGGCAGTATTGTCATCTACAGCAAATGCGGACCCAGTTCACAAGCAACACTTAGTAGGAATATTTCTGGTAGGGATGATCAGCATTAGGAGCAAAACTACTTTTCAGTAAGATCAGATTCCATGGATATTTCTACGTTCTTAAAGTGATGAAAAGAGGTCATGTTGGCTTATTTGGGTCCAAAATAGGTTGCTCTCTTCTTTTGAACTCTACTAGCTCAGAATTTTTTACAGGCCAACGTCTTACCAGTTTGTTGATGACAGGACAGGGTTAGTGGCAGTGGATTTTGGTCAGTAGTAAATGCTGTAACTCATTGTCAGGTGAGGGTGGTGGACACTGTTTCCAAACTAATTATGAGCTTTCACCAGCTAAGCATGTCCCCTTTGAGTATAGTCATCAGGGTTACATACGTTTGTAAACTCCCTTCTAGGACTTAAAACTTCCTTCCTTGCTTTATAGCAAGCAACATTACCTCTGTGTTACGCAAACTGCGGTGAGCTGCAGAAAGGCATTCCTGAGTTTGTATTGAGCACAGCAGCGAAGGGAAAGGTAGAGAGATCAACAGGGAAACAGTGGTTTATTTGCAAAATATCCAGTGGTTTTTCTTCTCAAAGCTGACTTGGTAATGCCTGTGGCATTTGGGACTCAGCTTTTTAACTTGTGAGGAAAAGATGCTCAGAGTAATACCTGTTCCTTCCAGTCATCCACAATGTTAGAAATATTAGGATATTAGAAAAAATATCTGAAATTAGAATATTAGGGGAAAAAAAAAAAATCTGCTATCCAAACTGTTTAAGCTAACCTGGTTAATTTTTGTGGACATGAGGTAAAGAGTATTGAAAGAAATAGATACAGAGCAGAGGGGATGGTAAATTTTTTCCTACTTTTATGACTTGATCCAGAAAAAAGTACCTATGCACTGAAGTAGAAGCACTCACTGGAATGTAGACTGCCCTGATCCTGCACGTAGCTTGTACTCGCTCTTAATGATTGGAAAATTAAGGCAGGGGTTGTGGGGATTCTTGTATTAAGTCCTGTGCTGATAGAACTCTTGCTTCACCAGTTGCCTTAAGATTTTCCATGATACTTGTACAAAGTCAATACATAAAGTGATACAGATTCAAAGTTGCGATGAGAGATGCAGTCTCCCAAGTGTGTAAACTGAGTGACTTATGAGTATCAGAAAAGAGAACTTGACTTAGTTCTTTGTGAAAACATTAAGATTATTATCTTTGAGACTACAAGCGACTGGGTATTTTACCTCTAGGACAGTTATGGGAGGATGAGACTCCATTCTAGATAGAAAGAGTTCTCGTCAAGACTGAAAGTGTCAGAAATTGGAGTCACAGTCACCACAGCCACATCTGTTGCATAAATGTAGTAGCGATATCTCAGCAATATGAGTGTAAATTGGTCAGGGTTAGTTAATGCTGATGATCTTCCATATAGGCATAGCTACTTGCCTACCAATCAGTAAACCATTTTGTTCAAAGCTGTTGTAGGTATAGAAAGCCTTTCACTTTGCAGGCTGGATATGCAAAAAGACATTCTCTTGACATGGCTATTTACATTTAAAAAAAACAATGCAGTTTGCCCATTTGGCAGTGTTTTAGAAAACTGCACAGAGAAAAAAGAGCATCTCTTTAGCCAGTGCTATTGCTCATTGGTATTTTGGTTGGTATCACAACACAGCTGCCTTAAGAAAACAAGATACTATACAGGAACAGCTATTGCAATATCAAAACCTTACTGTTTCAACATAAATGTGTGCTGTCATTTCAGAAGGAAACCTTTAGTAAAGAAATAAGAAAAATATTAAAAATACCTAAAAAGTAGGAATGTGTGAAGTCTGGGAAAAAAGAAATTCTATTGGCATTTCCAATTTTAAATCAGTTGAATAGAACTGACAGGTAGTTTCTGATTACTCTTAGCTTCTGCACTTACGATTTAAGAAAATGATCTGCACGTAAAATATTTTGCATCATCAAATCAGCAATGTTTTATATTTGCTATGGCTTTTGTGGTGTAATTTTGTAACCCTTTACTTACACCTGAATGGTTTGAATGAACTGAAGTAAACCAAACTACTTTTGATTTTATTTGCAGGAGTATTTTCACGGTGCTTCCTTTTATGATTACAGATTGTGTTGTATGTTTCACAGGGACATGCAAAATCCTGCATATGTTTTATTCTCTGTCATCTTTGGAATTGCCCTACCTGAACATACCCACTGTAATCGCATAGTTGGTACGATGCATAGTATTACACTGGCAACTGTGATCTGACACTTTTTGCTAAATCACAGCTTTTTACAGAATAAGGGTATGAAATCCAGAAAGAGATACCTAAAACTAACAAAAGTTAAGTAATAACTGTTACAAAAGATGTGAAAATTCAGGATGCAGCACTATGATTCTGTTACTCTGACTGGCTCATCTAGTTGTACATTTGAAGTTCAGCTCCTCCTGAGGAAATTGTACACCCACTGGGGAAAATACAGGAATACAAGTAAAATTGCTCTACAGTTTTATCCAAAACTACACATATAAGTATTGTGGAGTTACAGAAGTCCTCATTCTTAAAAGGTATTTTACAGGTCAATAATTTGCCAGTTAGTTGTAGTGTCACTTCCTTTAAGGAATAATTTTAGTGACCCTGAGAAACATTTTTGCAGAATGAGTTTTAAAATTCTGTGGCCCCAAAAAGGTTTCTTTGTGAATCAGTCCCGTAAAGCACAGCTGAGGCTCTGTCTCAGCAGAACATGGTTATTAATAATGAAATCAGACTAGTACATTGGTTCCAGCGCATTACATTCCTGACCATGTCTTGAGGATATAACTAGTCAGGCTCTGAAAGTAAAAAATATTTGGTGTCTAAGACCCGAGCCAGTAGTTTATGAAAAGAAAGAAAAACCCTTTTCCTCCGCCACTGCTCCTTTCATAGTTACCTTTTCTATGTCTTTGCTAACCCACACATACACATGCTCATCCCACTGTCACCATGCTTAGCACTGACTGATTACCTAGCATGTGGTTTGGAAAAGATGGAATCAGAAAGCCAGCACATTCTCTAGGGACCAGAACTGACTCAATGCCCTAACGAGTGACAATGACCTTTTAATGAAGTCATCTCTCTGTTGACCTTCCCCCTGTGTTCTTGGAAAAAGACTGACAGAGACAAGGGGCTGAGCAATAATAATGTTATTTTATGAGTAACCATTTGAAAATAATTGAGAATTACCTTGGCGAATCACATTGCCACATCTAATATACCACTCTGGCATAATTTTCTTACTAAGCACCTTCATATGAAATGTAGAACATGCTTTGCGTATACTAAATTACATGTGTTCAGAAGACTGTCCTTCAGTGGTCTTTGATCTGTATCTAAGATCTGGTATCACCTGAGGAATAATTTATAGCGTGACTTCAGTGTAGACATGATCAGAGATTAATCAAGTGCAGTTTGTTTAACTGTAGTCTAATTAATCTGTTTAGCTCTCAGAGGAACAATTACCATGTTATTTTTGTATTGGTTGATTTTACCTCAGATCTGCAGTGAAAATCTACCAACACTTGGAAGACCAATTTTGAAGAAGAGGCCTGTTCCCCCTTGAATTCTTGATTTGTGGCATGGGACTGTCTCTACAAAAAAAAAAACAAAAACAAAAACAAAACCCAGAAAACATAAAACAACTGGTTATTTAGATTCTAAATTAGCTTCTCCTAGAAGGATATGTTTTGGCTAAATGTGCGTGCCTATAAACATAGTAAGTTGTGCATGTAATACAAATCACAGTATGGTCATGTTCAAACTTCGTGATATTACAGTACAAAGCTCTGTATTTTTATGTATTTTTTGCATATTTCTCATGTTGGAAAACAATGGCAATGCAAACATAAAAATGTCAATTGGGTTCTGTTCACTTTCCAATCCTTCAGGCAGTAACAGGAAAGATACTGAGAGCTGTCTTAGCCTCTCATTAAGGAATGGTTATAAAATGTTTACTCCTGGCATCTGAACATGAAGTTAGAGTAGCTTGTGGTGGTTATAATTTGGTGGGATTTGAGCTGTCTGAAAATGTACAGGTGCTAGAAGAGAGATACTGTTTGGCAAGGAGGAATTTTTCTCGACAATACAAGTTTCCAGTTGATGTAAGGAGCCAATTTTGTCCCTTTTCAAAGTTTCCAACACAGAGGATATGCTGCATGGTCATTGTGCTCAGTCACATGAAAATTCTGGCTTGGCAAGCAGCTACATCATTGAGAGGCCATTATGATTTAAAGGATCATTTGGATCTCTGAAGAAGAAGAAAAAAAGAAAAAAAAATAAATTGAGAGAAGGAAAAAAAAAAAAAAGAAAGAAAACCAAACCAAACAAATAACAACAACAAAAAAAACCCACACCAAAGAAAAAAGGCAGAATATGTATGTTTGAAATGGCTTTTAGCCACTGTTCTCCCTTCCATATATGTACATGCAGCTCAGTAGATTTGTGTTACAAATAGTTTACATTTATAAAAAGGTAACATGTTTGTAATTTATGAACTTTACACTTCATGCAATCAGAAAACGTGTAAATATCAAAAGATCTTGAAAATCTCTTTCCAGTAATAATGTAAATTGATCTGAAATCTTTTACTAACATATTTTGCCCCAAATATACATTTGGGTACAGTGAGTTACCCCAAATGGCTTTTCATAGCAAGTGAACCTATGTCCCTAGTATAAGAAACAGAGTAGTATGTACAGCTGCAAAGATTTGTGTTACGCATAGAAAAATTCTTATTAATCATGGGGTTTATAAAAACAAAACAGCTAGTATTGACAAAAAAAAAAAAAAAAAGTAGACCATTGGACTGCTGGTAGGATATTTATTATAATTTTTTATCATCTGCTATGCAAACACAGCTATTTGTCTTCATTTTACACAGAGCGTCTCCAAGTCTGTTATTTGCTGGACATTGAAACCACCATATCAAAATGGGGTCAGATGTGATTATTGCACTGGGTGAAAAAGGCATAAAAAACTGCCACACAAAAATAGTAAATGCACAAAATTGAGCTTCACAGCACAGGGAGTTTAATTTAAAAGAAACATTATTACAGAAAAGTAACTGAGATGAACAGGACCAATCCAAGTAAAGCACTACGGTTTTCTTGGGGTCCATTAAACCTGAGGGGTTTCATGCTCTTTTGCACTTTTCCACAAAGAACTCTCCCATAGCTCCTGAGCATGAAAACCCTTTTCTAGAAGGAGCTACAGGTGCTGACAGAGTTTTTCTGCTGAAGGAGCAGGCACGTGGAGGCCTAATAATCCCAGAGGAAAATCAGCACAGAACCCTCCACATGAGCTAGTGCAGATCCCACACCGTGTCATGAGCAGCAGATACCAGACTTTCTTTTCAGACTTCCTCCACTGAAGTAACAAGAACCACAGCCTGCTCTTGGGGAGATAAAGGCATATTTTTGCAAAAGATGCAAAAGACACCAAAGACAGCACATTTTGTAAGGTTAAATCTAAGAGGAGGTTTGGTTTTTATTCTCCAAGTACTGTTTTTTGCATTTAGTCTTCTCTTATATCAGTGTGCTAGAATATTTTTTCCAGATGTGCCATTAAGCAGCTATCTCTAGGATGTCATCTTTTAGCACAGTGCATGATTTTGCCTGACCCTCTATATTCTCTTCTGCTGTTTTCTTCTTTTACCCATTTGAACTGCTTGAGCCAGACTGTTAATTTTTTCTCTCAGAAAATGTTCAGAGTCAGAATTCCTTCCTGAGCAATTGCATTGTTAGCCAATTCTTAATTAGTTGTTCAATATGCTTTGCCCCAGTTGTATGCCATTTTGTAATACCAGGCTGTACACTGAGTATCTGCAGCACCCACAATAAATCCTGCCCTCACTACTGACATTTCCTTTGCTCTTGCTGTTACGTAGAGACAGGTGAAAACAGCAGCATGATAGACCATGCATTGACAATACATCTGCCATGGATGCATGCCATCCCTTTTGAGCTATAAAGACATGCTAATACTGCTATCTTCTTGGATAAATTATTAGCTCTTAACTTACACTAGCCTTCTTCCCTGCTTCCCTCCTCACATGGGAAAAAAACCCAAACCAAACAAACCCCACAATCATTTCAGCCATTTTTTTCAACTTGTTTTTCAAATATTACCCTACCCTACTGGTTTAAAGTTGCTTTGTGATGGATGTTGGCTGAAGCCCTTTGGATGGCAGTAGGAAAAAGAAGATTTTAAGCATAAATGCTCAAACAGCTCTCCTATCTTTTGGCTACACTCACTCTCATTTGAGGGTGTTCTTTTGTGCAATGGGTCTCTTCTGTTGTATTCAAAAGCTGTAGAATTCCTGTGCATGTGTCCCCTTTATTTTGCTGTGTCCATTTAGAACCACTGGTTACACTGTATTTCAGCTTTTTCATATTTAGGATAAAAATCATGTATTTATACTTAGGAAAAAATACTCTTTAGTTGGAGTGGTACTTAAAACCTCACAGTGTCTCAGAGTAATGAACTACAGAGAACTGAAAATCAGCCTAAAATATCCTAAAAAGTTGAAAATGTAGTAGCATTAATGCCTTTCCATTTATATCACTTTAATCATGTTGTACAAGACACTAAAATTACTGGGAGATGTTCTTGATCCTGGTGTCAGTGCTGGCCCATATCAGATGTTAATGAAGCCACAGGCCTGTTGATGTCACTAGGCCAATTTAGTTTTCATGCTCTCACTCATTTAGCACTGTCTCTTGCCAGCCTTGTGTTCCCGTGCTTACTTACAGCCTCAGTGTTATAGATGCCTTGAGGATGTCTTCTCACAGGGCCTGTTTCAATTGGAAACACCATGTAATGAGCACTTTATGAGCTGTAGATATTTTTCTCTTTCTTTTTTTGTTTTGTGATGTTACCATGTGATTAGTTGTAAGATAAGGCACAATATTCTGTTTCTTCAGAGAAGCTGCAAAACACATCCCCAGACGGTGCAAATTAAAGGTAGTTCCTCTGGCATCAGTGGCCGTTTTCTGATCCACATCAGTTGAACATCTGCTGCTGTGATTAGAAAATACACCAAGGGCTCCTACATGACTGCAAACACTTAAGCAGGAGGCAGACCTGTTAAAATTTATGATCGGAGTTTCAAAGCCATCTCTGAAATAATTCATTGAGCCTACTTCTGATCTCAGTTATTCTAATGCAACTTTTTAATATAAACTTTGATTTTGGGATTGCTTCCACTTTACGTTGGTGATTTTTTCTAGAGTTCAGCCTATGTACACTCAGTTTTTAATGCACTAGATCAGACTTCTTGCAGACAAATTTAGAGATCATTAAATGGCCATTGCCAAAAATGTCTCTTGAGCACAAAATCTGTTAGCTGCCAATGGCACTAGAAGAACAGGAATCAATCAGGAATCAGCAGACTGTGGAGCTGCACTTTCCTGCCTTTGTCCTACCTGCCCTACCTTTCAAACAGAACAATTTCCTAATAAAGGCAAGGGAAGAAAATTTCATTTGAGGTAAAAAGTGAGGAAATGTGAGTGAAATAAGCTATTTCAGCATTCCCTGAAAGATTCAGGGATTTACTGCTCCCATGTTAAAAAAAAAGTAAAATAAAAAAGAAGAATTCCTTCTTAAGAAGTCCCGAGAACAAACTCATTCTCTGGTGGGACTGCTAGTGGTAACAAAGTGACTGAAAACTTTGCTGTTGCAGCTGCTTGTTTTGGGTGAATTCCATAATACTTCTGGAAGGAAAGGGAAAGGAAAGGCCTCCTGACAGGCCTGGGAACTACAGTATTCTGGATTCTATTCCACTTGACTGTCTTCAGAAGGTGAAATCACTTGCCCTCATGCCCTTAGTTACTCAGGTTTCAAATGGAAGGATGATCCACAGAGCTGTATTTATAAAATTCAGTGCTAATAGAAGTGTTAGGTAATATAACTTTCACATCGTACACAGAAGAATAATAGGATAGCAAAGCTAGAGACATTTATGGGAGCATCTAAAATTTAAGATGTCTTATTTCTGGTTGTTAACATTGCCAGTGAGCAGAATTTAGCATATAAACCAGCATCAAATCCAAGATGCCTCTTTTACGCAATAAAAATGTAGATGTCCAGATGCAGATTGCTATTGTCAATGTTGTGTTTTGGGCTGATTTTGCAAGGAAACTAGAATACATAACTGAATAAGGAAATTCAAAAGCCTGAAGGATTGGTATTGAGTAGAGATGTGAAAATACCCTCAGTATGCATATCTCTGTTACCCTGTAATGAAGAAAATGAGTACTTTTGAGCAGCAGCACTAATGAGGCCCATTCTCATAAGGATTTCTGACTGAGCTCTCCTTGATTTTCTAATGCCTGATAAAGAGCAATATTTCTATTTTGGCTTTGCTTTTGAGGGGGGATAATGGCCACATAATTTTCCTGAAATAGTGTTCTAGGAGCTCCATGCCTCTGTCAGATTGCCTAGATCAACCTTTTCTTTTAATGTTCATTACTATTTTTTATATTAAAGTCTCCTTTCAGTCATGAACTGGTATTCAAGGCTCTTATAAATTACTACCAATTTAATAAAAAAACTAATAAAAAATTAATGGCAATTCCAGTTTAGGAACATATCATTATAAACTATGGAGTAAGTGGTGTCCTTTCTCCATCTTGATTGTCTGAGTTTGTGAGACAGATATGATAGCATTTTGTAGTGTCCTGCAGGAGAATAGTGCTGCAGGCATGGAGGAGGAGCGGTGAGACACCATTGAAGGGTGAAGCCAGACTGGGAGGACAGCAGTTTGGTTATTCTGTATGCTGTAACAACCAACAGAGTTTATTTTGCTGTATAATACATTTGGGTAGACTATGAATAACACTCATCCACAATCTAGGAAGTGGAAAACTGATGTAAAGCTGGCTTGCATGCCCATCTGTCACACACATGTTGAGACAGATTTACCCACCTAATGATTTGTTCTTGAGACATAGCTGATAGTGTACATTTCACGCTAATGGCAAAAACAACTTTTTGGTAAAAATGAAAAAGCAACGTACAGAAAGAAAGAGGGACAATGGAAAGGGAAGAGGCAAGTAGGTCCTTGGCTAAGTTGCCTCCCCAGGTTCCTCTCCACAGTAACAAGCTAGTTTTCCTTTGGATCCACTTGACCCACTGTCGACTGCTCCTGCTTACAATGCTGTTAGTGCTGACTAGAGCACACTTGGATCAGGAGCATGTGTTGCATGCTAACAGTTTGTTAAACTTTAGACATCTATATTAGCAGGTTATGCTCATTAAATGTGGAAATGACTGTTGCCTGCTTGTTTGGACAGTTGAACATCACTCACTGTTAAGAAATTTGTGTTCCACAAAATGCTGTACTTTTGAAACATCTTAATGTGGAATGAAAACAAATGCAGGTTTTACCTAAGAACAGAAATTTTAATTTAACAAATTGTTACAATCAATCAGGTTTGTAAATACTTAGTACCTGAAAAATAAGTCCCATCAATGTTGTAATTTTACCAGCCAGTTTTGTTTAAAAAGTGAGGTACAGAATTTTTAGCTGTGTGGTTTAAACCTCTGGAACAGAGAGTTCTCAAGCCCATGTTGTCACCATCTGACTTCACAACCAAGTAGTTTCTATTTTATTAACTGCAGTATGTCTCATATGCCACAAGATGTCTCAGTGCGGAAAGGCTAAACTATAGAAGTGGTTTTGTCATTATTACTTAACTGAGGTAAAGGTTTTCTACTATTTGGCTTGGGTTTTCTTTAATATTTGACAGGGGCTTTTTAGCAGCACAGGAGAAATGAAAGCATATAGAAATTTACCGTTAGTGTAGGCAAAAAGTTGTTATTTTAAACAGTCAATGAGCCAAATGACTCATTGGAAAATCTTAACCTTCAAGAAGGAAAGGCTCAGTGTATAGCCTTTAATAAGCAGGTGATCACCAAAAAATAGGACTGTCTTCTGATCTAGGTTAAATGAAAGAGGTATTTGAAACTACCCTATTTAATTTCCACAACATTTGATTTTAATAAGATGCTATATATTTTTGATTACTCATGTTCAGGATTAGTATTGTTTAGAGTTACTATAAGGTGCCAGTTATTTGCATAGTTTTCTCTGAGGTTACATTATATTGGGGCCTAATGTAACTAAAATCAATGAAATACTTGCCTTCAGTATGTGATGTATGTTCAGAGAGAGTACACATGAAGTTACATATGTGAGCATAAACAGGAGTGCTAGCCTACATTAAATGTTAATTTTAAAATAAGGGAAGGCTTCTTAACACACTGTTATCATGAGAGGGGAATGCAAATGCCATTCAAGAATTGATGGCTGGAATGTGATTTTTTGTTTGGTTTTTTGGTTGTGTTTTTTTTTTTTTGTTGTTGTTGGTTGGTTGGTTTTTTGGTTTTTTTGGTTTTGTTTTCTATTACTTCATGTATCTGCTCACAATTAGAACTAGGTTTGCCTTGAGATTTTTTTCTTACCTATTTATCCTTTTTCTGTCCTTTTCCATAGTATTTCTTTAGCTTATAATCTCTCACAATTTCTTATTTTATTTTACCTTTTTAGATAAAAAGAGTCATTCAAGCTGGATTTGTATGCACTCATGTTGATCTGCAATATGCGTAAGTAACTGATGCATACGTAAGCATTCATACTCTGAACAGCTAGATGCATTTTAGGTATATTGAACCTTGCATTGTAAATCCTCAGCAAAGGGAAAATGTGAATTTAGTCAAAAGCCATTGCACTGGGTAGTGAACACATGCAATGATAGTGGCCAGTAGGAAGGTCTGGGTGTGAGACGCAGCAGATGAGGAGACTGACATTCACATATCTTTAAGGGGGTCAGGCTGTTTGAAGAATGCCTTTATGTTTGGTTTTGCATCCAAATGGTATGAGGGATTGTCACATGAATCTGTAACAGTCCTGAACCAAAACAGAACTTTTCAGAATTATGGGTCAGTTAAGAGAAGGCTGAAAGCCTAGCATTGTTTAGTGATTAATGGACATGCTTAGATAAAGTAGCTGAAAACTACTGATTAAGGCACAGTTACACTTTAACAGACAAGCACAATTGTGCTTGGGAGATTAGCCTTTGTTTGGATCAATGACATTGTTGTTGCAGTTCCGAACTTTGTTTGCTAAAAAGAAAAAATACACATGGCTCAGATTTCAGAGTTAGATGGTTTATTTAAACTTACAAAATTACTTATCAGATAATCCACAAGATTCAGGCTCCTTATAGCAGTAATATAAGGTCTAGAAACTCTTCTCATCAGTCAGGCAGTATATGAAGCACAGAACAAAATTATGATCTTTGCACCAAAGCAAGCCCATTCTCAGGCTAAATGGGAACAGATGAATAAATGTGGTGAAAAGAAGGAAATAATAAAATTATTATGAGAATACTCATGAAAAGAGAGGGGCCAGGGCCCTGCCATAAAACCCTAACAGCTATTGTCAGGATTTTTGCATACATCATGGGAAGGGAATGTTTTAAGGAACTGAAAGAAACCAATTAAATGGTTTTGTAAATGTGTTTAGGTAATTCCAAGTGTAAAAAGGAGCATAAGAGTAAGCACAAGAACATTCAATGACAAGCTAATAAAAAGACCAGGAAAACTGGTATCACCATTTTGGTAACTGGGGAAGGACAAGAGAAGTGAGGAATCCCTGATGTGCAGAGACCTGCAAGTATAAATGCACAGCTAGGGAGTGGGACCCAGAGGTGATAGAGGGTGAGGGGAGGTGTTTCCTGATAGCAGCCCAACTTAGTGATAGATGACTGCAAGCACATTGTGGACAAGCAGCACAAAAACATCTATCCCAGCTAAAGAACAGAATTTTGTAGAAGAAACTGAAATACAGGCTAACATACACTTTGTTAAAATTAGATGTGTTCAAAGTAAGATGTGTTTGGACTTGTTTTATGAATTTATATTTGCAAATGGAACCTGCAGTAATGTGTGTGCTTTGGAAATAGGGCCTCCACCCTCAAGAGTTTACATCCTAAATTACAGAGACTTGTATAATCTACCCTGCATGATCTGATGAGATATATGTCCAGAATTCTTGTGCTGAATAGCAATACTTGAGCTAATTACAAATGGAAGAAGTGTAATTGTAGCAGTAGAGAACTCAGGATGGGTCATTTACTTTGGGAAGAAAGCCTGCTTTAAGCAGTTTAATATGCATACAGCGCTTCAAAGTATTGTCTTCACTTGCAGTTGGCTTAGAACTTGAGATATGAGTCTTTGTTTCATTTAACTTGTCACAAATGAGGAGATGGCAACAGACACCTTTTGAGTAACTCACCCACCTCTACGTATCTGATATTGAAAAAGCCTTGTCCTGCATTCCTTATACACTACACTTCCCTCTGATTCTGCAGAGCATTCAGTTACTGGGAGGATTTTCTCCCAGGCAAAGAAGGAGGGAGTGTTCCTATCCAAATTTGCAATGGTTTCTTATGCTGCTCCACACCTTCCCTTAAAGTGGCTTTTCATCCCACTGGAATGGGATGAGCTCAGAAAGCTTATGATGATGTTGTACCACAGTAATCTTATCAACGAGTGGTCAAAAGGACAGTGCCCCATTCTCCGGATTTGTCAGCTTTTAAATGGTCACATCCTAACACCTCCCAGGGGATAATATCCCAGGGGATACAGCATGCCTCAGGTTTCACAGACCCTACCCTTTGTGTTTCACAATCTTGGATATGTACCATTTATTTCTTCATGGATGACTGTACTTTCAGCAGAAACCAAAAGGTACAGCAAACTCAGTGTAAGAAATATTAGCAGACACTGGAGGACTTGCACACTTCAGCCACAATATAGCTGTAGGGCTTCCACACTTCATCACAGTTGCACAAGACTGCCAGTATGCATCCATAAAAAAATGCCAGAAACACCAGGGTGATCTGGGTGTGATTTACTAGGAAAGCTAATGAAAAATGTTCCAAAAAATGAAGCAATACAAGTAGCTGGGGGGGGGGGGGGGGCAGTCATAAACTCTTTGCTACCCTTCATTCATCCCATGCAAACTTTTCAACTCACAGACTCTGGTTCCACTGCCAAGGGGAGCAGCAGTCTCCATATTTGGATTTTCTTACACCTCAAAGCATCTCGAAACCTTCAAACATCCTAAGATTGTTTTTAGTGAGCAACCTATATAAGTTCTAAATAATGAAAAAAACCCCCAGCTTGTCCAGGAACAAATTATGCTGAGTAGTCAGAGTGATTCTTTACTCCAGAAAGGTAATTTTATGCAGTGGATTCTCTATCCTCTACTTTCTCTTCCTAAAGAAGCCCTTAGGTACACTACTTATGCAGTATAGAAAAAGACCAGCTAGCTCCAGGAGCAGATCTAATTAAGCCTGCGCTATGTGGATTTATGTCCTCTTGTAGGCCCTCTTGCAGCTAAACCAGAACATTTATCTCCTCAGGGATGAATCTTTTATATCTTATCAGCCTTGCCTTCATGGGGGCACCAGTATGGTCACTTTTCTCTATATCACTGATTTTTTTAATTAACCTTTCAGGTATATAATTCCCTTGAGAACCTGTGCCTCTGTCCAACTTCACTGATATTTATTTAAAGCTCAGAAATTATTCAGAAAGATAGAGGTCTCCATGGGCAGATGAAACAGGCAAGGCTTCACTTCTTTAGGAGAGCAAGCTCTTAGAAAAATCCATTTTTAAATACTTGATATTCTGTAAAGTGAACAGAGTTTATTTATTTCTTTTGAATCATAATGTGAAATATTTTCTTCAAGTCAATGTGAGTATCATTTAATTTAATTTGATAACCTGGAGAAGGGACTGTGTGCCTGAAAGCTTATTATCCTTTCTAGCTAGATCAACTGGTCTATCATACTACTTTATTTCCCCCTCAGAACTTGCTGCTTGTCTAATTAGAGACCCTGGTGCACTCTCATTAAATCGCTTATGGAGCGTTTCTCCCTGAGGAAATCCCGAGGCCAATGAACTAGATTCGGATTTATGATAGACACATGATTAGATTAAACTAGTGGGAGAATTCAGTATGTAACATACAAGTGCAAATGTTCATAACTGTATTGATCTGAAATGCCACATTTTTTAACACTAAATCATTTTGTTTAGAGAACTAATATTCCCATTGTTGCAGACTTCTAAAAATTTTTTGGGGACAGAAGATGATACTTTATATTGTGCCTAAATCATCAGAGTGGGCAATGACAAGTCTAAATACTTGCTCTCTTTTTAGAAATGTAGTCTCAACATGACTCAGGTTTTAGCCCCTGGTAATTACTGCCAGTATTCACAACAGCTTCTATTGGGAAACCTCTTGTTTACTATTGCGGCAAATTCACATGATGATTTTTTTGTCTTTGAATAATATGCGCATGAGACAACACGGTACATCTGGGGGCTCTTCTTGCTGCTTCACCCTTCTATAACTGGAAAATCCTGCCTATTTATTAGTAAGAACTAAAGGTAAATTTCTTACATGAGTTATTTGGCATAATAATTTTGCCCCAAGAGAAAGACTCACAGCTGACCCTTACCACAGCTGGGAAGTTCACTTTGCCAAGGGACTACTGAGGCACAGAGTGATTAAATGACTTGCCCATGGTCAAAGATTGTGGTAGACGTAAGGGGAAGAAGATAATCTAGATATCTAAGGGAGCATCCTAACCGCTGGAGCATCCTATATCTGCTGACATTGCTCAGAAGGCAGAAATAATGGAGTTGGATTATATATATGTATAACCAATAATTAGATGGTCTCTTTTCTGTTGCTTTTAAAAGAGCAGGGACTATTAACTTTTCAGCCTTAGCGCTTAAACTGTTTCTGTGGCTGATATAGTTCAATTAGTCTTCTGGTTATCAATCCTTCATTGCTTTAATGGCATTCAGAATACCAATGCACTCCTTTATCCATCAGGAAATCTGCACAGAAATTACATTTGGATTTTTTTTTATACATAGTGTAGGAATTATTAGCAACTTTGTGCCACTTCTGTAAATAAATTTATCAATAACAAAATTTCAGGTGTCTTTAGTACAGGCAAAACAGGATCCATCAAGATCCTGCCTGCTTCACCCAAGGAGCCAATCCCCCCCATTCTTCCCCTTTTTATCCCTCATCCCAAACCAGTGGGGATCAGCACTAGCTTCCAGTGCTCTGACTTGACAGCAATGCAATGGTGCAGAAACAAAGAAATTGGTGCATAGAAACCTGCAACAGAGGGACATTAACCTCCACCTTATAGACAGCACTGTGCCTCATTGTGGTCTGTGGCTCGATAAGGAGCAGATCCTGTTAAAACCTGTTTGGAGCAATTAGTTCTAGAATGCAATATCCCACAACTATTTCAGATTCATAGGTTTATTTGTAGGAAACTAAGAGTTTAAGATCTAAAATTACTACTTTTTTACCTGAGAAATACATGCACAGAGCATTTATTAAATCCCCCAATTTATCGTAGCATGACTTGGCTATTTTACATCTTGAGAAAATCACTTGATTTAAGCATTCTAAGCACTGCTCAGCCATTTTGTTTCCACATGCTAAAATTCAGAAGCTCAGCTCCACCTTTTTCATCATTCAACAGCCACACTTCTCAGCTGAATAACTTGAGTATACTATCACTGATAAAATGTGGCAAGTAGTATCTCAGAAGCATCTGTGGGTATAACAGTAAAATTTAATATCGTTGTAGTTCTTTCTAAATATTTACTTCTAAGAGTTCTCCAGAATCCAGTATTTTGAGATTTAGTCTGTCCAACAAAATACATTGATTGACATTCACCAGATCCTAATTTGATTATAGAAATTCTTACAGTGTTTTGCTTTCCTTGAAGATGGCAGAAGTCTCCTTTAATCTGCTGTAGTGTTTTACAAACATGGTTAGCCTTCGGAGTGCTTCGGACAAACCTTCTCCTGTGATGGCACAACAGGGCTGCACATACCAATTTCTGTCACTGCAGTACTTCTTCATGTTGAATCTCCTCGTTATTTCCTCAGCGTTCAAAGCCCCAGGCAAATCCTGCTTGTTAGCTAGCATGACGACTGGTACCTGTTTTAGAAATTCATTCTTTAAAATGAGTTCAAATTCCTTCTTTGATTCTTCCAGACGTTGCTTATCAGAGCTGTCCACAACATACAGCAGTCCATCTGCATTTTCCAGGAAATTGCACCAAGCCTGTCTCATTTTCTGTTGTCCTCCAACATCCCAAAATGTCAGTGTAAAATCCTTCCCAGTTTCAATCATGTCAACATTAAAGCCAATTGTTGGAATTGTTAGATAAACATCGTTAGACTTGAACTTGTACAGCAGCACAGATTTCCCAGCAGAATCAAGTCCTAACATCGGTATATTGGCTTGTTTGACTGTGGAGTGTTTGGTGTGCTGGAGGCCCATTTCTTCTGCGGTCGTCTCTAGGCAGCCTTTAAAGCTGGAATTCAGTCTCTTTTGTGAAGCCAGTTTTTTCTCAGTAAGATGTCTTTCTTCCCCTGTCAGATGAAGCACAAAGAGTGCGGAAGAGGAAGGGGAAGAAGCAGCTTTGTGCTATGAGAAGTCAATGAAGGCTCTGTACAAATACATGCTGGCTTTTATCAACTTGATAATATGCAATCAGTATTTATGAAGGAGTACTGTTCAGTGCCAAGCCTGTGTGGGTGGAACAACTCTGAGTAACGTGCCGATTGGTCACAAGCACAAAGGTTATACAGTCTTCGAACATGTTTGAACAGTGAACCGCACCTCCATGAGCATTTAAGACTCTTTACATTGTATTTTGTGTACGGAACCTGCAGCAGCCTGGTTGAGATCCCTAACCCCAAGGGCCAGGGAACCGCTATCTGTCTGCCCTATTCCAGAGAACCCAGTGTCATAGAATCATAGAATCCCAGGTTGGAAGGGACCTCAAAGATCATCTGGTCCAACCTTTCTAGGCAAAGCATGGTCTAGACTAGATGCCCCAGCACCCTGTCCAGCCAAATCTTAGGAGTGGCCAGTGTTGGGGAATCCACCACTTCCCTGGGGACATTACTCCAATGGCTGTTTTCATTGTGAAATTTTTCCTCTTGTGTCCAACTGGAATCTCCCCAGGATCAACTTGTGCCCATTACCCCTCATCTTTTCCATGTGACTCCTTGTAAAAAGGAGTACAACTTCTTTGTAGATGCTCTTTCAATACTTGAACGTGTTATTAAGGTCTCCCATGAGACACCTTTTCTTAAGGCTAAACAAACCCAGTTCTCTCAGACTTTTGTCATATGGCTTTCCAGTCTGTGGATCATCTTTGCGTCCCTTCTCTAGACCCTCTCCAGCTTGTCCTCATCTTTCCTGTATACTGGGGACCAAAACTGAACACAGTATTCTAGGCGCAGCCTGACATAAAGATAAAAGATAAATCCCTTTATGTCTGCATGTGCATCTGTTCTCAAAAAGAAATGAAATATAAACACAGCCAGTGAGGAATGAAAATCTTACGTTTTTTCCATACTTATTAACCCACAGAATGACAAGGAACCTGATTTATTGGTGCATCTCACCTTCCAGCAGCAGATTAATCTCAAGTGGTCTCTAATGTGTGACTACATGGGCACACGGACTCGAACAAACTGTAAGACAATTCCACTGTTAACTGCTCTGCTCTACCTGGCTGCCTCCACTCCGCCAGCTGCTCCTCCTGCCCACCCCTGAAATTGTCCGCTTAGATTCCACTGTCAGAGTTGTAAACTGGGTGAGTTATGTTTGTATGGACAAGTTTAAATGCACTCAGTGTGGCGGAGCCTAAATAGAGACCTTAAGATCTGGTCATTACTGAGGTTCAGCTACCTGAAATCAATGGTTTCTGTTCACTTCATTATGCTCTATTCCATTGTTGCCTGCTGATCTAAGATGATTTCCCTCAGGGAAGGAACCAAAGGGGGAAAGCAACAGTCTTGATCCAAAGATTATATTTTTTTGTTTTTGGCTGCATTCTAAACAGTAATCATAGAATCACAGAATGGTTTTGGTTGGAAGGGACCTTAAAGCTCATCTAGTTCCAACCTCCCTACCATGGGCACAGCACCTTCCAGTAGACCAGCCTGCTCAAAGCCCTGTCCAACCTGGCCTTGAACACTGCCACGGATGGGGCAGCCACAGCTGCTCTGGGCAATCTCAGAGTTGCTGTGCCAGTGTCTCACCACCCTCTTAGTAAATAAAATAAGAATAAAAAAAGAGGAGATAGGAAATTTAGTCTAACATCACTGAATCCATATTGAGCCTCCATGTTATTGACAGTTAGCAGACCTACGCTGGGCTGGCTTGATGCATCCTGAGTACTGCAGTACTGGTTTGCCCTCATACCCAGCTGCATTAGTATTAGTTACCAGCATTCGTCTTTGGTCTAGAAAGTACATAATCAGCAAAAAGATGAGAAGGTCTTCTGGCCACATGGGCTGCTGATGGGTAGGGTAATCATTTCAATAATTACAACACTGGTTGCTCAGCTATCACACATGTTGCATAAAATAAACCTCAGTCTTGACAGACAAGTTGTAATCTGGTTTCTCTTGAAGCTGAAAGGGTTGTACCAGCAGTAACCAAGGGCAACAAAAGATTACTGTGACATACTTACTGTTGTAAATTCTTCATATTTAATAACATGGATAGATTATGTGTAGAGTTCTTTTCGGGAGCAGGTCAGGATGTACTAAACCAGGGAAGAAAGTGTATGCGTTTCTTTCTAGGTATGTGGATGAATCAAAAAATGGGGAGACAGGAAACTCTGTGAAACACACTGTTGATGTAGCCAAAGGGGCCAGAATTCCCTGCAAAACTGTGCTGTTTTCTTGAAACAGAGCTATCTTGATCAAAGGCAAAACCTCCCTCCTGTGCCAGCGAGAGGATGGATGGCTCGCTTCTGAGGGACTGTGCTTCAGTTCTCTCTACTGTACATTTGCTCCCGCTATATTCTGGTATTTATTTGATATTTATGCTTGCATAAATATATTTACTATTTTATATTTATGGTTGCAACTGTAATCAACTCAGATTATTGCCTTAAAGAAGTGATTAAGCAGTATCTGACTTTTTTATGAGCTAATTACATTTCCTTCTAGGACAGAACAGCTTCTGGAGACTCTGGCTTTGCAGTTTTTAACTGTACTTGACTCAAACCTGAGTTTGGCTCAGAGCAAGATTTTGTGGTGCAGAGCCACTCCCAGAACCGATTTCCTGCGTTGCTTTGGAGTTTGTACACCAGGAGATCAGAGCCAAGCTGTAGTCAGCTGCACATGATGCAGCATGATGCAGCCTCCTGCTTGCAGGTTCTGTATCTATTTGCACCTGAAGGTGAGCGTTTGAAAGAGTGAGAAATGTACCTTTGATTTGTCCAAAGGTGTATTTGCTTTCCCGGGGTGAGGCTATCTTGCTTATGCAGGATCTGACTAAACATTCAGTTTAAAACCCCCAGAGTAATAAAACTGGGACAGCTGGTTTAGCATCGATTATTCAAACTCAAACTTTGCACAATAAACCTTTCGTAAACTCTGCAGCTTTAACGGTAACCTGTGTACGTTCCTGCGCTGTCCAGGCAGGATATTCCACCAGGGCTGCATGCTTTTGTAATGTTACAAACTGTAGTACAGTCATGTAGGGAAGCCGGGGGTGAGCCCTCCCCATGATTAACTCCAGCAGCTAAGGCAAGAGAACAAGTTCCATTTGAAAATGCCCGTCTCTTCTTTCCGGGAACCTGTGAAGAGCCCGCTGTGCTGCGGATACAGCCTGTAACGAGCAGGTAGCGGCCGGAGCCCCCCCTCCGGGGCTGCTGGCGCAGGCCCGCCCCGGTCTCGCTGCGGGGAAGGCGAGGCCTGCCTCAGGCCCGAGGAGGGGCCTCCCGCCCGGCTCCCCGCTCCCCGCAGCGCTGCCCCGCCGCGGAGGCGGGCGTTCTGCGGTGCCCGCCGCGGCCCCGCGGCCCTCACTGACCCGGAGCGGGGCCGGCCGTCCCGAGCCAGACCCGGCGCCGTGGCCGCGGGGAGCCGCAGCCGCTATCAGCCGGAGGAGTGATGCCCTGCCCCGCCCGGCTGCCGGCAGCGCGGCGGCAGCAGCCCCAGACGCGACGGTAACGGCTACAGCGGCGGCGGCGGGCGGAGGAACGGGGACGGGGACATGGCGTTCCCCACGGCGGGGCGCGGTGGGGCTGAGGGGCGCGCGGCCTCCCGGGCAGCCCTGCCCTTGACAGCCAGCCCTGACGGCGGCGGCGGGGGTTCCTAACGCGTGTGCTCAGTTGGTTTTCTTACACTGGCTTTCGGGTTGGTGGCTTTTCTCTGTCAGTAACCTCAGACTCCTGCCACGTAGGGCCAGCGAGCTGCGAGCGTGGAAGCAACTGAAAGCAGCGGTTGTTGCCCTTGCTTTGCTCCCGCTGAGTTATCCCTGGAAGGCAAAAACTGCCGGTAGAGAACGGCTTCCAGGTTCCCCAGCAGCTGGGAGGACTGCAGCTGCGCCACAACGCCAGCCAAAATCGCAGCTTTTAGACCTCACATCTTCAAACCCATTGCTTTGGTTTAAGCGTCTGAAACAGGGAGTGAAGAGCACAGCCCTCGTGTGCTCGGGTTTCTCCTTTGCCTTGCCTTTTTGTTCTTTTTTGCCTGTATTTGCAGGGTTCTCACTTAATGATGCTGGAGGATGGCTGCCTGTATGCTGGATTCTCAGCGTTGCAAAACCAGCTGTCTCATGTTTTAGGGAGTGTAGCGTCCACCCCATGACCATTCTAAAAGCTATGTTTTGGCGAACCTATGCTGCCTTGCAAACTGTTTAGCCTGTCACTGGAGAAATGAGACCTTAAAAAAGAGAGCAACAAGGTTTGCGGAGACAGGACTTTGGCTTCCTCGAGAGACACTCAGCAAAACAGCGCTTTACACTGCTTGTCCCGGATGCCCTGTGGCTATTCGTAAGGATACAGAATCTTTAAGATGCCATCTTACATACTGTAGGCAAAGGACCTGAACTGATGATTTATTTTCCCAGATTTTCTATTGCGTAGCAGCTCAGGTCGCGATTCTGTTGTTCAGAATGTCATGTAATCAGTCTTTTCTGTCAGTAAAACACCAAAATACTTACAATCAGATTTTTTTTTTCATTAGGTAGTCAAGAACTGATCAAATTTTGATGCAATTTACTTTAAACGGATCATCAAACCCCGAGAAGTGTTATTTATGTAAACTCAAATACTTAAGTACTGATACGTAACTAAGGTGGTTTTCTTCCAGTATGTGTTTTTCATATTGTTAACTGAGAGTCAGGTTGATGTATATAAAGAGAGAAGAACTGAGCATTTTTACTACTGTTTTCTTTCCACAAAACTAGGGATTAAATAGCAGATTGGCAACTCCAAAGGGTTTTTTATTCCGTTAAAATCATCTTCCCTAAATGCAGTTTGAACGGCCTCAATTATACTTTCTTTTGCACTTGCAAACTTCTGTTCTGTTTTACTTGCATATGTTTAACCCATATGGAGAAAAACAAGTGAATGAGCACGAAACCTCTAAGGTTTTGTGTTTTTATAAGGCAGGACATCAGTCACATTAGGAAATTCTTAATAACATGCTAATCTGTGGTTATATTAGGTACCTTTAGTGCAGGGTTGACTCCTGATTGTCACTTGGTATTTTTTGAGTAACTCAGCCTTGAAAGGGATCAGTCTGAAATTATTTTCTTTAAATAGCTATTTGCATAAAATTGCTTTAATGCATTTTAAGTGATGCGCTTTGTGTCGTCAGTGAAATGTGCTCCAAATGCTTCCTTTAAAGGATCATTCATTTAAAGTCAGATCATACCCAGAAATACAAGGCAGGTGGGCTCTGGCAAATCAAATTCATCTAAATTCTAGCCTGCTTTGTTGGGGTTTGGATTTATTCTTTTTTTAAATATGAAACATTTATAAGGCCTGCAGTGATCTTTATGAAGATAAGTTAAGTAGTAATTAATTGTGCTGTGAAATTGAACCTTTCATCACCCTTACTGCGTCTTTATGGATACTTTACAGCACAGGGTAAACATTACTGCAGACATTAGAAATCATTTGGAACTCCCATGGTAAGACATTGTAATGATTTTGGCTTAAAGATATCTACACAGCATACATAGTTTTCAAGAGTACAGTAAAAGTAAGCACTGCTAAATGGAGGGTGCAGGCCTGAAGTTCTGTTTTTACATTTAGTTTTGGCAAGATGAATTGATGCAAGCACCTAATCCTGATGCTGTAGTAGTGTCTTCGGGGGTTTATACCTGTGCAGTTTGGACTCTGGACCAAGACATATGTCTGTAGTCAAAAAATGGCTTTGGTTTGTCTTCATCTCCAGTGCTGACTATGGGTTTTGGTGTGTGTGGTGTGCCTGATGGAGCTGAGAAAATCCACTGCTTTTTTGGCAGATGGGTAGCGTTTTGCATAAAAATAATGCAGATGGAATTCCTTCTTTAAAACCTAAGTAGATGGAAGTAGTAGGAGGATTTTGTAGTGTCTTGTTTGTTTAAATGGAAAATATTAGAGTAATTTACAAAACTTCTGTAAGATTTGAAATTTGTGGGCTGCAGTGGATTCCCTGCTGCTGCCATTATGCCAGATGTAAAGCTGCCATGACAAAGTTCGTTGCAATGCCCCTTTACTCCATCTCTTAGAATCATAGAATGGTTTGGGTTGGAAAGGACCTTAAGGTCATCTAGTTCCAACCCCTCTGCCACCTCCTTCGACCGGCTGGTCACATTTCTTTTGATGCAGCCCAGGATACAGTTGGCTTTCTGGGTTGCAAGTGTGCACTGCCGGCTCATGTTCAGTTTCTTGTCGACCAAATAATAAGCACCTATTAGAAAATAAATGATTGCTGTTCAGTGTTGTGTGTTATGAAAGTAGCCATTTCTTTGGGCGGTGTAAGAGCTCTGTCTGTCAAGATACATTTGTGTTAGCGTGTCTGTGGCTGTGGTGTTGTTCATAAGGAAGCTGATTTTTTTCCTCCTCCATCACCTCTTCAGTCAATTTGGAACAAGTAGATGTTCAGCCGTTAAAAAAGAGATGAAATATTTGCTTGTACTTCTCTTTTTGCCTGCTTTCTTGGCCAATTTGGTCCAGCTTATCAAAACCAGTAGGAATTCCTTGCTTTAAAGTAAATCACAAGTGTTTGAAGCCTCTGAACATCAGTTTGCTGAGCACTTTGTAGCAGTTGGGTTTTGTTCCGGGTATTCCTCCCTTGAGATTTAATTGAGTCAAAGAAATTGTGCTGAGATCTCTGGGGTCACAGTGCTTGCTGTGTGATCAGATTTATGTAGGAGGAATTTCCAAGATGAAAGTCATGAGGTCTCAGTCCGCACTGTGCTCAGGAGTCGCTCAGTGTTCTGCTTATACCCATTTCTGGAATACAGTAGCAATTCCTGGTGTGCAGGGTGCCATATGTAACAGCTGGACCAACGGGTCTGGTATTTATCTTCATTGTATTACAGCGTATGCTCAACTGACACTTGACAAGATAAGAAAAAGATAATATTTGAATAACAGCGTTCTGAAGACTCCTTTTTAATTTCTTTTTCAGCAAGAAACATATCTCGGGACCTGTGGTACGGATTTTGGAGGTCACTGATGCACTTCTGCAAACCAGTTATTGCTCAGATCCAGTTAGTGTTGTGTACATGAGACCACTAAAATGGATTTTTTTGTTTCTCGTTGTATTTGCTGTCACAGCAGTGTGGTACGTGGCTTTTTCTTCCAACACTGTGATTAAGCATACAAACCTCATGTATTTCTATGAATATGAACCAGTTTACAAGCAACATTACCTCTTCACGTTGCGGGAGCGCTTGAAATGCAAAGACATAAATCCATTTCTGGTCATCTTGGTGTCTTCACGTCCCGAGGACGTGACGTCAAGGCAGGCCATCAGGATGACGTGGGGGTCTCAAAGCTTCTGGTGGGGACATCGAACTCTAACCCTGTTCTTACTAGGTCAAGCTTCTCAAAGAGAAAACAATGCTGCAGCCCTGTCAGTAGAAGACGAAAGCATCCTCTACGGCGACATAATTCGCCAGGATTTTATGGACACTTACAACAATCTTACCTTGAAAACAATCATGGCATTTCGGTGGGTCACTGAGTTCTGTTCAAACACTAGGTTCCTCATGAAGACCGATACTGATGTCTTCATCAACACTGCTAACTTGATAAAATTTCTGCTGAAGCTAAATTCGTCAGAAAATATTTTTACTGGTTATCCTCTCATCGATAACTTCGCCTACAGAGGCTCTTACCAAAAAACATACATCTCGTATGACGAATATCCATTCAGGTTGTACCCTCCGTATTGCAGTGGGATGGGCTATATCCTAGATGGAAAACTGGCCCTGAGAATTTATGAACTGATGAGTCATATCAAGCCTATTAAATTTGAGGATGTTTATGTTGGAATTTGCTTAAATCTGCTTAATGTGAACATCAGTATTCCAGAAGATAACCAACAATTCTTTCTTCATAAAATTAATTTTGATATCTGTAAGTATAGGCATTTGATTGCAGTACATGGCATTACATCAAGTGAAATAATCAGGTTTTGGCAGGATTTGTCATCAAACACTTCAGTCATTTGTCTTTGATTCTGTATGAACACGTAGAGTGAAATGTATTCAGTGTGAAAACGTCCAGGGCAACACCGAACAAAACCACAGCTGCAGAGATGGCTTCAACTGAAGGAGGGCTGCACTGCTGGGGCAAAGTGCAGTGACAACATTTCTCTATGGCTTTCTGCTACTCTGAAATAAAGTTAGGAAGTCACAACGCACTTTCCCATGTACATACCCTGTGTATGCAGGATACTTTGGAATACACCATCCTAACTTCCGCTGGTGCTTCTCCATGTGATCAGCTATAGCTGCAGGGGTTCTACCTGAATCTTCTGGAGTATATGAAATGTCACCAAGGAATAATGCTTATGCTAAGAAACTGGCTTTGGAGATGATTCCCAGATTCCTGCGTTGATTGCTTTTATTGCTTTTATAAGTACATCATCCTTTGCTACTTTCAAGTGTTTGTTCTGTGTCCATCATGAAGCTTCTGACGCCCTTTTTCTTTCGCTATCTCACTACTGTAGTTGTCCCAAGAGTTTACACCTTCTTATTTAAATGTATCACCTCTGAAATTGCTCTGGGAGTATTACAAGCCTGTGGACCTTGTGGGGTCTACAGAAGCTCATGGGAAACTCTGGGAATGGGATGCACTCTGTGTGTGTGTGTCTATAGATGGATAAGACGATTACCTTGGTGTCTTCAGTAATGTTCATAGCCTACTAGAGGGCTAGATGCAGTGCAGTTCACACGCAGTTTAGTTACTAGACATCTCTTAATACATCAGAATAATCAAACCCCACGTATGTACACACCTACATGTGTGTACTTCTGCATGGGAGTTTTGGAACCACGTTAGGAAGATTCAAATAGATTAATTTATATTGTGACATGTTTTTTTTTTTGGAACATCTATCCTAAAAAGAGCTTTCTTCAAATTTTAAAATGAAAAAGGTAAGAAATGCTAAGATTTGTATTTCATAAAGAAGACAAACTCTACTGTATCTGTAAAGACAGGTATTTTAATCACTTTATTCATCTCAGCAAGGCCAAGTTTTCAGTAGTTTACACTTCTAATAGACAACACTACAGAATTTGCAACTGCATTAACATAGTTACTTTTGACACATCCACTACACAGTGAAGATACTATAGTTGCATCCTGTACACCTAGAATGACAGAGCACTGCCACCTTGTTTGTCCTACAGCTAGGATGGTACCGTGTATTTACATTTGGCTGTCTTTCAGCTAGTCTCTTAGAGACAAATTAGAAGAGGTGCAGAAACCTCTAGTACCAAGTTGGAGGTTTTACCAGGTTTTTTGTTACACTGTGATTATGGTCAGTATTGAATTTTGCTACCTTATCATCTACTGCACATGGGCTTTTGGTGGAATTATAGGAAGTGTTGTATTTTTTAGATATAAAAATGAGGTCTTGGGGACCATACTCTAGACAAGTATTTCAGATGTCACTGTTTTAAGAATGTATGTTAAGAAGGTCAACACTTTTCAAAAATAGGTATTTTTTTTTGTTAAACTAAATGGCTAAAGATACAGTATTGCATAATGGAGGGAAGAATGCTCTTCTATTTCTCAAAACAGAGGTAAAACTACAGCTGTTCCTGTGGGTTTAGGATCTTTTATTTGATTGTTGTACTGTGATCAGATCCCGAGAGCTCTGTGAGAAATCTTTCACTTGTTCTTTGATTGTTTGTACATCCTAAGGAAAATCAACCTGATTTTTTTTTCTTATAGGCCTGCCATGTTAAATGTTAAGAAACCGGTTATTTGTCACAAGAACACTGATGCTACCACACAGTTTGTATTGCTTTTTCAAAAGAAAATAAGAATGTAATTATGAGAGACACTGCAATCTTCAGAAGCTGGTTGGCTAAAGCAGCCAGTGCTCCCGCCGAGAGACCCAGAACCCACAGTCACAGAGAGGTGGCTGTGGGCAAAACACAGCCATCACCAGGCCACCAAGCAAGGTACTTTTAAGTATTTGTGCCCCACAATGATAATGCCAGTCATAGATTACAGGGGTTTTGCTCATACACAGTGACCTGTTCATGCCACCTGAAATTCTCATGTAATGACATCAGTTCTGCAAGAAATGTACGGTGTAAAATATTCCTGCTTTTGTTTTATTAAAAAAAATATTTTCATTTCCAAATCTGGCTTGTATTTGGGTCTGACCTTATTATTGCTTAAAAGTCTAAAAATTCACAACTAAGCTAATGTTTCTGTTTAAAGCAAATACCAGGGAAGTTTCTAGTGTGAGCAGCGACGCAAAAGGTAAAAAAAGCTTAAGAATGTGAACTAATACAAGCATTGAAGTCAGTGGTGGGCCAAATTTTATTGCATCTGCCTACAGTATTGTACTAAAACTGAAGCCTAAACCATAGGCTACGAGCTTTCCAGATACTCAGATTCTTTTTCTCATGCAGGCAAGCGGTTCAGAAAGCTGTATTAAAACAGAATTCCAAACCGTTGTAACTTTGATGAGGAAAAGCGTGGGGCTTTCCGACTGGAAAAACCTAATGACAATCTATTGGTCAAAGATGCTTGGAATTGCTGCGGGGTGGATCAGAGAAGGGGTTTAAAATGCAAAATTTCAAGCCCGTGCGTCTTGTATGGTATCCCAGAAGAGTTAGAAAGTGAAATGCGTAAATGTTTTGTGTGCATTCTGGAACAAACAAGTTCAAAATCACCAGTGAGACAGCACGTGCTGCAGACTTTGGGGTGTTATTATCTATGATCAGTATCAGCGAAACATAAGACAGTTTGGAATATTTTTCTAAGCTTTGTCTCACCTTTTCTAGTTACCAGTAGAGCATTTCAGTGACAGTTCATTGCAAAGACCTCACAAATGCCTGGATGCACAATCAAGAATGTAAATTTATTGTATTTCTTTCAAATTTAAACTAAGAACTCATACAGGTTAATTGAGTGATGTGACACTGAATTCCTGATCTGTGTCCATCAATTATGTTAGATATATTGAAGGAGTTTGGGAGGCAGAGGTTTGCTCTGCAGTAATGAGTAATGTGTACATTTATTATGTACTTTACAGTTTGCCTAAGACAGAGGTGGTAGGGCAAAGCTTTCTGCAGTCTCCGTTAAATTAAGGTCATCAGGTTTTAATGTAGATACTGTGTATTAGATTAATGTACTGTACTAGAGGTACTGTACTGTATATTTTAGATTGGATATAAGGAGGAAGTTCTTTACTCTGAGGGTGGTGAGGCATTGGAATGGGCTGCCCAGGGAGGTTGTGAATGCTCCATCCCTGGCAGTGTTCAAGGCCAGGTTGGACAGAGCCTTGGGTGAGATGGTTTAGTGTGAGGTGTCCCTGCCCGTGGCAGGGGGGTTGGAGCTAGGTGATCTTAAGGTCCTTTGCAACCCAAACTAATCTATGATTCTATGATTCTCTTAAGCTGCAAACCACAACCAAGTGCAAGTGCTCTGGGCAGGAAGGAACACGTTAAAATGAAGCTAAGCAGGTGGTTGGGTTTGGTTTTCATGTATAGTTGAGTTCGTATTTTGAAGAAACATGAAACTGTAAAACAAAACCAGACCTCCCCCACTCCACTTACATATTGGGTTTCTAAAACTCCTAAAGCCCTGTCACTTCACAGGACTAAAGAATATGTAGTCTCTCTCTCTGAAATGCTGTGTGTGATTCTTAGCTAAAAGCAATATTGACCTGCAGCTCGCACGAGGAAATACTACCTGTGGTACAGTTTGCCTTACCTGCCCTTATGGGATGTTGTGACTTAGTTTTCCTTCTATAAAATAAGGTCTTAAAAATAGAACATTTACCCTCAGCACCCTCTCTTGAGATGGTTCATATATCTGAGCTCTGCCTGATGCCAGTCTTCTGACAGTTGCTGTGCAGCATGTTTGTTTTCCAGACCACACTGATACGAGTGACCTGCACAAGATTTAGAGAGGCCAGCATGTGGGCATCACATCCATCCGTTTGGGCTGGGCTGGGGTCAACCCGGTACCCTGCCGCTCCTCTCAGCCACGCTTGGCCTGCAGTGGTCCTCCACCTAGGAGTAAAGTGCATTCTGCCGTGAGCTGGCAATACAGATAAAATCTTAAACACACTTCTGCCTTGGAGTGAAAATATGTTACAAACCAGCCTGAAAAGGCTCTTAACCTTTGATAACGCAGTCCTGTTGCACTGAATGGAAGCTGTCCTTAACCAAGATGGATGCCTAATTGTTGCAGTTTTGTTATCTTGGGTGTTGTGTAGGATTTTTGTTAATAAAGCTCTGACCTGCCCTTTTAGAGTTCTAAATGTGTGGTTTATTTTCCTAATGCATCCGTCTTAGTCGTTTCTGAGGGAGCATTTCCAGGTATGCTGGATAGAAGTGGGTTTACAATCGCTTGATGTATCCAAACAGTCCAGGTTTTAAAGTTTTTGCAGGCCCTGCTCCTGTTCACTTTGTACTTAACGGTCACACCATTGTTACAGTTTGCCATGTTAAAGGTAGGTGGGTTTGAACTGTATAAAAATTGATTGTACTTGTAAATCCAGCACAGCTAAGCACTGCTTACCGTTTGTACTGGACTTACGCACCTAGGAGCGATGCACCAGAGAACAGCAGAGAGATAAAGTATGGACTGGAACTACCTTCAAAGAACTCTTCCCAACCTCTTCCTGTGACTCTTAGGGCTACCAAGATGAAAGCAAGTACAGATAAAGGACAGTTTCATCTGTATTGTTCTCGCACCCCTGCATATGGTGTATGAATTGCTGGGGAGCAGTGCTTGACAGCCCTGTGTTTAGATTTCTGAAACATTATAACCAATTATTCATTTAATTAATGTGGTAGAATGTGGGCTGGAGTAGATTTCTGAGCATGTGTGTCCCTAGAAGTACGGGTGCGTCTCCGCAGGACATTTAAGAGAACAAAGGGTTGGCCATTTAAATACAGAAAAAGTGCACTTTATTTATTGCTCAACTAATTCAGTGTTTTCCTTGAGCCTGAGCAGACAAGACCAAACCCAGGAGCTGACTTGGTCCTGAACCTGGGTTTCAAAACTTTACTCAAGAATTGTTCTTGATACAAACCACTATTTACAGGTTTGGAAAGGCTTCAGCTGCTTTGACTGCACACATCCTGAATAACAGAGCATCTAACCCATCATCTGTAACTAGAGACAGCTTATACCGAGAACTTTCGGTTACCTAAGGGAAACCGTAAGTAAAACAGCTGCTACCCAAGCCTTATATTGTCAGCACTATATAAAGAAAAGTAATTCAATCTCCAACTAAGTATTAACTTAATTGCATATATCTTTTCAGGTACAGGTCTGTGGGTTTAGAAAGGTGACTTAATATACTGACAAAACTGAGGGGCAGCAGCTCTGGTCTGTGCAGTTGCCAGGCTTCAGCTGAACATTCTACATTTTAACCTCGCAATTTCGTACAGCCAGATTTCAGGCTGGAGGCCGAAAAGCCTGCTTTGGGAAGCGAAAGGCTGGTGAGGGGGGTTTATTCTTTTGTATAATCGCTTGCTAGATGTTTCTCTGTGTAAAGTATCTGATACTATCAATATATTAATGTTTTTGAGGCAAGCATGTTACATACTCTGAGGGCAGCTGAGCAAGATAACTTCCTTATTGTCAAGGTCCAGCATTAGTGTTTACACAGGAAACCCTGTTAGTTCAAGCTGATGCAGTGCTTTAGTACTAACCTCTGCATTCCAAATGCTTCACAATTATTCTATGATTTAAATTTTACCTTATGTAAATGGTATAATACTGTAATGACCTTAGCAGTGGTTTGGTACTGACCTTATGTTCACAAGTTAGTAGGCGATACCTGCTGCTGGATGGAATTTACTTTCTAATCGAAACATTCTGCTCAGTAAAACAGGCTCATTCATTTCAAATTCTGTATTTTTAGAAACTGTAGGACCACAGCAGTCCTCACAGTGTCCTTTGTGACCACCCCTCCCTGTAAGACAGGATCAGCATGCCCACACCACTAGGACTGGATGTCGTGACAGAAGATGTCACGTTATGTTTCATATGAAATGAAATAGCGTCTCCTGCCAGCCTGGGGCTGGGGATGGCTTCTGGCCTCTCCTAAGCTGGAGTGCTATGGTCTGTGTGAGCTGCACTGCTGCCAGATGTTTAGATCCCACAAAAAATGCATTCACCGATGCGAAGGCAGCAATGCTGGGGGGTGAGCTGGCTGAGGACGCAGGGCAGGATTGAGAGGTGTCCTAACTTCTTAGTAGCTGAGTATCTGCATTTCTTAGCTGATGCTTAGCCTGTGGATGAACTTGCACAGCCTGCACTGCTTCAGCACTGCTGTAGAATTCAGCCTGAGAGAGCGGCTCTGCATCAACCTCACAGCAAACTTCTGTGGAAAGGCCAGTGGGGCCTTCAAATCACATTTTTCACAGCGACTAAAGAGTAACTCGTAACTTCGGAGGCCCGCCGTTTGGTTACCATGCTCAGGCCAGCCACTAGACGGAGCTACGGTCCCACATAACGAGGCTGGTTCCAAGACCTGGGATCCCCGCGATGGTACCAGTTGCTGCGCAGGTTGAAGGTTATACGGAAGGTCCTATGGATGCACAGCCTTTCAAAAAATCCACTGGTATATGGCAAGAACGATACGCTCAATGGTAGTCTATAATCAGGATGAGAAGCTAAATGGTGGTAGCTTTAAAATGTACTACATGAGTTAAACTGCTAGCTTGCACTACCACTGGGCAAAGCTCAACTTCTTTTAAGTAGTGGATCAGATGACTAATTACAAGGTGCACTGTTTCATATTGAACCATATGAAAGATGCTCTTTGGCAGCAACTTAATCCAGCAGTTTTCTGCCATGTGATGCTCTTACTTGCTGAACAGATGTCACCAATGGAGCTACTTGGGTGTAAGCAACAAAACCCATCCATGAGCACGTACAGCAAGAGGGAACTCTCAGATGGGCACAAGCTGCTTTAACCAAAATGTCTCTCCCTTTTTCTGAAGAGGTGCCCAGGCAGAAAAGCAGCCTGGAGAATGGTGTGCTGAAAGTGCTCCCTCTCTGATGCTGTAACACATTCTGACAGACTGCTTGAGTGTACTTGGGGTGTTTCTGGCTACAGTGTCTGGCTACCCTTCCAGATGTAGGGTATAGATTAAGGCAGTGGAGGATCAGCCCCCATATTGTTTAGGCTGCATAAGCAATACATACATTAATTAATCTCATCATCCAACAGCTGCATTTATCACAACAGGATTTGGCACAAATCAGCATGACTGGAAAGTTACCAGTGTCTAGATCTGGAGTAAAAACTTCTAGCGGGGAGCATAGGTAGGCACTGCGCATGTATGTGGAAGCCTGCACAAGCCTCTCATCTCCGCTAAACCTTCATCTTTAAACCTGAAGTAGCTTTAGCTAGTTTTTTAAACTAACAAAACCAAAAGTCAGCAACTTTACCAGAAATCATTGGCATGAATGTCTTTGGCCAGGAAAGAGTTATTAGAAAGGTGGGAGTGTTGCAGAGAAAACTGAAGGTGCTAAACCAGCTGTTGCTGGAACTGCAGATGCTGAAAGGCTGAAATAGGGCTGATGGGGTAACTGACTGGATGGGCCTATGAATGACAGGGTGAATGAATCTGGAATAAATATTCAGATGAGTCTGCAAAACAGTTCTGTAGCGCACTGTGCTGTGTTTTCCTACATCCCATGAGCATGGCTTGCTTCCAGAGCAAGCCACCCTCCCACTGCTTCCCCACGGTTCTTTGGGAGCCTGTGAACACGTAGGATTCCTGACACCTCATTCTGTGTATCTTGAGTGCCGAAGCAACCAGGCAGTGAGCTGTGCTCCAGAGCAGGTCAGCATCCCTCAGCAGCACTCACTAACCTCAAGAACATGAGCTGCAGGAGGCTGAGTGGCAGCTGCGAGCCTTTTGCTCAGTGGTGTTAGTCTACCATGGTATTTTTTTGGAGCTGACCATTGTCCCAGTTCCAATTTCTCAAATGCCTGTGATGGATTAGCGGTGATGTCCCTGCTACACAAGCATTCCTCTGCTTTAGGGTTCTGTAGGTGGCTGAGTCTAATTCTTCTGTTCCCTGGGCAGCTGTTTTGACAAGCGTCCAGGCAGTGTCCTCCAAAGAAAAGCCAGTACAACAGAAGCATCGCCTGTGAAGGAGAAAGGAAAGGCAAACGCAATACGCACCATGAGCTCTGCCCGGAACAGTTTCGATACTGCTGCTGTAGCATTACTGAGTACATGATTAAGCACTCCCATGAAAATATCACACAAGGATTTAATTTCACAGCGTTCTGACCTCAAATACCTTTTCAAAGTAAAATAACTGAAGCGCGCTGTCATTATTAACATTTCCCGTTAGCTGCTCAATTTAACCTCAAAGTTGCATTTCAAATTCCCCGAATGCACTGTTCAAGAGATTTAAGAAGTCCGCAGCCTTCGTCCTCCAGGGAAGGAGGGGTGCAGCCTGGGGCCTGCCGGTTTTGGAGGATGCTGGACACTTTCACAGAATCACAGAATCACAGAATCCCAAGGGTTGGAAGGGACCTAAAAAGATCATCTAGTCCAACCCCCCTGCAAGAGCAGGGTAACCTACAGTACCTCACACAGGAACTTGTCCAGGCGGGCCTTGAATATCTCCAGTGTAGGAGACTCCACAACCCCCCTGGGCAGCCTGTTCCAGTGCTCTGTCACTCTTACAGTAAAGAAGTTCTTCCTGATGTTAACGTGGAACTTCCTATGTTTCAGTTTACACCCATTGCCCCTTGTCCTATCACTGGATATCACTGAAAAAAGCCTAGCTCCATCATCCTGACACCTACCCTTTACATATTTGTAAACATTGATGAGGTCACCCCTCAGTCTCCTCTTTTGCAAGCTAAAGAGACCCAGCTCCCTCAGCCTCTCCTCATAAGGGAGATGTTCCACTCCCTTAATCATCTTTGTGGCTCTGCGCTGGACTCCTTCAAGCAATTCCCTGTCCTTCTTGAACAGAGGGGCCCAGAACTGGACGCAATATTCCAGATGCGGCCTCACCAAGGCTGAGTAGAGGGGGAGGAGAACCTCTCTTGACCTACTAACCACTCCCTTTCTAATGCACCCTAAGATGCCATTTGCCTTCTTGGCCACAAGAGCACATTGCTGGCTCATGGTCATCCTCCTATCCACCAGGACCCCCAGGTCCCTTTCCCCTTCACTACTTTCCAGCAGGTCAACCCCCAACCTGTACTGGTACATGGGGTTGTTCTTCCCCAGATGCAAGACTCTACACTTGCCCTTGTTAAATTTCATCAAGTTTCTCCCCGCCCAACTCTCCAGCCTGTCCAGGTCTCGCTGAATGGCAGCACAGTCCTCTGGTGTGTCAGCCACTCCTCCCAGTTTTGTGTCATCAGCAAACTTGCTGAGGGTGCACTCAGTTCCCTCATCCAGGTCATTGATGAAAATATTAAACAGCACCGGTCCCAGCACCGACCCCTGAGGAACTCCACTAGTCACAGACCTCCAGCTAGATTCTGCGCCATTGACCACAACTCTCTGCCTTCTTCCTTTCAACCAGTTCTCGATCCACCTCACTACTTGATCGTCAAGCCCACACTTCCTCAGCTTATCTATGAGGATGCTGTGGGAGACAGTATCAAATGCCTTACTGAAATCAAGAAAAACCACATCTACCGCTCTACCATCATCCCTCCACCTAGTCACTTCCTCATAGAAGGCTATAAGGTTGGTCACACTTCTGCTTTTCACTTGTCTGTTACTTGGAGTCGAGGGGCTCTGCCCAGAGTCTGGGATGAAAAGAGGCTGCTAGAGGGTACGATACAATTTGACCAGCACTGGTAGTAGCTATAGATCTGACTAAGAGTTGGGATACTCTCCAAACAAATGAAAGGAGGGAAGTTTCCTGGGGAAGAGATAACCTAGGAACAAAAATGAAAAGACTAAGATGGGAATTCCTGCTCATGCAGAAATTTGTCCTCTTTCATTTCTGTCTCGAGACACACACCTGCTCAGCACAACCACAACACATCATGGTATTTTGGGGACCAGCAGGCCACTTGCTCCAAAATACTGTGGGTGATGAGAAACAGGTGCCTGTTTAACCAAGTGATGTTGTATCTTTACCCAAGGAACAGATGATGTTAGTTAATGCATTACATCCCCGATTCCTCTCAGGATGCAAATACCAACAGCCTCCATCACCTTGAAGACAAGAGACTTTGGGAGATTGTCCAGGACAACACTTTGCAGGGAGGGAATCCCCAGGGTTATTATAGAACACAATACCAGTAAAGCAGGCATCTGAGACACTCACCTCCACCTCGGGCCGTGGCTCTGTTCCTCAGCACACACTGCCCTGCCACTCTGCCACCACTGCCTCTTGGTCATGAAGCAGGCAACTGAGTTACCAGATGTAGAGCAAACTCTGACACTCATTGTTTAAACTTACAGTAGTCACAGATTCCAAAATACAATTAAATACTGAAAGTTAGATCTAAACACAGTTTTATCTAGACCTAACACAAGCTTTTATCTCTGCAGTGCAAGGCCACTGCTATACCAAACAACAGTTCTACAGTGGTTTCCCCCCCAGTTAGCACCACTGATTAATCTGCAGTGGTAAAAGGAAGTCATTAATAGCGCTGACTTCCACCTAGGTCACTCTCAGGACTGCCCTGTTTTCATTAGTTTTCCAAACAGTCACTAACAAAGCAAATTTTACCTTGCATTACTTTCTTTACATGCCTACGAAAAGTCCATGCCAAAAAAATGAGTCTCCGGGAATGACCAACATTCTTCTATCACAACAGAGCTATTTTCTGATATAGAAGGTGTCAGACCTTAAAGGTATTTTGCTGAAGTTTAACATTAGTTGGTTTGAATACAATATGGCATAGAAGGAATGTTACCGGAGTAATGCACAGACTGAATAAACATGTGGCTTCAGGTAATTCAGTAGCTACACCTAATCACATGCTTGGCGCGGATTTATTTAAGGGAAGGGTGAGGTTAAACAAAGCAAGAGAGCCGGTTCTGTGGTAGCAGGCTAATATTTGGCTCCTTTTCCTCCTTCACATCAATACCGGGCCAATAATCACAAACCTTTTCCTATACAACCTTATCACTGCAGATTAAAAAAGAAAAGAGATGAGAAACATGACAGCGTCATTCTGAGGCGTCCCACCTATGAGTGAAGAGTAGCATCACTCCTATCATTTGCTGGTAAATGAAAGCACGGCCCTGACCTGGCTGCGTGTCTAAATGAACCTCTGACTGCTAGAAATGAGAGGAAAGGGATCAAAGGAAAAGTCTACACAGGATTCGTGAGGAAAATTCTGAAATGGAAGATTACAGTTAGCTTCTCAGGAGCAGCAAGGTCACAGAAGACAGGTACATGTGAACAAACTTAATTCTTATAATCACTCAGAATGCATTTGTTGTATTGCTCCTTTTGTTAAGCAAAGAACAAAGACCAGAGGGATCTGTTCCTTTTGTGTAGGATCTTAATGGTATTTACTAGAGCTTTCTACTATGTTTAAAATTTAAGAGTTTGGTTTAAGTTCAGAGCGAGGCAGAGAACCACCGGTAATTACTGTTCCTCTGTTTTGCTGCTATTCCTGAACTTCACCACCATCACTGTTATATTATCGGGACATCCTCTGTAAAAGGACTGTAGCACTATACTCTTTGCACCGAAGTGTGGTTCATCCAAGCGTTCCTTGATGAATCGGACAGCTTCCTCATTGCTGAAAGCATCCCACAGCCCATCCGATGCCAAGATCATGAACTCTGGCTGCAGTTTGTCCAGGTCAAAGGTAAGAATATCAGGGTCGGGAATGACAACATTCAGGTTCTTCAGAGGGTAATCCCCCAATGAACGGGACATGGCCAGGATCCCCTGAACACGCCAGGAGCCATTGAAGCTGATAAAACCACCTGGAGGGAAACACCAACACTTAATGCAGGTCTTTTCAAAGTTAAAGCATTCCTTTGGCTTCCTGCCAGACCCACCCAAAGAATTCACCCTGCGTATCATGAGGTGCACGGATGTTACACATCTCAAAAAGCAGGAGATGCCTTCAAGTGGATCTTGGAGCGCTGCAGGGAGGAGCTGGGTTGTGGCTGCTACCGCTGCTGCCACAGCTGAAGCAGAGAGGTCAGGAAAGGTTCTGCTTTCAAACAAAGCAGCTTCATGCTCTCTGCTCCACAAGAGAGATCAACTACTTACCGAGCACAGGTATTCCTGTACAACAGAAAGCCTTACAGCAGTGTTAAAACACAAATAGTGAAAGCAAATATTTACATTCATGTGTCAGTAAACACCTCCTTTTTCTGTGTAGTACATGTTTTTCCCATTTCAGATCTATGAAGGCAACAACACTGAAAACACCCTGCAGGAGGACTCACATCTGACTTTAAGCCATAAAGCAAAGAAGCAAGTGCAAGAATATTTATAGGCTGTTCTGTTCAACTGCCTTGAATGAGCTGTGTCAAAAAGGACCAAAAACTTGTGAACAAACCAACCACAAAATTTTACTTCAAGTCAGAAGGAGGCCATGTGGGATCTGACGGACTGATTTTAGCATCACAGTTGAAAATACATGGTTTTATTTAGGGGTTAATTATAGTGAGACACATTTTACACTGAAATTGGTGACTCTGACATAGCCAGCACCTGGCCGCTACACAGTTAGGTTGTGTCAGGGAGGGAACTACACAGTATTTAAGGTCCAAGAGTAAAAATGAGGCACCTTCAATTCCTATGCATACCTTGGTGTGCCACTGTCCGCACTGTTCATAGCAATACTGCTATATGTGACATCCACTCACTCGACACGGAACATTAAAATGTATGACAAAATGAAGTGAACTGTTGTGTTTTATATCCGCAAGCTGTCTGCTTTGGTGTTCGTTTAAATGTCTTTGTTCTTTGTAGTTATCAGCATGCTATTTGTCAGTCCCCTAAATCTTACAAGAGCATTTCCATTCCTGGTTGGCTGATCTGATCTGTAAATTCTTTCTGCTTTCAGGTGAAACTTAATGTCATGATTTGCTGGTTTTAAAGCTTGGAACTTGATCTGTGTTAAAAACAGCAGAAACAAAATTTTTTAGCTGGATGTTTTCATGAATATGGAGTCTCTGTTATGAAGGCATTTCATTCCACAGTCAAGAAAAGGTACTCGTGAGCTGACTGCAACTCCTCTTAGACATGGAGTCAAACAAACCTCGTCCAGCTGCTGCTGTAGCTTTTGAGGGTGCCTTGCTTGAATGTTACACAGCCACCTACTCACCAGCCCGGGGTTTATTTCTGGTCTTAAGTGCTTAGGACTATAGTAACTGCTGTGTAACCATGTGTACGTATTAGAATGACAGGGGAAGCAAAATGCAATTAAGAAGAGGCAGTTTTATATAGACATTTTAGACACAATTAGAGGACAGTGTGCAAGTTTGCGCCTGCAGCCCAGAAAGCATCCAGCTCTGGGGCTGCAACATAAGAAGGATGCTGTTGGAGCAAGTCCAGAGGAGGCCACAAAGACGCTTAGAGCATTGGAGCACCTCTCCTATGGAGACAGGCTGAGAGAGCTAGGCTTGTTCAGCCTGGGGAGAGAAGGCTCTGGGGAGACCTTAGAGCAGCCTCCCAGTGCATAAAGGGGCCAACAAAAAGCCTGGAGATGGACTTTCTACAAGGGCATGTAGGGATAGGACAAGGGGGAATGGCTTTAAATTGACAAAAGAGAGATTTATAGGAGATATTAGGAAGAAATTCTTTCCTCTGAGGGTTGTGAGGCTGGAACAGGCTGTACAGAGAAGCTGTGGCTGCCTCATCCCTGGAGGTGCTCAAGACCAAGTAGGATGGGGCTTTGAGCAACCTGATCTAGTGGAAGATCTCCATTCCCGTGGCAGGGGGTTGTAACTAGATGGTGATTAAGGTCCCTTCCAACCCAAACCATTCTGTGATTCCACATGATAGCAAGGCCTGTACCCCTCACGGTACTTGCAGAGGAGGTAGCTGATGCTGTGCACTTGCTGTGTGTGCTTACTGCAACCTCCGCAGGTTGTACTTCCATGCACAAAGTGACTTTTCAGTGCCACTCTCATGTGGCACCTGGAAGTGCCTACAGCACAAGTTGAGTTCCTGCGGTTTGCTGAAGTGTCTGTTGGCACTTCTAATATTTCCTTTCATAAAGTCACCCATACAGAATATCTAAAAATGCTCCTGGAAATGTAAACATTCTGCGGTGCTGGCTGCCACTGGAGAGGAAAGACATTAAAGAAATAGAAGCTTTTTGGCAGTCACTCAAACATTTTGCATGTTAGTGAGAACTGAGCTCAGAGGATTATGTTCAAGGTGAATGACTTTCATTTCTATCAGTGACTGTCACCTTGTAGCTCTACAACTGAGTGTTTCTCCACAAGCCAAAACCATGGCTGTTTCAAGGCTGCTGTCTTATACTGGTACTATATACATTGCTCAAGCTCCTGATAAGGAGTTTCCTTGTGTTTTCTGGGGAAACCAATATCCTTGTATCGCAGGACATGCATTTCCCCTTCCCACAGGAACAGGTCAGAGTGGAAGGAGCCTGGTCTCCTTCAGCTGCGAGATGATCAGCACCACAGCACCTGTGAGCTTGTGTCAGCCAGCCTCTTGTGAAAACAACAGCCAGGCTTGACAAAAGCCCATGACCGGTGGGTGCTGCAAGCTGCGTTGCCACACTGCAGGGCCAGTAACTCCACAGGATGCAGCACCTTGGCCCAAAATGGAGGGCCCTGCGCTGTGTTCTTAGCTGATGACTTTCCTTTTGGCATCTGGCTGTGAGCTTTGGTACCGGTGGCCTCTCACTGCATTGCGGAACTCCCATGAGAAACCTGAGCAGTGGCTTCTGGGGCTGCTGGAGTCCCTCTGGACTGATAAAAAGGCATTTTCCTTTTCTGGACCAAGACTTTGTGCACAGTTGCTGGGAACGGGGAAAGGAGAGGGAATGAATTCACTCCCGACCCATTGCCCACTTACAGCAGCAAGCAACGAGGCTCCTCAACATCCACCACAGCAGCCAAAAGTGATAGATTAGGTTAGAGTTGTCATCCCCATGTTAACACCCCGCTGAAGCTCAGAGGAAAAGTCAAGCTTTTCTTTGAGCTGCTGTTTCAGGCTGCTTCAAGCTGATTTTTATCAGAATGTGGTTAAGAAGGACATTTTCTCAGCCGCGGCTGTATGATTCCACTTCTAAATGAAATCGAATCCTACTACCACAGACGTGAAGTCACTTTGTAACTACCTACAGGGCACTGGGCAGTGCAGCTTGATGGTGCGATGTAATGCTGGAAAACCAAAAAGTAACATAATGCTATGGTTATCCTGGCTTTCTTGAGTTTTACAGGACAAGAAAGTATCCAGATGGTGGAAAAGTCAGGTACTTGTCACAGTAGCAATGCAGGCAACCTAAAGTATCCAGGAGGAGTTTAAACTGGCTTGTGTGTTTTTAAGCACTATGAGGCCACACTAATAATGATGATATAATGGTGCGATAGGGAACAGAGAAGCAAATTCATTAAGTCACGAAGCTAGATAGATTTTTTCTTGTTTTCTTGTTTACCTGCACGTAGTTACAACATTTATCTGTCTATTACAACAACTTTTTTCCCCAGTTGGAAATTCCTGCAAAAACCCAGGTTAATTTTACATGTTGTTGGGTTATAAAGCCCCACGCCTAGACAAATGAAATAATACGATTTTTTTTTCTCCGAAGTGAAGTCTGCTCTAACTGAACAGTTGCACACAGGACCTGGGCTTGGCAAGAGAGAAGCACTTCTACAGGCAAATCTCCAGATTTTATTCATACATCCCCCAAGTGAAAAGCTGAAGAAAAGCGAGACCAAGATTTTCCTATTCTTTTTTCTTAGGGTCTGTAGAGCTCTCTCTGGGGAACATGCGTAACCTCAGTTCTCTGTCTAGCAGCAGGAAGGTTCCCCATTGCTCTTACACCTCCTTGCTGACGAAGGCAAACAGGAGAGTGCACACTGCACATACGTGGGTGTTTATGCTGGTGTGAGCATGTGGATAACATGTCGGTTTTAGAATGGGTTTATACTTAGGGAAAGACTTGCTATTTCAACTTTACAGATGACGACCTGGCAGGCAGTGAGGCAATGCCTCTCTGGAGGCAGTGCTCATTGGCAGGTGTAACACAAATGAGAGGAACCTTTTTTCCTCACCAAACAACTTGCTGCTGCAGGCTGCCATGGGAGCCAAACCAGAAATGGTTCAAAAGAGACACTGACAAATTCATGGAGAACTGGCTACTAAACTTGGTGGTCCAAATGTAACTTTTCACCCAGGAGGTCTCTACACTGACAGGTGATGAAAGCAAGAAAGATCTACTGCAGAAGGATTTGTTTGTTGTGTTCTTTTCCTACACTCCTGCTACAATTTACATGTTTGTGCTCATTAGCAGCCACTATATGGGAACAAAAAATAGCTTTGATGAATTAGATTCATGCTCTGCTTATTTGAGGAACTAAACCTGACTCAGCTTCGGACCCAGCCTCTCACATAAAGGCTGCTGATACAGTTTGGCATCAAGAAGCCTGTGACACTGCTGCTGCTGTTTATTAATTTGCTCCCTACAGAGATCACAAGGGAAGTGGTCAACTGGCTGTTGAAGATGAAGGCTGCTCTTCTTTCTCTGGCACCATGGAATGGTTTGGGTTGGAAGGGACCTGAAACATCATCTAGTTCGGATTTCATCTGCTGATGCCTCAGTCTGGTACTTTTCAGTCTCTCAGGGGAAAAGCCTGTGTTTACTGACAGAGTAGAGAACCTTCAATCCAAAGCAAAATGGTTACGACTCACCAGCTCTTTTAATCCTCTTCCTCTCTTTTAGCTGATAGGGCTTGTGATCGTGTGACAACGGAATAGCATTCCCGTCCTTGTCACACAGGACTCCTCGCGAATCTCCAACATTGGCCACTGTGAGTTCTTTATCTGACAACAGTGCAATCAAGCAGGTTGTGCCTGGAAAAAACAGAAGGGAATAGGAAGCAAAACAGATATATGGGGTGTGTATGTGTGTGTGGATATATATACACATATATCTCTAAATGTTTATCGGGAAAATGTTCTTCCTATTGATAATGGCAGAGAGGGGCTGAAGTGGGAAGTCCTTCGCAGTCTCCATCTGGGCACTGGCTTTTCCTAATGGCCAAGGAAAGTAGTAAGAGAAAAGCACAAATTAGCCCCAGAGCCCACTCACTGCTTTCCTGAACTGCTAGTGCTGCAGTGGACCATGCAGGGGTAAAACAGAGCTCTTTCCCCTCATCCCCTCAAGAAGTGAGCCAGTTTTAAACTTTTGATATTGAAAAAAAATAAGGAAAATATTTGTCATTGTTAATTACTTTAACCTTCAAATACACAGAAAATGTAATCAGTCATTGACCACCACATCCTGCAGGCATACTATTTGACTATCTGCTGGCTAAAGTGGCAGGACAGTGTTAGAAAAATTGGCTGTTTCTGAAGTGCAAAGGCTGTAGTTTTATTTTCCTCATTTAACTGATGCAGTGGAATGAACGTTGAGTGAAGCAGATCCTATTAAGACCATTCCTTTCCTGTATTTTCTCCTTCCAGTGAGTGTGAGCTCTATTCGTAAAACCTCCAGCTTTATAGGAGGAATATATATTCCTTCTAGAGAGAAATATGGGAATATTCCAAATACTCTTTGCATGGGCTTTGGACCAGGCATCAGAACTTCATTTATGCTTTAGAATTGAAGGATGGCAAGTGAAGTTTTTAGATACAGACTAACAAACATTAAAAGGGAACATGCCTGGCACTCAATTTGGATTGCATACGGCTGCTAAAATTGGTGTAAGAGGTACTCTGTTATCCTTCAACAGTAAATACAATTAACTTATTGGCAGCTTTCTTTCCCTTTTAGGCAGAACAGAGAAGCGCACGCTTGAGTTTTCACCACTGTTGTTAATTTACATGTGATTATTCATTTAAAATGAGCACTGGAAGCAGCATGCGGGGCCGGCCTGCCTGACCAAGGGCCCCAGTGATGAAACACAACCAACAGCAGTGTCACCAAGAAACGTGTCTCTGCTTATACCTTTAGATCAGACAAAGATGAAGTTTTAATGAAAACACCAGCAACAGAGTGTTTTCACTGCCTGCCATCAGTGGCATCCTGATCACTGGTTTTGGTCTTGGGGAGCTATATTAGGGTTTAAGTCTATGCTCTGTTGCCTTCAAGCTAAATTCTCTTTACTGCTGCTTGCTGTATTGCTGTCCAAACCAGAGCTGGAAACTATGTTTTGCTGTTCCCATGTCAGTAGCTGAATATCCCATGACTAGTATAAATAAAAAAGCCAGTAATAAACCATTTGTGTTTAGATGCACTATGTTCTGAAGATTTATTTTTAACGTAATGGTCTGTCTTGCACAGCAATAAACCAAAGCTATTTTTTCACAAGACAGTAAAATATATAAATACATATATATTATTTTTTGCAACTGACTGACACATCGCAGACCTAAATGGACATAGTTTCACATTTGTTGCTAAAGCCCCTTGCTAACTGCATAACTTGAATGACTGAGATTGCACCAGCGGGTGTGAGGGAGGCTGTGCTGGAAGGGGCACCCACTGGGCAGATGCCTGCCCTGCTCAGGTGCAGGCTGCCCAGCCTTAGCACCGTGGAGAACAGACCCGCTCCAGCCCCAGAGGACTTGGTGGTGAAAACACCAGTATCCAAACCACAAAGACGACAAAACAATAAGGAGGGTACAGACTACTGGAGTGGGGGGCATGTGGTCATTTAAGCAGGACAAAATGGGATTTAGCATTGGAGGGCACCTCGTGCTCCACCTGAACAAAAGCTAGTAACTGCAAACGCATAAAGCCCTGCTTCAGTAAGAAAATCAGAGCACTAAATGGGAGCCTCCTTTGCTTTTATTTATGAAACTTTTCTTAACAAACATTCAAGCAGCATCATGCTAACAATCTGCACAAGACTGGAGGGCTGGTACCTGTTGAAGCTGGTCTGAACTTCAGGCAGAAACAGAACAGCTGCCTTTGCAATTTGGGCTGAAAGCAAAACCTGTGAGATGCAAAACGGGGGAAAAGTGAAAGCCCTGTTGGGTGGGAATACAGAGCAAAACACAACTCCAGAAGGATCCCGGAGTGCTGCGGGACAGAGACCCAGGAGCCGCACAGGAGGCTGCGAGGCTCCATGATCCACCACCCTGCTGAGACTGCTTTCAGGAGATCATTGCTCCGGCTGTACCTGTAGCTGCCGTCCTGGCCTGACAGCTGTGTTTGTAAATTCATCAACTCTCCCATACGCAAGACCACCCTCCTGCTCTGCAGATTGCCCCCACCTTCCCTTGACATCAGCCCAGCATGTATTTTTCCTACAAGTAATGTTAAAAATTGTTTCCTTATAAAGAAAATATTGCAAATAACGTCCTACAGGCCTGGCATTCAACAAGTAAAATGCTTCACATACACAGTAATTATTACCACAATTTATATAAACACTGACTGAACAGTCTTCCTGGTTATAAGATCTGTGTGAATGAAAGAGAATGAGCATCTGAAACAGAAGATCATTTCCAAAGTGATTCAGGTAGCATCAGTTGTTTCACAGCCCCTGACTGATGGCTGGGCTATCGTTAAGTCCGTGACCTCATGCTACTGCCTGCCGCTACATGAGAAAGTAAACTTACTTTATGTTGTTTTCTTTTCCATCTATTTTTATTCCAGTCACTTAACCTTGTGTGGAGTCAGGAAACATCGTGCTCTTGTCAGCTGCCTCAGATTTAACGCAATTGCACAATGGAAAATTCCCAACATAACGGGTCCAAAATTGCGAACACATGTTATATTAGTCCCTCGATGCAGCTGCCTGAATAATACCCTGCTGAGCAGTTCGCAAAGAAAATCACCAGAAAATTTAAAACCTCTACGGTACTGGCTGCAGAGATAGGGGCGTTTTAAGTCAGGTAAGATTATTGGTGTTGTATTTTAGTATCCGACAAGGCACCTTGTAAAAGTCAAGGCTGCACCGGCTCTACCAGTTTTTAGATAACTGCTTTATTGAAAGGAATAAATGTCACCAGAGTGCAAACAAGACCTGGTTAATACACTAAAAGGCATTTGAGAGCCCAGGCATGATCCAGCTCACCCTGAAGCTGGTGGCTATATCGTGTTTTGTGTGTGGCATCAGAAAGTCCTGCTGACGCCTGGCTCCGGATCTCTGCTGGTGGGGCAGCTCAGGATGAGGACCAGCGCTCTGGGGCTCTGGAGGGCCCATGGTGGTTGAAAAGTCCCCCAGTGTCCTCATTTCATCCGATCCATGCGCAAAATCTCAGTTAATCTCACCAGGTGTTCACCACATCACTTCTCCTTCTTTGCCGAGCTTTCCTTCTGTATTCCAAATCTCTGATGTCCCACAGCTTTCAGGCCATCAGCACATGTAACCTCTTCCCCTTCCCCTTCATCACTCTCTTCAACCCTGGATTTGCCTGTCTCTTGGTAAGAAATCACACCTCCACCCTGCCCCTACCTCACACTCTTAAATGGCTGAAGTCCCTGGCCAAGGCTTTTCCTCCTGGACAGTTGTCCTCCTCATGCATGCCTTCTTGCTGCTTTTCCCAATCCTCCCCCACCTTTTTCATAGCTCTTTGCACAGACCTGACAATGGAATAACAGCTCAGACCAGTCCTGCTGTAGTGGCGACTCCAAGTCGGACAGGAACTATGTTAAATCAACCCAGGCAGCTGCTTTGTATTGAGCCTGGATCCCGTTTCACAAACTGATGGTGTACAACAGCACTCCTGTGATGCCTGGCACAGGAGAGCAGAGGTCTGCTGTACCCTTTGAACAGAAAGGCATTCAGAGCGACTGCAGGTCAAGAATTCAGTATTTACTTGGTTGGGGTGACTAAAAAACAAACAAAAAGACAACTCAAAAAACCTTGCCCATCTTTTTTTAACAGTGCTTAAGCTTGAATTCACACAATAATTAAGCAAGAATTAGTATTTTCAAGCTTCAGTAATCTCCGGAAGGAAACAGAATGACTCAGAACAGTGCAAAAAGCAGGATAAACAGAAATCCAGATTTATATTTACTCCCCACTAGCAACTTGCACTGCATGCAGCTTCTTTCTCATTTACAGATCTGCATTTGTACTTGCCTTGCAGGGACTTCAAATCCTAAACAATAAGACTTCAGTAGTTTTCAGAGCAGGCATGCGCTGTTTTTACCATTAATATCTGTCCTCTTTGCCCATCTGCCTCAGCTCCTCCCGTTGAGAGCAGACGTGTCTCCTGCATTTCCAGTTTGCATGCTCTGCACATAACCCCCAGGCAATGCAAATAAAACTTTGATTATAGGCAGGGGAATAGACAAGACTGAGAAGAACACCGTAGCTAAGTATATGAGGAAGGGTAAGGGAGCTTCTTGCTTCCTAGTGGCCAGGAACGGGGATAAAAAGTGATGTGAGACAATCAACATTGTGAAATGCCACCTCTGCGTGCCCTCCAAGTGATCTGCCAACTGCAATCCAAAGCCATAAAAATAAATCTAATTATCCACTGCTTATCTGTAAGACAAGCAATGATAAAATGAAGCAGCAGACATTCACATTTCATTCCTGATGCAACAGTGCAAGAACTACAGGGGCTGGAGACCTTTCCTTACTCTGATGCTCCTCAAACCACCATATCTGCATGGAAAAGGAGGGACAAATCAGGTACTGATAGCATCAGTTCTCCAAGCAAAAATGATCCCAACAACCTGTAATTGGGACGGGATCACTGCAAAAACCTTTTGCTGGATCCCGACAATTTGCACACTGCCTCCTCCTTGGCTGGTTTCTAATCCAAGGCACTATTTCTCACATGCGTTTTCAGCTTCTCTAATGACATCCAACCTCATCAAGCATTTTGTGAAAGGCCAAGCTAATTGTGCTCGTTAGCACTTCTTCATCCTTTACTCCTTTAAATAGACACAATTTCTTTTAGCAGAAGCAGATGAGAGAAAATGCTATTATAATCTCCAAAATACACAGTTTTGGCAAATTACTGTGCTAACTGCCTGCGAATGAAGTGAAGAGCTCATCACTTACAACACCTTTCAAAACTACAGGTGCATTTTTAAAGTACCCATCTACTTTTCCTCAAATGTCGTGCAAGGTGTATGGAACTGAGGAGCCGACACATCACACTGGCATTCATCCCTGCATCCCCCTGTGCTGGTATTTCCTACAAACGAGCTGAGCCTGCCCCTTCTTTCACCTAACAGAATTCTTCTGTAAAGCATGAAGCTAAAAATAACCATTCTGAACATTTGAGGTCTCATAATTTCTTGATCATCTCAACAGAACATTTCCCTCCCTCCCCCCCCCAAAAAAAATCAAACAACTCCTTCTTTTAAAATAAAGGAAACATTGGATCCTTAGAAATACATAGAAATTACTTCAGATCTTTATAAGACAGTACCTTAATTTCCTCCAAAAAACAATTCCTACCTGGGTGTATGCAGCAATATTTTAAGATTTTATATTTGAAACAGAGAACCATATTGTACTTCTATTTAGATTCTATTTGCTGGTCTAATCCATGAGTATGCATCTATTCCTCAATCCTGTTTACCATTAATCATATTACCTTCATCGCACTTGGGATATACTTAGAGCCTAACAGATTTGTGCAGATGTTCAAGTCAGCTATGTAAAAGATACTTGAAAGTGTTTTCCAGGTAGAAGAACAAGAGCAGCAGGTAACAGAAGTTAATTACTGAAACATGGAACCCGTTTTGGACAGCCCGTCCATCTTCCAGACCGCTCTGACACAGCCCCATCAATACTACAGCAGATTGGGAAGCTCTCCAACCTTTGTGCCAGCCTAGCGCCGTGTGATTAATTTTGTATCCTTATGAAAAGTAACCTTAATACAATGGGAATCTCCCATTTCAGGACAAAAGTCGATTTCTTGGCACCACTCTCACATTTAGTTTCACCTGAACATCCCACTCAGCCATTTAACACATTAGAAGTAGAAATATGGTGAAAACTGTTTATGTTTTTTCTGGTTAGAAATCTGTTCATGTCACTGGGCTAATTAAAGTGCAGAAAACCACATGTGCAATCTCCTTTGTGGACGAGCTCCAATGTTTGGCAGCAACTAAACCTGTTGTGCCACCTTGCAGGTATATGACAAACAAAAATGCCTCTGCTGAGGTCTGCACATGAGAGGAAGAGAAACCTCTTGCTGACACTTCCCTGTGAGCTGTTGATATTCATGGGCTGAAACACAGTCTGCGTGGCGACTGCAACACCAGCGTCTGCACACAAACTATAAAGTCTGACTTCTGATTGCAGGAACTCCTGAAGCACTGGAAACTAAAATGACTGTAGACAATCATGCAATGTAGGATATATACAAAGGTATACACTACTGTTATTTCAATATATATGCTACTGTTCTGTCAAACCATATATGCAAAGGTATACGCTACTGTTCTTTCAAACCACATTCCTATGGTAGCTCTAACCAGCTGCTACCTAAACAAAGCAACAAGAGGGAAGGACCCAGCTTAGCATGAGGTTTCAACATGTTTGGCAGAGCAGATGAGGTGCAGCTCCCAGTTCAAATGCAGCATTCCCTTGCTTAAAAACAGATTATATCAACTGAAAACAACAGTTACTGCTTTCAAGTAGGAATTACACCTAATTTCTCCCTCTCTCTCCCTCCACCCAAACTGTTGTTGAATGTGTTTCCCCAATCCCTAGGTCTCTACAACAGAACTAAAATTTAGGGGCCACATAAGCTCAACATGACCCAGCAGTGTGTGCTTGCAGCCCAAAAAGCCAACCACGTTCTGGGCTACATCACCAGCGATGTGACCAGCAGGTTGAAGGAGGTGATCCTGCCCCTCTACTCTGCTCTTGAGACTCCATCTGCAGTGCTGCATTCAACTCTGCGGCCCCCAGCACGAGGGATGTGGACCTGTTGGAGAGAGTCCAGCGGAGGTCACAAAGATGCTCAGAGCACTGGAGCATCTTTCCTGTGGAGACAGGCTGAGAGAACTGTGGTTGTTCAGCCTGGAGAAGAGAAGGCTCCAGAGAGAACTTAGAGCACCTAAAGGGGCCAACAGGAAAGCTGGAGAGGGGCTTTTTACAAGGGCATGGAGTGACAGGACAAGGGAGAATGGCTTTAAACTGACAAAGGGGAGATTTACATTCCATGTTAGGAAGAAATTCTTTCCTGTGAGGGTGATGAGGCACTGGCAGAAGTTGCCCAGAGAAGCTGTGGCTGCCCCATCCCTGGCAGTGTTCAAGGCCAGGTTGGACAGGGCTTTTGAGCAGCCTGGTCTAATGGAAGGTGTCCCTGCCTGTGGTAGGGGGGCTGGAACTATATGAATCCCTTAAAGATCCCTTCCATCCCAAACCATCATATGATTCTCTGTAATTACATGGAAAAAGTAGGAGCAAAACAAAAATTCCACTTGGGAAAAAAACCCACCACCAAAATAGTTAAAAGCATTCAATTTCTGCCAAGTCCTGGGACATCTCCAGCTTTACTGCAGCCCTGCCTACTTGATCAGCCTAAATGATCAAGGCTGCAAAATTTCATTTGAGCGCCAGGGACTGACCTGCACTTTCCTGGGGTGCCTAAGCCACAGACAACACACTTCAGCAGCAGCTATAAGTAAGGTGTCAGCAGGTAGGCACTAAACTGAAAACATATAATTAGCAAATCCTTCACAAACAGTGTAAAAGCAGTGGCTGGTTTACAGATGCTGAGCATGTCTCTGCATCCCGCAGCCTTAACGGGGCTGTTCAAAAATCCCCATTGTGGCTGGCAGTTGTATCCGACAAATGGTTTTTACTATGACTATTATTCCTCAGCCTCTGGGGTGAGATTTTATGAAGGACTAACACCCATCAGTGGCAGGGCCGTCTATCAGGCTGCAGCTAATTTCATGGAGGACCACTGTAAATACCTGCCGTGCTTTCCAGCTGGCCCTGAGGCACTTGGATGATGGATCACTCACCTTAACTCCTGAACAAATAAGGACCTTATTACTACACAGGCAGAGCTGTACAGCAAGAGGGTGTTTAAGAGTTATTTATTCAGTACTTAAGGTGTACCACCAAATTACAAATACAAACATGTACTCCATGGAAATGGATTGTGGTCTTGCTTTGTATTTCCTATGCTGGCAGAAGAGTGGGAACAAGATGAAGAGGCAAAAAGGGGTGGGGAGTGATAATGTGCCGGTGGTTTCATTCAAGATCCTCACTCCGTCCCCCTGCCCTCCACTATCCGACACACAAAATTTGGTGATGCAGATTTCACTGAGCTGTAAGTTGATGCTGGCTGGCCCGAGCAAGGGTGGCAGCTTGCACCAATCTGGTGACCTTTCCCATTTTCAGGTTAACCTAACTCAGGGGTTAATAATCTTCCAATATCTGGCCAAAAGTCACTTTGGACAGTACTTTTTTCCTTCTGTATTTCCCAACTGTATCTTCCCGTTCCCTGTACCAAACCCTACTTTGCCCATTTGCAAATTCAAAACATCCCTATCTGCCAAACATCCATTTTCTGGGGGCAGAGCTGTCACCTCTCAGCACGTGGCTGAGTGGGAACAGCACACTTTGGAGGAACTTTTGTATGAGATCAGTAAATCCAACTGGCAGCTGAAGCCCAGGCAAAAACCTTTCCAAAGACAGGCTCAAGCCATTGGCAGACAGCGACTGCAGCCCCTAATCCCAGAGCTGGTGGAAAAGATGGACACGGAGGGAGAAAAAGCACAGATATTGCTGAAACTCATCAACTGCCGCTCTTAGAAAGGTATTATGGCACGAAGAAGAGCCAGTTTTTGCTTGTTTATGACCAAATTCTTTACCCTAATGGGTTGTTACAGATTATGGATAGGGTTTTAAATAAAGCTTCACTTGAGAAGAGAAAGCCTCCTTTTGTTCTTGCTCCTTTTTCCTCCTACATCTCCCCATGTATAATTCAAACACTGAGAAATAATGAAAAAGGCTAACAGTGATTGATTGTGGCGTGCAATGCAGTTGTGCATGCAAAGCAGAGCTTAGCACGAGCTGAATGCTGCTGCAAATGGGGAGAGCACAAGGGTAGAACACAAAGATGTGTGCAGGAGTGCAAGCGAGCTGCAAAAACACAGCAGCATCCTTAGATCATAAATTCATGTGCATGTGCCTGTGGCCTGACATTAGTACAGTATCATAGAATCATGGAATGGTTTTAGTTGAAAGGGACCTTAAAGATCCATCTAATTCCTACCCCCTGCCATGGGCACGGACACCACACACTAGACCAGGTTGCTCAAAGCCCCGTCCACCCTAGCCTAGAACACGTCCAGAATAGAGGGGAGAGTAGAGGGAGAGAATCCCCTTCTTCGACCTGCTGGTCACACTCCTTTTGATGCAGCCCGGGATGTGGTTGGCTTTCTGGGCTGTGAGCGCACACTGAAGCCAGCTCATGTTGAGTTTCTTGTCAACCAACACCCCCAAGTCCTTCTCCACAGGGCTGCTCAATCCATTTTCTGCCCAACCTGTAGCTGTGCCTGGAATTGCCCCGACCCAGGTGCAGGTCCTTATACTTCCTTGTTGAACTTCATGAGGTTTGCATGGGTCCACCTCTCAAGCGTGTCAAGGTCCCTCTTACAATGTTTTCTTTTAATGATTTTCCTACTGTTTTCAAAAGAATGCAAATACTAGCTTTTCATACATGATATGGCAAAACTATGGGTATGGACGATATGGAGCAGCAATACTGAAGATACTAATTTAAATACTAAAACCTAGCAATTGTGGGTGTAATGGAGGGTTTCGCAAAGGTGTAGCTGGTGACAGTTTTGGGCCACTGCACCTTGGTACACCAATGCTGTTTGCTTGTCTGGGTAACGATGCAGGAGAATTTAATAAGGATCTCCACACGGTCTGTCAGGTTTGTAAGAACAAAATTTACTGTCTTCACAAGACACTTTGCTGTCTTCTTTGCTACTCACAAGATCCTTTGGGCTCAGGAGACCCTTCAGGCTTCTATCTCTGCATCCATCATCAGGTGACAAACCTCCGCCAAGACGGATGGCTTTCTTCCAGAGGACAGAACAGATATTCTGTCTGCATACACGGAATTTGCAGCAAGCTGTGTCTTCAAATGCTATTTCTGTCTGATATATTTTTAATAAATTTTAATTAGAAAAAGATAAATCCATGCTCATGTCTGTACTCATGCAACACGTGTCTGAAATTGAGGAAGAACACTATAGTATCGACAGCAACTCTCTCAAGCGAGATTCAATGGAATTGATAGGTTTTCAAATGACATCCGACAAAAATGTAAGCAAAATAAACCTCAGAAAGTGGTTTTACTTCTTACATACTTTTTACTCACTTTTTAAGTCTTTCACTAGGCCAAAGATACAAACGGGGAAGATGGCAGTCAGGCAGTCATAATGCAGTGTCCCTGAAAAATCCCTTTAGAGGGTTGTAGAAGCAACCTTTCCTGAATGCAGGAGACATCAAACCACCACTCCACAGGGCACCAGCCAGGACCAGCTCTACCACAAGTTAGGGCTGAATTAAGTAACGATCTAAAAACTAAGTTTATGCATTTAAGATGCTTTCCAGACTTAATTGATAAGTACACAGAAAGGAAATGGCCAGTTAATATTTAATACTAATTAAGTTAGTATTATAATTAGACTAAAACCATTAAATGGTTTATAGAACATTTTCTATTGCACTTCTGATCCTTGGCACTCTGCAGGGCTGCTTTGGTTTCTTCCCTTTCTGCAAGAATTTAGTAACAATAGAATTTTTAGTTATATTTTAACTGCTACAAATGTATAAATACCAAAGGAAGGACTACAAGGCATTCATAGAGTAAGACTGAAACAGTTACATCTGCTTGAGTGAAAACAGAGCGCTTCATGTGATTAATACAAAACTCTCTGACACAGCCCTATAGAGTCACCATTGCACTTACACTGCACAGAGGTTTCACCAAATAAATAGAAATATATATTTAGAAAATATAAATAGAAAAAATATATATAAATATATAGAAATATTTTTCATTGTTTTACCAAATATATAAATGTATTTACCAAATACCCTGAAAAATGGGCTGATAGCTGACAAATTTAAACAGCTAAATACCTACTTCAAACATAGCTGATGAAGTGAAGAATGTTTCACAGGCACCTGTCAAAGTGCTATTTCTGCTCTGAGCTTCTGCTGAAAGGTTATAATTATATGAATAATAAAAAAATATTTTAATGGAGCAGAAGAATACAGCATGCTTGGGCTAGCTTAAATACATGCCTGTTGTTTACAAACACTGCCAATAGTCTAAAGCTGGAAGACCACAACGCAGGAAATCAGTCACACAGTTTATGCTGAAGCTACACCCTGAAATGTCATGTAAATGGTTTTATGTGCACACCTACAGGGACTCTTAGGCTGGCGTTCAGCCCTGTTAGTTAGAGCCGCTACCTGTATTTTACCTGTGAGCAAAAGCTAATGCACGGACAACATAAAACAGCAGCCATGTTTAGGAAATGACTTTTCACATACTAAAGCAGAAATGCTGTTTTCTTTCCAGTCACTGCTGAAGAGCTCTAGAGAAGTCCGCCAGAATCAGATGTCTATAATGCAGACACAAAAAGTAGAAGAGACCAGCTCTACCCTCAGTAACTACCTTATGATTTCTGCTGTAGGTACTGGTCCTCTGCGGTAAAACAGAGCCCTGGTTCATGGTGACCAAGTTTCAGCTGTATGTTTAATGTGTAAAAGAAATTAAATAAGCCAAAGAAAGCATGGAGTGTAAGGCAGAGATTAAACAAATTCAGCAGTAAACATCTGGCTATAAAGAGTAGAACTTCTACTGTGTTATCTGGAAAAGGCACCACGTTGAGTTCTCATTGCAGCGACCAAAGACCCAGAGAAGGGAGTTGGTTTAGATCATGTTCTTGAGATCAAATACCTAAAAATCATTTAAAAACTGAATCTGAGCTGGAGAGAAAGTAGCCACCTGCAGTGGCCGGGAGGCCATGCTGGTTTTCTCCCTATTAGAAAAAAGCCTTTGACACAGCAATGAACATTGCCCAACGCAATGTTCCAGTGCTGGTAGTTACACGTCTACTGTGTTGACATGTTTGCAACGTATCAGAAAATAAATGTACTGGATTACTGCACCCCTACCAAGGGGCGCTTGCCACAGTACACAGAGATCCCACCCAGTAACATCTCTTAAAATATAACAGAAACAAATAATCTACTATTACTACATAATCCCTTGCCTGTACATGCTTTTTCTTCAGAAAAATACATTGCTTCTGTCTTCATTGCAGCTTATTTAGAGCTCTCCCATTGTTGTCCTTCCACATTCTGTGCAACCCACTGTCTTGCAACTGCTGTTTTTATCATCTTCAGCGTATAACTTTCCTTCCTGCTAAATCCTTTAAATCCCTCCTAAAAACTTGTCAAAGCTTTTCAAACATTTTTCAGGCTCAGGCTATTTCATTTTTGGCAGTATTGCAAGTTCTTGCAGGACCATTATCACTGTATAACTATGAGATTACAGCTGTCTGCTCTTCCCAATGCTGTCAGCAGAGCAAGCCCATACTCTGCCTTACTGGTAATGGCTGTAGCTGAGCCTCGAAGAGAAAACATTCCTCAGACTCCTTGCTGGGACAAGGATCTAAACACCTGACAAGCCACCACTATTGAAAGTGTGTTCCCATATTTCCCTGAAGACCAAGCCCTCCATGAAAAGAAGCAGTCAAACACACACCATAGGCATGGTCCAAGTATGCATTATAAAACAATATTTTTTCTTATTTATTCCAAAGAAGGACATCACAAACCCAACAGATTTCTTTCTGCATTTTTAATGGCTCACTGCTGAGCATAAGCCACCTTGGGACAAGGATCACAGGAAAGATAATTTACCTTCACTGTGATGTAGCATAACGATGATTTGACCTGGCAAAGCTCTTCGCAGTGGGAAAAAAGGTTTTTTCCCAGCAGAGGATTTATTATCCCAAATTATAGGATATATTTCTGGTACAATTTTACTGCTTTAATTCTCTCATTTTCTCCTTGTAATCGCTTTTTCGGGAGGAAAACACCTGCTTGCACTGCCAGATTGGGAGGACTATAACTGAAAAAGGGGTATCAGTGGCCCCTCGATGATTAAAGTTAACTTTCTCCCAGTGTGACCACAGTAGCATGGACTTTGTGTGAAGCAGATAGACTTCCCAGTCTCTTGGGCTGAAGTTTAATCTTGGATGTTTCTGCTTTACTGTATTTTTGCTAGCAACAGCAAATGCTCACGGGACTGGATCTATGCCAGGTTGCAGTTCTGAAGTCAGAATGAAGGTCTGAGCCTTGGATTTGTGCTCAATGATGGTTTTCACAGCTGCAGCTACTAGAGAAACCAGACCCAGTCTTCTGCAAAGCACAGAAATGCAGGCTGAATATGAGGAGCTGATTTAATTCCTTATCCATTCATTATATACTAAATTGTACCAGGAGTAAAGAGTGGAGGATAATGCATCACCTGTTTTGAAGGACCCTGTGATTCAGGGAGAGCACAGCACCTGGGCATGGTTGGGGAAGGCAGAGTACAAACCCCCATCTCATCCAGAGATGAAGTCCAATGTCTTGCAGTGCCAACAGCCACGTTTTATCATATTTTAACCAGAAAAATAAATTGTGTTGCTAAAATTGGAGTATTCAGGCAATTTGGGACACAGACCACTAGCATAAAAAGTCGCTTTAAGAAAGGCTACGGTACTGACAGTGAGCATTTCAAGCAATGGTGCACATCAGCCGTATCTGGAAGTTTTCAGATTAACTCTACCACCAACTGTGCCCACAGAGTCCAGCCAGGCATGAGCTCTGGGTCCCCCACGGGGGATGTGTAAAGGAGCAGCCACCTGCTTTCCTTGCAGTGGGCTCCAGGAAACACAGGGTACTCCAGCAAATATTAGTTAAGAAAACGTTCTGGCTCTGGATGCAGTGCCTGAATGTCAACATCTTTCATGACTGTTTCAGGGCATGGAAAAATGAAATTAACCTTTTTTGTCACACAATAATGAAACTCAGTTTCTATAGGATTTTGAGGGAGAAGGGCCACCCATTAAAGAAAAACTTATCGACTACAGTACAAAACTGCCAGCAGAATCTCCTAGCAGCCTTTAGCTACCTGGCACACTGGAGTTAAATCCCAAAATGCCTTTAAATACCTATACTTGTATTTTGACAGAATAGTCGATGACTACCCCAGATGTTCAGAGATACTATAAATCAAAGAAATAGGACTAACATCCAACAAGGTTTCAGCAGGAAAAAAAGAGTCTTGCACAACTTCACGCAGTTTTAACGAGTCAAGAATGCCACTTTTTAAATGAAGGGATTTTTAAAGATTAAGAGGGGATTTGTACCCCTCTATCACTTTTAGCCTGCTTTCATTTTATGAAGCCTCCTTAGTCAAACTCTGCTAAAAATCTTGTCAACCTTTGACTATTTTTAGATAAACTCATTTAATTTGGTAGCTCTGATATACTGATTTCCTAAAGGGAATGATTTTACAAAAAGAGGCAGTAGGATGTTGAGTCCATCAAAGCTGCATGTAATTAATATTGCATGCTGCTGGAAAGGCCAAATTAACACACAAAATTATACCAAAAGCCCAAGCCATTTTAGCGTAGTTCTGTTTTATTCTGGCAGCTGAATTCTACCCACTTTGCTAGACATCCCTGGGGCGAAGGGATAGTCAGCTGGCAGTAAGCACTCTATGAATCATTGGAAAAATGGCCCTTCCAAGAGGGATGGGAAAGGTTTCGTGGATGCGAAAGGCCTGCTCCCTTACTGTGGAAGTGCTCCCCTACATGCAACACCCTGCTACAGGCAGCTTCTGAGCCCCTGGTATCACATACGTTAAACATCTAATTTCTAGTTTTCTTGGCTGACACAGAATAGGACTCCAACTGCTCATGATGACAGAAATTAAACCCTTGACAGTGCTCTTTGGAATGGGTTTTGTTGATGTCTCATGTAGTCTGCTGTCAGACAAAGCTGTATTTTCCCCTTACATCACAATCACTTTTACTTTCATGATTTTGACTTTTAAAGATTGCTTTCTTCATTTTGTATGTACCACCAGCAGCTTGATCTTCTCATTACACTGATTTTGGTACTGAAAAATGCTAATAAAAGAAAAATGCCACCAACACAACTGCTTGAGAACTGCTGAATAGCTGGTGCACTCAGGATCACAAACAGCTGCTGCAATTATATTTAACTGCCCATTTTCTGCACTTTGCTCACAATCAGATCTTACTTCAAGAGCAGGTAGTAGCATTTCTGCTTTTGTAGTAAACAAGTGACATGATTAGAATGATGAGCGGGCTCCATCTCCATGTTTTAATCTTTCAGAGGTGTCTCTACCTGATTGGGAAGCTGAAATTCTCACTTTCTCTCTACAACGAGCTGTGCTGTCACACCATCCTGAACATGTGTATATGATGGGACTTTTCTAAACTAGTTATTTATGTAGCTTCTCATTTCCCCATGATTGTTTTATTGCATGATACAAATCCCCAAATGTGTGTTTCAAGCAGTTTAAATCTTTATTTTCTCTGTACAAACACACAGTTTTCAATAAAGGAAAATTATTTCTTTTTCCCTGACAGGAGTCAGTAATTTCCTCTGCTCCATTTTCTCCTTCCTAACAAACTTCTATTGATCAAAATGACTGCAGAAATGAAGTGGCCAAACCAGGGTTAAAGATTTACAAGATTCATTAGAATGGTAAATTCTGCATTAAAAAATATAAACAGGAGCAACAGAAAGCAACAACTTTCAAAGCTTATTTTTTATGCATCATTAAAAACAGGCCATATGTGATTAAACAAGTATCTTGTGCCCTCATTTTAACTCTGCTGTCCTAGAATTCATATGACTCCAAGCTCCTTAAGTACATGACATGTAGAGACTGTGAACAGCATTGTGTGGGGGTTGAGAGCATTTGGGATCAAAGCAATGTAAGAGAATCAGGCTTATTTATTGACTGAGTGTGTGAATATAATTGATAAAGTAATAGAGCATTGTAATTACTTGAAGTTACTAAAGCTCACAGCCCTGTGAGTACCCAGAACGCATAGCCTACAAATGGCTTTTAAAGTTGCTCAAGTGCCTTTGAGATCAAAGTAGCTTAAGAGAATCATATTGCTGGTGAGTGGGAGTTGGAGTAGGAGGCTTAACTAAATTGATAAGTAGTTTGAACATTTTAAGTATTTCAGGGCACTGTAGCATGAGTATAAAGTAATAGGACAAAATAACACCAGCATGTTGGTGCTTGGTTTTCCAGAGCCAGACTAGTGATGAGAAACTCAGGTGATGGCAATTTTAGCAGGATGCCACCTAACCAAGCAAACGAGTGATCCACTTGGGCTGGTGTCTGGCAAGCACAACCTAAACAGGATGAAAAACCCAGTTATGATATTGAGGCTTCTGCCTAAAGCAGCTGGAAGGAAAACTTGGAGCTGAGCTCAGCACAGTTCTGCAAAGGCACCATGGTGTGTCAGGTACGGTCAGGGGAATAAGAGAACAAGAAAGTGTCACTGGGGATTAAGGAAAACTCCAAAATGGGGACATACTAAATATAAACTGTCTTCTTGTACTACAAGGCTGCCTGAGGCTGGTTGGTAGAGCTGCAGATGTGTGTTGCAGCTCTCAGCCATGAGTTGTTAAAGTGGAGAAAGAGAGAGCAGTGTCTTTTGATAGAGCTAAGAAACAAAGGACACTGAGAGATGTGATACTGGGGGGAGTGCAGTGAGCAGGCATGACACACGTGGAGTGGAAACATGTGGCTCGTCCATACGGACCTCCATACAGACTGCCAGTCCACTTGTTGCAGTGAATACTAACTCAACAGTAGAATAATATACTGTTCCTTTTGTTTGATCCTTTCTTTACAAGGTTGTGTTGTTAATTTCAATTTAAACACCAAGAAACTGAGTATGATTCAAAGGAGGAGACATATAGCACATATAGGTGGCTATTTCGGAAGATCAGTGAAAAATATCAAAAGCATCTCTTTTTTCTCTGTAACTGTAAAGACCACCATGTACCAGGACAACTGAAAGATCTAGAAGCTGAAAGACATTTCAAACTACTTTAAAACAAAATGCTAGTGAAAAGTATTACCTATAACTAAGAAAACCTCCAAATTATTAACACACAAATATCAAAACTGAAGCCCTTGCAACTGCACTGTCAAAACGTCTCTAATACTCTACAAACTATCTGGGTTTGCCTTTCCACATGCATCATGTCCCATTTAAAAATCAGCTTCTGTGACTATTCAGTACAGTCTTAGCTAAGTAAGCTCCAAAAGAAGTTAGCAGTGAAGGAGAAATAACAGTAACCAGGTCGCACCACTTGCAGAGACCCTAAAGAGGCACAGCTAGATCAATCAACATCAGTGCATTACAAAGGACAAAGCACCGCTAGAAAAATAACTGTCCTTTCAGCTAGTTAGCATTCAATCACTGAAGTGGAAAATTTTCTATCTCAACTTGATCTTAGGAGAAAGACATGCTTCACTGAGTCACCTCATACCTTTGAGGACAAAGTTCAGTTTGCCTGCACAAACACTAGTATGCAGGAGAAAGACAAAGTGAGCTTTTTTCTTTTCCCAGTAACATGTAAAGAAACACAAATATACCTGCTTCATCGTAGGATACAGTCAATTTTTCCAGCATTTCTCGATCAATGGATAAAATCTGCTGCTCCAGGATGGTTTGGTAAGACAATACGCTGTTCTCCTTGTCCTTCTCATAGTCTTGAAGGTGTTGTTTCAGGACTTCAGGCAGGCGGGACTTCACATATTCTGCTGCCGACTAGGTAGAAAAGAGGCAAAGGTTTAATTAATACAGTTGCTCTTAAAAAGCTCTACACATATCCATAGCACTTTTATTATTATTATTATTATTATTATTATTATTATTATTTTAATTTAAAGCATTCTCAAATATAACTCCTCAAAGTAAGACACACTTACTGCTGCCAAATTCATGGTGCAAAATCCACAGGTCATTTCCCTGCAAAAATGACCCCCACTCAAAACTTCCAGGGAGTCAGGGATATAATAGACCAAATCACCTTTGAGGCATAACCCACTTTTCATCAGGGAGCTTATGGCAGCCCAGAAAGAGTTACTCATGCTGGATGGGATGCACATATACCTCAATAGCTGTTTAATATTTTCATCAATGACCTGGATGAGGGAACTGAGTGCACCCTCAGCAAGTTTGCTGATGACACAAAACTGGGAGGAGTGGCTGACACACCAGAGGACTGTGCTGCCATTCAGCGAGACCTGGACAGGCTGGAGAGTTGGGCGGGGAGAAACTTGATGAAATTTAACAAGGGCAAGTGTAGAGTCTTGCATCTGGGGAAGAACAACCCCATGTACCAGTACAGGTTGGGGGTTGACCTGCTGGAAAGTAGTGAACGAGAAAGGGACCTGGGGGTCCTGGTGGATAGGAGGATGACCATGAGCCAGCAATGTGCTCTTGTGGCCAAGAAGGCAAATGGCATCTTAGGGTGCATTAGAAAGGGAGTGGTTAGTAGGTCAAGAGAGGTTCTCCTCCCCCTCTACTCAGCCTTGGTGAGGCCGCATCTGGAATATTGTGTCCAGTTCTGGGCCCCTCAATTCAAGAAGGACAGGGAATTGCTTGAAGGAGTCCAGCGCAGAGCCACAAAGATGATTAAGGGAGTGGAACATCTCCCTTATGAGGAGAGGCTGAGGGAGCTGGGTCTCTTTAGCTTGGAGAAGAGGAGACTGAGGGGTGACCTCATCAATGTTTACAAATATGTAAAGGGTAGGTGTCAGGATGATGGAGCTAGGCTTTTTTCAGTGATATCCAGTGATAGGACAAGGGGCAATGGGTGTAAACTGGAGCATAGGAAGTTCCACGTTAACATCAGGAAGAACTTCTTTACTGTAAGAGTGACAGAGCACTGGAACAGGTTGCCCAGGGGGGTTGTGGAGTCTCCTACACTGGAGATATTCAAGGCCCGCCTGGACAAGTTCCTGTGTGATGTACTGTAGGTTACCCTGCTCTTGCAGGGGGGTTGGACTAGATGATCTTTTTAGGTCCCTTCCAACCCTTGGGATTCTGTGATTCTGTGATTCTGTGTAATAGCTTAACTTCTTCATTGTTAACATAGTTTGAAAATATAACTATGAAATATAATATCTTTACTCTAAATTTTAAAGTATGAAGTGGAATCACTTCACCTGCCATTGATACAAACCAGGCTCAGACAGAGAGACAGAGGTGAACATTTAACAGCATTAAAAAATTACATATATATATACACACAAATCCACATACAGAAAAACCTTGTAAATTTTTTTCTGTGACTGCTCAAGGCCATAGGAAAACAGAAATTAACACAAGGTGGCATGGTTGTACTGATGTTATGGAGCCCTGTGCAAAAGCATAAATGATAGTAACTAATAAGAGTGTGTGTAAGAGTGTGTATCTCTGGACACAGACTGCTCTCTGCCCCCCAGAGCCTGCCCACCACTAGAACAGCTCCCTGCCTTGGGGCTTGGGCTCAGACACCCTGGTGAGATGCAAACACAAACCAGCTTTCTGGTTTTTAAGCAACAGCATCCCTCTGCTGCAAGTATTGCACTCCCACTATAAAAGGGACCAGAGAATTCCTCTTTCTGCTATGGTTTTGGGTTTGGGTTTTTTTGCTTTCCATCTCTGGAAATAACTGGAGGAGAAAAACATATCAAAGGCTGCTGCCCACTGCTCAAAACAAAAAAGAAAAGCAAATTATCACAAGGTTGTATTAACTCAGGTCTGGACCTGACCAGAAGTTACCTCCACTTAGCAACTGGCTCTTCCTAGGTTTATATTTAGTTTTCCAAAGTCAATTGCTGATTAAATTTCAACCTTACATTGTGTTCTATTTTTCAGCAAGCTAAACCCTGTGAGACAAATGAGCCTATACTAGGAAAACTAAAGGAACCCTCCACATGAGTACTGGGTATTTAATGTTACATTTTCACAGTGGTTTGCTTCCAAGGTGTCGTGGTTTAAACCCAACCACAAACCTCGTCCACTCACTCCCCCCCCTTTCTTTCCCTTCCCCTGCTACTGGAGGGACGGAGAGGAGAATCAAAAAGAATGCAACTCCTACGGGGTGAGGAAACACCACCAAAAGATACACTGTAGACTTTTTATATCAGTCCAAGTTCAGACATTTGTGTTTAATGTTTCCTTTGCGAAGAGGTTTTACTCTGTGGCTGAGTACTTGTGTGCTCTCCCTCAGGCATCAATTCTGAAGAGTAAGAAACAAAACATTTCATTTTCTGGAATACATCCTGTGCCAGCTGAGTGAATATTTGTATACTGCTCTGTAAACATATAAGGAAAAACACCCATCCCGTACCAAAGATCTTGCAGCCCAAGTGAAAATCAAGAGACAGATGGGTACAAGCAGATGGAAAACCATCGGGACCACCAGCCATGGCTGGCGTGGCAGAGAGCTGTCGCCAGCCACGTGCAACCCAATCAGCAAGTTTTTCTCTAGGCGTCAAGGCTGAGTATTACACCCATTTCAAGTGTGATCTCACAGGCGGGCTTTTTTCCCCCGCTCAGTGAGAAGGAAAACCCAACACTCTTACTTAATCCACTGCCTTTCACATTACATCTAGATGTTATTAAAGATTTAAACTGTAGAGCAATGGTGAAACTGATACAAACTCTTCTTTTCTAGCAAGAAAGGTGATCAGCCACATCTGAGTAATTACATCCCTAGCTGCACTGCAGCAAGGAGACAGTACTATACTCTATTCAGCACAAAAGTAATTCTATCTCAGGTTTAAAAAGTCACTTCCAGTACTTGGAATACTAAAAACGAAAAAGCGTAAGGCTGTGAGTGCATGTGTTTATGCATGTGCTTGGCATTAAGGAAACCAAGAAGCTAACTGCAGTGGGTGAATAAAAATTAAACAATGTTTAAAAAAGAAAGACTTCCACCATTTCCATAGTCTTCCATCCTACCACAATTCTCACCACACAGACCACAACATTCAGCTTTTGAGCAGACTAGAAACTCTCTCCATGCACCTCCCTTATGGATTCTGGTGCATAAAGCAGCCCAGAGACCCATTTTCCAGGACGCAAATGAGGTGGGGTTGTTCAGCCTGGATAAGACAAGGCTCTGGGGAGACCTCAGAGCAGTCTCCCAGTACCTAAAGGGGCAGACAAGAAAAATGGAGAGGGACATTTTACAAGGGCATGTAGGGATAGGACAAGAATGAATGGCTTTAAATGGAAAGAGGATGGAGTCAGATGAGATATAAGGAAGTTGGTTTTCCCTGTAAGGGTGATGAGGCACTGGCACAGGGTGCCCAGGGAAGCCGAGGATTCCCCATCCTTGGCAGTGTTCAAGGCCAGGTTGGATGGGGCTTGGAGCAACCTGGTCTAATGGAAGATCTCCCTGTCTGTAGCAGGGGTTTGAAGCTAGATGGTCTTTAAGGTCCCTTCCAACCCAAACCACTGCATGATTCTATGCCACTCACCGCAGCTTGCCAGCAGAGCATCCTACCACTCCAGCCAGTGCTGGAGACCCCTCATTCTCCTGAAATATGTTTTCATTAAAATATGTATTTGTCTCACAGGCCAAAGTTAGCGGAAAAAAACCCTACTTTGAATCTTCAAAATAACTTTATCCTCTTTTCCTCTGTGTGGTCCCTCTTACTCCTGCAGGAAGGAATTATAGACACAGCTGCTCCTGGAGAACATCTGACCTCAGCTATTATAGGTACAACTAATTGTACAACATTTGCTGGTCAGTCTGCCTTATCACCACCCTTATGAAAAAGTAATTTGAAGCTGTAGGCACTGCAGCAATGAGAAACACGAAGAAACGGTGGCCCTGCTCAGGCAGGCACCTTCCCACAGACCATGGCCACAAACCAGCAACATGACAGAAACACTCACTGCTGAGCTGTTACCTCTCTCCATCGCAATAACCTCCTATTTTCTGGCATGAATTTACCCATTTCTCTTTTAAAATTGAAACTGCAGCATTCCCCATGAATCTGTTTTCAGTCTGAAGCACCCTTCTCCAAACTGAATAAAGGATTGACTTTAAAACCTTAATTGACTTTAGGTTATTTCATCCTACCATGGAAAACTAATATTTCATTTATATAGAATAAATTTTAAAGTATCTACATACAATGAAATATACTTGCAGAACTTACAAAATATTCACATTTTTCTCTATTCACTAAAAAACCCAGCCCTACTTCAAAATCACATCAGGAAATGCTGAAAAACCCCTCACTGTGCAATAACCTGAACCTCAAATGCAGCCAGTATCCTTCTGTAACTACCAAACTTGCCCTCATTTTTTGATTGATAAGAAACACATATCCAAAGTAAATTTCATTTTTATATATTATGCTACCTGCCTGCTAAAATTTGCAAATGAAGGATCTAATTAGTTTGGCCGTTATTTACTACACAGCTTTCCAGTTTAGAAAATGGAAGATGGAGACTTTATTGCCTCAGACCCACACTCCACGTTGAATCCTGTGATTCACAGGGAGGGGAGGGGAATCACAAATTTATGATGTTAATATTCTTGAGATAATTCATTCTGACTGTCTGCCTACTCAAACATTCAGAGACCACAGGAAAATACAGGATCCATTTTAGAGTGTTTAGAGTGCGGTATTGCTAGTGTAACACATACACCAACGAAGGATTTTAAAAAACATCAAGATCCCTCCGTCTCATCTTGCTGCCTCTCCTTTTCACACATTTCCCTCCAGAGACACACGGAACACCACAACAAGTTTCCTTCCTCAAAAAAAGAGGAATTTCAACTTCGCTCACCTCCAGGTTGAACATGGTGTATGAACACTATCTGTGGAAGATACCGTTGGCCATGATAATCTCATGGGAAGGAAACATAATGAAAAGTCGGATTGATCTGTGGACTCTTTTAGATATCTCTATAAGAATTGTAGAGGACACACAAAAGGAGCTGAAAGGAAATTAGTACAGTATTGAAACTATAATATAATTGAGCTTCAATAAGAGAGGCTCAGTAAATAATTCACAAGACTAGATTGTTAATACAGATGATACAATTTACTAAGAAAGAAGGCTATGGAAATACAGATCATGTAAGAAAGAGAAGCAGAGGTCACTACCACAGCACAGGTCCACTAGACACTGATAAAAATAGAGAGGTTGGGTGTTTTAACCAGGAATTGGAATAATTATCCAAAGTGTAGGATGTAATGAAGTACTGCAACTACTCAGATATGCTATAGGAAATGTATTTCAGAGTGCAGGTTGTCCAGAAACCTCAGAGTGTGTTGGTGATAATAGCAAAGACCATGGTTTGGGTGCAGGATGTCCCAGCACTGAGAAGCCCCAAGATAAGTAAGGCAAAAGACAACTTGCATGAAGGTGACAATTAACTCTTTGGGGAGAAGACAACATAATAAAGACAAAGGACTTTAAAGGAAGGGCACTTAAAAATTTCTGAGGCTTAACAGTACAAAAGGACCAACAGCTGCAAGACAAAGGAGAAAATGAGGTATGGGGAATAAGGGTTTCCTTAAGAGAAATGATGGAAGTGAAAACTTTCCCAATGCAGAAAAAAATCTAGGAATTAACCTGGCTAAGTCCTAAGCTGCTCAGTGATCTCAGACTCAAGGAGGACGCATATACACACAGTCAGAATACCATGTGAGCGTAAAAGAATAACAAACGCTGAGAAACAAGTGAGATTAAAGAAAAGAAAAACTACTTTAAGCTAGCAAAAGTAGCAATAAAAGGTTCTACAAGTCTATTTATAATAAGAAAAAAAACCAGGCAAAATGTTGCTGTACTGCTCAGTGAAGTAGAAAAGCTATTGACTAATAATGCCATAAAAGCTGAAGTATTTAATGTCTTTTTTTGCTACAGTACGCACTATCTTTACCTTGCTGCATTCAACTGGCAGCTAATATCAGAGGCAAATAGCCAAACTTTGAAGACAGAATAGAGAAAGAACATGTTAGAAAGTGCTTATAAGGATTAGATATTTTCCAGTTGGCTAGACCAGATGAAATTCATTCAGGTATACGTAGGTAATGGGCTGAAACAGTCTCTTTAACAACCTCAGCCTTTGAAAATTCACAGAGGATGCTGAGCCACTATTTGAAAAGAGCAAATGTCAGGGCTACTTTTAAAATATTATAAAGGGAGAGAAACAGAATTACAGACCAGTCAGTTTAGCTTTGATGCCTAAAAAAAATGGGATAAAAGATCAAATGATTTCTATGCGCACAAAAGCATCAAGATTTAGAAGATGAAGACAGCAAAGAGGTTCTCTCAGGCTGTAAGGAGACCTGCTAATTCTGTTCCTATCAAGTGCAGTCTAGGGAGCAAATGCTCCCTTGTTCACTCCAGCAAACATGCCCGGGCTTGAAAGTCTTAGTACCACTGATCACATCATCACCATAGACAAACCTTTCATGCTGTTCTCTTAAGCCTTGGGCGATCCCAGAGAAACAGCCTACCATGTAAATTAGGATGGTGAATCCCATGCAGATCAAGCATTTCAGAGGATCTTCCAGGATTAAGACTCTCCAGAGTCCCCTTGGACCCACCATCTGATCTTTGTGTACAGCTCAATCACTTTAAGGCTCATGGAAAATATTTCAGTTCCTACTGTAAATACGTAATGATCCCATCCAGAATTTCACATTCCATATTTCAGACTAGCACTCCGTAGCAGAAATACTTTTATATAACATGTTTTTGGACTCACATCTTTAAAACAAAAACCACCCACACAATTCATTATTGTGTGACGTGGACAGCAGGATTGAGTGCGCCCTCAGCAAGTTTGCCGATGACACCAAGCTGTGTGGCTCGGTTGATAGGCTGGAGGGAAGGGATGCCATCCAGAGGGTCCTTGACACGCTTGTAAGGTGGGCTGATGCCAACCTTATGAAGTTCAACCATGCCAAGTGCAAGGTCCTGCACCTGGGTCGGAGCAATCCCAGGCACAGCTACAGGTTGGGCAAAGAAGAGATTCAGAGCAGCCCTGTGGAGAAGGACTTGGGGGTGCTGGTCGATGAGAAACCTAACATGAGCCAGCTTCAGTGTGCGCTCGCAGCCCAGAAAGCCAACCGTATCCTGGGCTGCATCAAAAGGAGCGTGACCTCCTTGGCTGAAGGAGGTGATCCTGCCCCTCTGCTCTCGTGAGACCTCACTTGGAGCACTGTGTGCCGTTCTGGCATCCTCAACATAAAAAGGATATGGAACTGTTGGAACAAGCCCAGAGAAGGGCCACGAGGATGATCAGGGGACTGAAGCACCTCCCATATGAAGACAGGCTGAGGAAGTTGGGGCTGTTCAGCCTGGAGAAGAGAAGGCTGCGTGGAGACCTAATAGCAGCCTTCCAGTATCTGAAGGGGGCTATAGGGATGCTGGGGAGGGACTCTTCATCAGGGACTGTAGTGATAGGACAAGGGGTGATGGGTTCAAACTCAAACAGGGGAAGTTTAGATTGGATATAAGGAAGAAATTCTTTACTGTGAGGGTGGTGAGGCACCGGAATCGGTTGCCCAGGGAGATTGTGAATGCTCCATCCCTGGCAGTGTTTAAGGCCAGGTTGAACAAAGCCTTAGGTAACATACGTGAGGTGTCCCTGCCCATGGCATGATTCTGTGATTCTATTACTGTAGGAACAGCGCATCTAACTTACTAGATAACTCCCAACATGATGGTAAAAACCATGGCATGATAAGATTGTGGACAAGAAATATATTCCATAGTCTGTTAGTGACATTTTTGTAGCAATGCTATAAGGCTCTCCTGTTTATTTAAAAAAGGTATAGTACAAAATTACATATATTTGCATAGATATAAAAAAATCAGATTGCTAGGTTAAAGAAATCACATCCTGGATTAAATAAAAGACCTGAAAGTCAATCTCCCCTTGACCCACTTCACTCTGGTAGGGATCTCCCTGCTTCCAGGGGCATACCAAGCCAACTTGATAACCACATTCCCCCTGCCCAGCCATGTATGTCATTTTCAAACATGGTGCAGCATAGGTAGTATCTGTTCCCATTTTACTGTCATTTCAATAGTTGTTTCTTGGCATCCTGCTGGTTTGTCAGGTGCTTACTATAGGAAGGAAACAGCTGAAGAACACTCTTTGGGTTCCTGCCTCCCTAAGAGCTAAACTTGTTGCAGACAAACCACCTTCTCAACCTATTCACACTGCAGTGCAGGAATTGCTTGTGTTGATTGAAGGAGATAAAAAAACTCCACTTCCAGACCCACATGTGCCACTTCAACCAATTTCAGAGAAACAGACGTACCTCAGCCCTGACCCTCACATCTCATGCTCAGTATCTAGGATCAGATGCCTCTCTTTCATCAGAATGAACCATGAATAACTCCACTGAAGCCCAGAAGTGGGATTTTGCTGAGGCAAACCTCTTGGAATAAGGACATGAAGCTATGAATAGTTATTCAAAAGAAAAACATATGATAGCAAAATCCCCAAAGGATAATATAAGATCTACAAATGGCACCAAGACATTGCCCTCTAAAGCAAAGAACTATTTAAGGGACAAATATGCCAACAGAAACCCATTAGCGGAGTTTTCCTGTAACACAGACTTTTGGTACAATTAGCCTATTATTTCTATTAAAGTGTCTTTTTTTCCCTAAGAAATAAATATTCAAGTAAATAATTTAATATTGATCAATATATATCCTAGGAAAGCCAAACTCACAATTTAAAACAAGGTTCTTAGCAAAAGCATAGTATCTGAAAACATTTGGAAACTCAGAAATGCTCTCCTAGGACCTTCAATAAGACTGAACATCTGATACACCACTATTATTTTGCAATCCATGCACAATTTATTTCTGTAGCAGGAAAAATATTAGCCTCACAAACATCTTTAGTTAATCAAAGGCATATAATCATGAGAAAATTAACCTGATTCCAAAGAGATGTATAAAGTTCAAATTAGTATTCACACTGGATTGTCAGAGATATATTAAATCCATAATTACAGTACTCCACAGCTGCTTCCACTGTAGAGAATAATGAATCGCCCAGTGAGAACTTGTGTCCATGAAATGGAAAGAAAAAGCCATTTGCTGTGGAGCTTTGCTATGACTTCATGCTTTGAGCACAGAGAGCTTGGTCTTTTTTGACACAGTCTATATGTAGATTTATGGCTAGAAGCAATCCAAATAATTGTATCACCAAACAGAGAGAATTAAAAAAAAAAAAAAAAAAAAGTAGATCATGATTTATGGCTTTCAATGACGCATTTTAGTTTCTTCCTTAAGACAGTACTTGTCACTCATTTCTTAAATAGACTGATTTAAACGTCCCTAGAATGAGAAGTCAGTCAACAAAATTTGTAATGGAAAAATTACATGTTCTGTTCTCCCTCCCACTCCCCCCAACATTAGTCATATAGAAATGTGTGACACTGCAGTGATCGTACACATGAGAATGCTGGCATGGTACTCATTAATCTAGGAGATGGATCAGAATAGGCAAGAATAAATGCAAACCAATTATTTTCCACCTTCCTGTGAGGGAGTGGTTAGTGAAATACTTGTACGAGTCTTTTTTTTTAATAACTAATTTTAATTCATTCAAATTAACAAAACCATGCTCCATGTAATACAGCCAAGCAGTCACTTACTCTACAGATGAGGAAAAAATCAAAACACAGATAATGATTTGTCAGAGATTTCACTGCAATTGGCAGAACTGCAAGGAGTGCTCTGAAATCTGGACGTCTAATTAAAAGATTAATGTTATCAAGGCAAGAGTGAGCATTGTGATTACCTTGTCTGACATCTTGAATCAGGACCATAGGACTTTTCTGTCTCATAGTTTGAATTAATAAATCACTTTGAAAAATACATAAGTGACTGTTTCAGAGGCAGAGCATCTTCCATAGCCCTTGGAAGTTAATTATCTTTATTGTTACAGGATAAATTCACATACCACAGAAAATGTTCACATTATTTCCAGTATGAATCTCCTTTTATCTATGACTTTCAGTCACTGAATCAAGTGAAAAAATCTGCTCGCCTACATTCCTCTTTCTCACGTAAATACATGCAAATTGATCAAATCACCCCATTATCTTCTCATTGATAAACTCAATAAATGGAGCTCACTGAATGGTAACATTATTGTGTGTCACATTATTGCACACACTTTCTAATCTTTTCAAGCATTCATATGGTTCTCCTTTGAAGACTCTTATTTTCCAACTTTGTTCTTTAGGGGTAATCATCACAGCAACCATCACACCACTGAGGAAGCCTTACTAATACCAAACTCACTCCTTGCATTTATTAACCATTTGCATTATGCTATTGGCTCACTATTGCCTTGAGAGCTCATGAAGAAGGTCATGTAGCCCCTAAATCTTTTTTTAATGACCTACACTGTGCAATATTAGGTATATAGATTTCCAGTTGATTATAGTGAAATGCATACTGCTTGCATGTGTTCACCCAACAAATGATTTAAATTTCTCTGGATCATTAATTGAACATTATTATTTATCACTTCTCCAATCTTTGACGAAATTATTAAGTCACATTTCTGCAAGAGCCAGGACGGCTCTCCATATGAATATACCCACTCAACAATTTCTGTTTATAAGTATCCTGAAGTCTATCATACAACCCAAGTTTAATTAGTACATACCTTATTGATTTGAAAGCATTCAAAAAAGCATATAGATCAAGTCAAAACACATGTTCCTCCATGTTTTGCTTAACCACTATGAGAACTATTACTGATGAAAGCAATCAAATTCTTTGACTCATGCAGCTACAAAATGGAATCCTACTTGCAAGGAAATCAAGTATATTCTCATTAATTAACCTGGATGATGGAACAGGGTGTACCCTCAGCAATATAGCAGATGATACAAAACTAGGAGGAGCACTTAGTCATGCTGCCACTTAGAGGGACCTGGACATGCTGGAGAAATGGGCCAACAGCAACCTTTTGAAGTTCAACAAAGGGCAAAGTCCTGCCCTTGGGGAGGAACAACCCCATGCCCCAGGATACCCTTGGGGCTAACCAAACTGGTTGAAGGTGGCCCTGGGGGTCCTTGTGGACAACAAGCTGACCATGAGCCAGCAATGTGCCCTAACAGCAAGGAGGGCCAACAGCACAATGTGCTGCACTAGGCAGTGTTCCCAGCAGGTCAAGGGGTGACGCTTCCCCTCTGCTCAGCAGTGGCGAGGTACATCTGGAGTGCTGGATCCAGTGCTGGGCTCCCCAGTGTAAGAGACAAAGGACGTATCAAAATGAGTCCAGGGAAGATGATTAGAACTAGATTATCTTTAAGGTCCCTTCCAACCCAAACCATTCTGTGATATTTTGTACAAGGAGAGGCTAAGAGAGCTGGGACTATTCAGCCCAATGAAGAGAAGGCTCAGGGGGATCTCACCCATGTGGACAAGCACAAATGATGGAGACAGGTTCCTCTCAGTGGTGCTGAGAATGTGAGTGAATGGCCAAGAGGCAATGGGCACAAACTAAAATGCAGGAAATTCTATTCACACCTAAGGAAAAACTTTTTATTTAGGGGACGGTGGTCAAACACTGAGGTGGATTCCCCAGAAAGGCTGTGGAGTCTCCATCCTTACAGATAGTCAAAGCTTAACTGACATGCTCTTGAGCAACTTGCTCTGTCTGCCTCATCTCCTGCAGAGGTTGGATTGGATGGTCTCCAGAGGCACCTCCAGCCTCAGCCCTCCTGTGACTCTGCAAAAATACTCCCAGAGAATTCAATGGGATGACTACTCAAACAAGAATATTTCTTCTGGTTGTTTAGACAACTGCATATATGCAACCAAAAAATACCTAGTAAATATATTAAGAATAATGAGATTAAGAGGAGTTATTACACAAGAAAAAGGAAATGCATTAGCACTTAAATTGCATATGCACAGACACGAACTCTGAATCTTAATTGTGCTAGGAAGCCAATTATTATTTAATTTAATTCTCCTTTTTAGGAGAAGAATTAAGATTAGTGGGTAAATTAAACTGAAAATTAGCTACAAAGCACTTATTTTATAATACTCCTGCTAGTTTTGACAAATAGGAAGCTCAAGCTTATTGTAAAGGTGATGTGTTTCACAAATCCTGGAAAATGCGCAAGCATGGACACAAAAGACAAGCAATAATTAATGACTACCATATCCACATGGCCATATGTAGAGGACATTAATATTTAGCATACAAGACTAATATCTTTATTTGCCAAGAAGCATGATTTAGCTAATGGAACAAAACAAAATATGTGTGAATGAAGTACAAAAAAAAATAGGTATGTCAAGATTTAAGCCAACTTTTATGCTAATTGTTTGATTATTAACATAGATGAGCTGAATGTTAAACTAGGAAATGTTAAAAATGTTTTAAAATGCACAAAAATACTTGCCCATTACCACTTAGCAGCACACAAAAATCTAGGTGCCAAATTGCAATTTAAGGTCGCAGGCGATTACTAAATATAAATGCCTATACTGCTATGCCAGCAGGGACTGCAACTGCTGAAGACCTGCCAGAAAAATTTCGCCCAACCAGGATGAGCTGAAGCACTTTCTTATACTACTGTAATCAAACCTAAGCAATGGGGGATCAAAATTATTTTTTTTTAATATTAGCATAAAGAAGCAGAAGTGAAAGAGAAATACCATGGGAAATGATGGTTGAAATGTCATAAACCCAACTATCTCTACATGACTGTTGGACTGCTCATTTTGTAAGCCAGGCATCAAGCATGTTTTTATATAGAAAAATACTGCATTTTGTACTTTACCGAGCTCATCAAGTTCAACATAGCAGGGTAAAAAAAATCAGTTTTTCAAAATGCCACTTTGTGCAACCCCTGAGAAAATTGTGTTTCAAACCTTGCGACTGTAACCTTGCATCAGTGCAGATCCTGAAATGAATGCCTTCACCAGCAATTAAAGTGCCTCAAAACTACTCCAGGGGATTTCTACAAGTGTTTCTGTGCAGATGCTTTTCCAAATAGCAGTGGGATACATGATGGTTTATGAAGAATCAGTTTTACCAGAAGCCTTTCATTCTGCTACTTTAGATGAGGGAAAAATGTATTTATACCCTATTAGACTCAATTAAATAGCAAGAAGCACTCTCCTTTCTTTGCCATTGTTCTCTCCTTCCAAGCAAAGAAAAAGTGAGTATAGTGAAATATTTTAGTCTATATGGTCTCTCCTGATTTAGAGACATCACTTTCTGGCAAGCAGAAACCATTACAAGAACTGGAAAGATTTAGTCTGGGCTGAAGCACTTTAAAATTAGTTTGTTATGCCAGATTTTATATTCTTTTTATGAAAAAGATTCTATGTTCACCTGCTTAGAACTTGACCAAAATTCAACCATTTGGTTAGAAACCTGTATTCCATTTTAGATTCTTAATCTGGAAAAAAAAAAGTATTTAAAATAATTTAATTCATTTAGAGAAGGAAGTTAAGGAACAAGACATTATTTTTTTCATTGTAAAAATCACAGTTTTGGCAAGCACTTTTTAAAATGGCTTCAGCTTGATATCACCTTGGTCATGCAGCGCAGGGGACTGCACATGCAGGGTGCTCATACTTACTGTGACGTTTCCATGATGAAGACATCAGGTAATGAAGAGATGAGCACATAAGACACTTTATAGACAACTGGGAATGTGCACTTCCTACAATGCTTAGCATAAAAATGTACCAGTATTGCTGTGTCCTTTGCTCCCAACCATCTGTTTGACAGCACCACGTGAAGTGCACTTAGAGGAATGCTGGTCTGGACTGGCAGGCTCACTGCAGTCCTGACCGTTACTTTTAGCTGAAGTGATTTGTCCAGGTGGTTCACACAGAGCTGTTCTGTACTTACAGCTCTCATGCAGAAAGGCAGGTGCACAGACAGTGATCTGTAAGTCCCTCCCTCAGGGTTTAGGTCATGGCATGAGGTAAATAAAAGTCTGCCCTTCTGCATTATGGTTTTATAACTGTGCATGGAAGACAGATATGGCTTATTCTGAAAAGCAAGTCTGTAAGTTTGGGGTTTTTTTAATGGACTTAATACGGGCAGCACAGTACCGCCAGCTCCCTCCCTGCTCCTCTTGGTGCATTCTCCCCCAAGAACTAGGGTACCTGCAAGGCTCCCATTGCTCCTTTTCCCACCACTGAGCCCAGCACACCTTAGTGAAATACTTCTGTAAATTATTCCAGTACCATTTCAAAACTCCAAAGCTTAGCAAGTAGAAAATGGACAGGAATTTCAAATAACTGCAGAGTTTCAACACACAAAGTGCTATTATTTTGCTTCCCACAGTCATAAATCCCCTGCACGTCACCACTTTAACAGACCAGCACCCCCCAACCACTGCAGAAGCCGGCAGCACATCACTTACTCCTGTTCTGGAGCAGGGGCTTTGATCAGATGTTGTCCCCTGGAGCCTAACAGCCAGCTCCTGTCCAGATAAGGCTTTTATGTTGGAACCAAATCTCAAGCTTTCATTTAGGTTCCTGTTTCTCTTATGAGTGACCTTTATAAAAATTCTGTATCATGTTAATAATTAACCCAACATTACATCCAATGCTGTGATGAGAAGGAGATAAGAATAAAGATAAACCATGTCAGTGTGAGAAAGTATGTCTGGGAAGCTGGAGAGCCTCAGGGTTAATCCAAGCAGTTCTGCTGTGCTGTTTGCTCCGAAGAGCTGGAGGGATTAATGAATAGAAGGCACAACTGCAATTTGTTCCAGCCATATTTACCAGAGTCCCCCTCTGTCTCTTCAAAAGCTGGAACAAACCCTGCACACAAACAGTTAACGAAGAAAATGCGGTTGTGTAGTCCTTTAAACAATTTACTGCTGGGCCTGATGACATTTTCCTTTAGCAATGTATATGGAAATCAAAATCTGTGAAGATAATGACTTTGAGATTCAATGATCTCTGTGGAAATGCAATTATGGCTCTTTTGCTTAGGTCCTCTACTCACTTCTTATTTCAAAAGGCCACTGTATTGACCCACGTTGCAAATAATGAGCCGGGAGCTAGTGAGGAAAGCACTGCATTCACAGTTTATGTAAAACTAATCCAACCCTGTTCAAGAAGAAAGCAAACTTTTGTCTCCTCTCTGTATGTGCTACTGTAGCACCAGTCTACCACGAAAAAAGGTTTTTCATGCCTGTCATACTTTGTGATCATGTGGGTGATAAGCAGCTGACACGTAAGATTATGGTACAACATAGTGTTTAAAAAGGCTACTGAAATCCTAAGTTGTATAAACAGGGGAATAATAATGATTGATTGTAAAGTTATTATGGAATTGTTGATGGAAAATTATGCCTAGTTCTTAAACCTGGAATTTAAGAATCAAGAGAACATCTTTGGGTTTAAGAAAACAATGACATAAAAGGAAAGCAGTTTTAAAGAACCCCAAAGTTAACAGCAGGAGATGCAAGGATCTGTCTCAAGTTACCAAAGCTAAGATCAAGTGGAAAAACTGGAAATGCATCTGCTAAATAGGGCTCTCTGTTTAGTCAGAAGGAATATGTCACCCATAAACTCTCATGGAGAACCAGGTTACTCCAAAATCTCTATCACCAAAGTAACTGCTGCTCAGAAGGAGTATCCCTCCAATGAGAAGCACACAGTAACAGGGCAAACAAGTAAGGACACAGAGAAAGCTCTGAAGCAAGAGCGGTTTGAGTGACTCCACTGATCTGAATGATGTTACAGAGTTACAGAAAACAGCCATTGAGGGCATGAAGAGATGCTACCTCTTCATGATGCCAGACCTTTGATAAGCCTGAAATGTCTCTAGAATTATATCAAAGAGCCAGACTGTTCAAGGCCAGGTTGGATGAGACTTTGAGCTACCTGGTCTAGTGGAAAGTGTTACTGTCTGTGGCAGGAGTTTGGAACTAGATAGTCTTTAAGGTCCCTTCCAACTGAAACCATTCCTGTTCTGCCCAGAGCACACAGATGTCTTTATTGACACAGAGATTGGATCATAGCTCCTCTTCCTAAAAAGAGAAGGAATAAGAGAAAGTTTTGGTACATCAGGAGAAAAGAATGGCCTTAGAAGCATCTCGCCTGACTCCACTCAGTCCACTCTGCTATAGAAAGTGTCTTTACCTTGGGATTCTGCATTTTTCTGTGCTGTTTGGTCTCCCAAGTTGAAAGACTTACAAACCAGTATTAAATGCAACGCCTTCTTCAGTAAGAAAACACAAACCTTCCAGAGTGGACAGAATTGATGACAGAGAGTAATTATATAAACCACTTAATTAAATGGCACAGACTCAAAGACAGCGACTTCATTAAATAGAAAAGCAGCCAATTCCAATCCATAAACAGTTTCCAAAGCATGTTCATTTTCTAGTGCCATTTCACTACATAAACACTGAAAGCAGTACCCTTGAGAGAAGGAGAGGCACAAATCAGGCCTCCAGTTAGGATAAACACCAATGCCTCTATATTACTATTTCTTCCCTCTAAAAATGTACATAGATAAAGAATAAAAAAAAGAGTATTTCTTGCCTGTCTGATCAACACATCTTTGCTTATTGAGCCCAAATGCCTGTAAGCACATGGGGACCAGCTAATGCTCTTGGTGGATGCATGCACAGAGCCCACCTGAGAAGTGGCCAGCACCTGCACACAGAGAGAAGTTTGCATTGGGCTGGAAAGCACAGTGTGCAGAGCAAGGCATGAGGGCCTGGCTGGGATGGAAGGTGCACCACGCTACAGGGCTGCAACAACAGCCAAGCACAGTAGTGAGTCAGTTTGCAGGAGGCTTGCCCTTCGTGCCTTCTCACCCAGCATTTGCAAAAGGCAGCAAAGAGATTAAGAGTTGAGGAGAAGCCTCTGGGGCTTTCTACCTCCTTTTTCAATCTTACCCCTCACCAGAGAGCCAGTTTGTTCACTTGTTTTCTTTGAGGAGTGTCTGCCCCTCCTGCACATCCTTCCTTGTTTTCTCTGAGGAGTGCCTGCCCTTCCTGCACATCCCTCAGCTCCCGTTATCCACCCCAGATCTCTGCTGTGCTCTGACACTTCACATGCATATGTTTATAGAGGCAGCAGTAAAAGCAGACTGCATCTGATTTTGGAGATATTTATATAGGGTTCACATCACTTAAATGCCTGACCAGCCAAATTACACTGAATTAAAAAAGAAGGAAAAATAAGGAGGAAAGAGACAGACACAGAAAAAATGAAAAAAAGGGGTACTAATTAAAGGGAGAAGGGTAACTAAAGGGCAATGAAGTTGGAGAAAGGAAAGATGAAACCAATGCCAAGGAGATATAAGTTACCATTTAAATGACAGTTTCCTGAAACACAGTTTAATTAAATTTGGTAGTACACAGTAATTTTGTTGCTCTTGCTCATTAGGACAAGGGGTTGTTAATTGCACTTATTAACAAGGCAGAAGGTCAAGTAGATTTCAGGCTATTTTCATCATTGAATAGATGGAGAAGCGGGGGACTGAGCAAGGAAATTATTCAGCCAAATGACTTGTTGTTGAAACCCTATGGCTGGGATCAGGATCTGCTGTTTCAGCAAACACCTCTTCCCTGCATTAGCTTCCAGAGTTCAATGCCATTGCAGAACAAACCCACCAAACACAAAACTAGAAAACCAAACCCGCATAGGCAAAAAACCCTCAAACCACTCAAACATGAACCAAATAATTTCAATGGAACTTCACATACATTTTCCTAAGTGGAGGAAAGTAACAATAAACTGATTTACTGAAGTGAGTAAGCAGTCCTCTGCTACAAGCTGAGACCTCTGTCAGGGACATGCTGCCTCCCCACAGACTCAAACCACAAATGCATGCTCTGAGTCTTAGGAGAACATTAAAGAATATGTTGCAGTCATCACTTTAGAAGTCCTTACATCTCTAATGCATCATCACACTGTACTACACCTAAACTGGGACATTTCAGCAACATTAGAATTAAAGTTACAGCCGTGGCCAGGTTTACTCCATACTGGGACAAAACCAGCAGACTATCAAGTGAGACTGATTAAATGTTCAAACAGTTTCTTTCCTTTACTGCTTCACTTTGCAATTTCTTACTATTTTTATGAGCAGTCACAGCACGGATTAAATGTCCATGATATCACACTAAAAAAACTTCAAAGATGCAACTAGAAGTTATTCTGCTTCTGCATTAGAACCTTCTTGAAAAAGCTCCTGGTCTGAAGAGATAACAGCACAGCTTTGATTTTAAGCCTTTTGTATTGCTTAGTGTGTTTGTATATTATTAAAGTGACACAGCCTGAAGTTTTCAGATTTCATGGTGAGCCTTGAGACAACAAAAAGCACATACCTTTTTATCAGGAGTATGTAGTGAAGCAGCTTATGCAACCCAGTTTAATATTTTGGCAAGTTCCCAAAAATATTCAACCTTTAACTTCCAGGAGTTTAAACAGAAATATAAGCAAACCTGAGCCAACATTTCTAAAGAAAAACAGATTTGAAATTCAGAAGAACCCAATATATCATAAAGGCTGCTTGTGTTTTCATTTCATGGAGAGATTGCTATTTTGCAGAACAGTGAGTGCTGGCAGTGCCCCAGAACTTGGACCACTGCTTTAACCCATCCCCCTCTGGCACATGAGCCCACACCCTTCCCCTTGGGTACATCCGGAGGACTACTTCCTACATGCCCGGTACATTAACTCTGTTGAAATGTGACATGCAGATGCCTCACATGAAGGCATATGAGCTATCACCACTCTTGTGTGTCCTATCCACAGAAAGGAAATCTCAGATGCATAGGTAACGCTGTGACCAAGGTCACACCTTGGTAGAGAAGACTCCTGACTCTTAACCATCCTCACCATGGCTCCTTTGAGGGGTGGTGATGGGGATGAGTGCGGGGTCACAGCTGATGGAGAAGTTCCTTCCAGGCTTGTTTACAATGGAGTTATTCTTAAAAAGTGCATTATAGACACCCTGCAGTCATCAGCTCAGGAACAGCTGTGCACCCTTTACTCCAGGCAACACACACCATCATTTGGTTCACCGTTTCTCAGCTCTCCAGCACACAACGCACCTTGTGAGGAGAGTAATATTGCTCAGATTTTCATCAAAAGCGACAGCAAAGTATAATATGGCTGTTTCCTATGAAACCGATTAACATGGCTAACAAGCAGCTTATCTTACAGCCTTGGCTTTCAAAACCTCATTGAAATACCTGCCTCTTGTGAATAAATTAGTCACATTTTTCTGATTCAGTTAGCAGACAGCCTCTGAGGTATATAGTTGGAAGCTTCTCAGCAGAAAGGGCTGTTAGCAAATCTTGCTTTTGCAGTCACTCAGGTTTTGAATTATTATTTTCTGTATTCATCAATTTTTTCCCCCGAACTCTCAGGCACTTGGTATCTGGGAAGATGCTATGCCCTGTCTTTTGGCCTGGTGCTGTGCCCTCACGTCAGTATTTTCTCCTGAAGATGGAAGAACTCTGGGTTTTCCCTCTCCCCCTCTTCATTTACCTGTACTACACCTGCACAAGCACTATTCTCTCCCTCACTGTTTTTTTCCATGTGTAACAACTGATGAAGATGTAATGGCTTAAAGAACACTGAGCTGGACCTGTGTACTGTGAATAGGCTCCACTGATAAGAGCCTAGACTGCTACCACAGGCACAGATAGCACTCTGCTCTGAACATGCACTGAATACTGTCTGCTGCCCCGAGGCTTTACAAATCCCACCTCTCCTGTGGTGCATTTCCTTGCTGCTATGTACTTCAAAGTCCTTGTAAAATAAACAGCTTTTTTTATCCCTTGCAGAATGCTTGTATTAAACCAACACATTCCTCATACTTAGATCCTCCATCCTGGCATGCACCGTGTCCAGAAGTTTGAGGCACAGAAACTCTGTGCAGATTGCACAGCAGAAGCAGATTGCTGAGAGGTGTGACTGCGACAATGTATTGTGAGGTAAAATTTCAAAACATGCAGGTGCCATTAAAGAAAACAGGGCCCAGAACAAAAGGGGCAGATCAGCAGCACAACAGGATGACTCTCAGATAAGGTTGCACGGGCTTATCTACCCACGTATCTACCTACACATTTCTAGACACCTCCATCGACATCCCTGTCAGAAACTTCACCACACTGGCAGTATTGCTTTCTTGAAATTTTGCTTGCTAGAATGACACTATATATTTTTTTTTTTTTTAATTCTATCTGGATTTTTTCACATAATTATTCCCATCCCACCTCTTATTTTCCATGAAAGTTTCATAATGGCTGTCCAAGGCAAGGATCATGGCTGAGTCCCACTCATAAAAACCTAATCAGCTGTAACGTTTAAGCTGATGACTTGCCAATCTACCTTGGCTCTCCAGAGCTTTCTGAACTAAAATCCAAGCCACACAGCTTTAACATTTACTTGGGGATATTCACACAGTGGTGCAAGATAACACAGTGGAAGTGTAGCTCTTAATCTTCTCCTGCAAGTCCTCCCCTCATCCTCTTACCCCAGAGACCAGGAGAACCCCAGTATCATTCTTAGAAAGACATATCCAAGGTGTTATCTCCAACTTGGCTCAGTTTACTATACTTAATTAAATAAACCATGTCTAAATCTTCCCCATTCTTCCTGCACATCATCTGAAGATGCAGTTGCCTTTAAACCCCCAAGCAACATGTTCCTTCAATGGCATTGCGTTATCTCAACTACTGACCACCTTCAAGCTCACATCTAGCTCTACTTACAGCTTTTCAAAATGCCACTACAATTCTCTGCCAAAGCCACTGTAAACTCTCTATTTTGAGCAGAAGAACATAATAAAGGGATGAACTGTGGTGAAACCAAAAGAGAAGCGCAGAATGGAAAAATATGCTTCCTGAGGTGTCTTGACAGATCAGGACAAAAATGTGAGAAAATAATTTAAAGAAGGAAACTGCTGGAGTCAAGGGTTTCCGTACCAAAAAGTGGGCTGTTTCTTGGCGACTGAAGCTGTGACACAAACAGACTGAGCAAACAACATCTGAAAAAATCCCAGTATCGTGAGTATGGTTGAAAGAAAGAGTGCCAACACTGAGCAAAAAAAAAAGGATAAAACAGGATTTGGGAATGTTGTGGGTGTGACAGAAACTAATCTAAATAGAGACAAATAAAATACCAACAGGAAATCTTGGGGATAAAAAAAAACCCTGGCAGACACATAGCACACAGAAGACTGAGAAACCAGTTTTGGAACCAACATACTGGTATATCGTTGCAGCCAAAGAATAATGAGATTGCTTCAGGAGAATGCATAGACAGAAAGGAAGCCCAACCACCAAAAAGCTTGTTACAGAAAAGGTAAATTTTAAAAGACACTTTTTAATGACAGCATTGATGAGAAAGTTAAAAGAAGTTAAGAGATGCTTGAGGCACTCTGTAAATCAGAGAACGTCATTAATTGTTGAAACACGGACACGCTTCTCGACACTCATTCATTCCAGTGCCTCTCTGTGAGATAGGTATCCCAAGACTGATGCCCCAGGCTACAGTTATATACAAAATGTCACTCCATTTCCACAAAGAAAACCATAGACTAGAAGTTAATGCTGCTGCTAAGAGCATGACCAACTTCTGAGAGGCTTTCTACAGGCAAATCCCCAGGTCCTGTTATTATTCAGTGCCCTGACAGGCTTTAAGTCACTAAACTTACAGTCTATCGATTCCCTGTTTTCTGAGAAAATCTTATTTGGTTGGGATGAGTACTGATAAGAGCACTAAGCTGGACTTCACTCGAAAAGAAATTTGCACTTAAAGGTAGCTTTGCCAGCAACATAAAAAGCCCAGTGCCAATTCCTCTCTTGGTGTGTATGCCAGCTCAGTAGTTCAAAATCAGATTAGTTTGCCTTGCTTGGCCTTTTGACTTAATTTTGGCTATTTTTAATTCATCCCATTATAGAAAGGAAAAAAAATCCCCTTCAAAATAAATACTGAGAATGAGCTTTAACTTAAAGAGCCACAGATACGTATATATAAACCTAAAAATATCCTAGAATGAAAGTGCAAGAATATGACAGCAAATTAATCTGATGAGCTAAACTGAATGCATGTGTTTTGTAGGCAAAAGTGCTTCTTTAAAGAAACATTTAATTTTGTTTCCTACATAAAAGGCTCCACAAAATGTCAGAACAAAACATGTAGGCAAGAAGCCCACAAAAATTTAATCAGCGTTATTTCTCAACTTCTCATCTCAATTTCTGAGTCCATAAACTCCCTTTCCCTTACATTTAGAGGCAATAATTTCAAAACCGGCATTTTAGTGAACTGGTAAATTCAATTTGCAAGAGCAACAACTGTAGGAAATCAAGATAAAATGCTTGACGTTTCTTGACACTTAAAATACATTCTGTTTTAACATTTTCCAAAGTTTTGCAATAAACTCTACTGCTTAGAAATAAGGCAAAAATCAAAGGGGGTAAATTAATTAAAATACAAAATTATGTAATTAATGTTTTCCTTATATACAATTATGAGAGATTATATTTTTAAAGAACTGCAGATTAAACTACCTGAAAGTGAAATCTTTAATCCCAGCAATTAAAGAAATAAAGAAACAAAATTGAATCTGGCTTGATTTTATTCCACTGGATAAAAAGTTATTTCACAAGGAGACACTTTATTACCTACATCCATGCATAGATGTTCTGGACAGCTTCTACATAAATATCTCATATTTCTCTTCCATGAAGTTTATTTTGGTCATTTCAAGTTTCACATACACACGAGGAATTACAGGCTATTTTTTGGTAGCAGTATGATCTTTATCCTGCTATTTTTACTTCTTGTTGCCATGCTTTTGCCCTTGGCCTCTTTGCACAGCTTTCCCACTTCTATTCCTCCCCCTACTCTCAGCTATTTGGCATCCTTTCTTAAAGCATCTGGTTTTATTCTTAAACTCCTTAAATTATTTGACAAATTAGAATTTATGGGCTCAACTTTTTAACATAGCCTAAAGACTGTGTTGCTCAGCCTTGTGTTCCCACTGTATACTTTTTGTATAATGAGACATTTTGAATATTAAAATCTAGTTTATAAATTTTCCTTGCCAAGGCCCGTATGATATGCTAGATATTATACTAAGCACACACAGAATAAACAGAACAGTAAATCACAGCTGTATCTGAAAACCAAACTATGTGCATTTTTCAGGTATCACATTTAGGTAATCTGACTGGGATGGTATTAAAACTTCTTAAAATTATTTCAGATGACACTTTCTACTCAACAGCAAGATGTGCTTTATAGAAAAGGCTGTTACTGGTAGAGGATAAGGGTGGGACTCAGAAACAGTCCTATGACTGAACTCCAAATTCTGATTCAACTGAAAAAAACAGGTTTATGAACAGGAATGCTTCAGCCAGTGCCATAAAAAACTTCAGTTCCACAAGGACAAGAGAAAAGGTATCATGGCTCACAGCTAAACTGACATTACTATTATATGGACCATGGTTGAGCTGAACACAGACCTCTCCAGATTAGGGAGGCCATAGGGGATAACTAGAAAGGACAGGCTGGCACATGCTTGACAGATGCCTTCAGCAAGAGACCTTGCATCCTCTCACCTAACAGATGCTCCGCTATTGTTAACAGGACACTCCCACCTCAGCTAACAAATGTATGTACGCTATGCTGGCCTGAGCTCTAACATGTAGATATAATACCACATCTCCCTGGGCTGTCTGAGAGGGTCTGTCACTCTGAGAGCAGAGCAGACTCAAGAGGCCAGCTGGCGTGGTGAGGTGGTTTAGAAACGTTTTCCTCTGCCATTGCTGATGGCACCTTCCTGCCAGAACTGTTAAGCGAACTGAGGATTGTCACCTACAAGTGACAATAAGCTACCACCAGTTGAAATCAAGTCTTACACATGCTAAAAACAAGTCCAGGCCCCCAGAAGACCTCTGTGCATTAGAGGGCATAGGTGACAACTCTTAAGGTAGATGGAAACTCCAGTAACATTCTTACTAAAGTTGTTTGTGCAGCTCAGTCTCGTTAACAGCCAGCACAATACTACGGAGAGTGAAGCAGCACAGATATTCCCTGCCCTCTCCTGGGCCTTGTGACCCATGCTGAAATTGCACTCATCAACCTCACCTTTCCTCCACCCTGCCAAAAAGAGTCCAACAGACCTCCAAAGAGTCCAAGAGACCTGAGAGTCAATTCAGAGCGGCATCTCCACAAGGAGGGCCCACGGACCTGCTAGGTATTTTCTGGCTTTTCACTGGTGATTCCTGTGCTTTTTCACTGGTAGCACCTATTAGCCTTTCTCAGCACTACAATCATAGGCACTGTGTAAAATAAAATATGTAACTACAGGGTCAAGCAAAAAAACTGTTAAAATATTTTTATAGTTAGGTGTCCAAGAAATAATCTGACTTTTGCTTAAAAAACAAGTTGAAAATTCATTCAAATAATGTCTCTTAGTGATTTAGCATCCATGTACTTTTTGTAATGATATCAATTACAAGAAAAATCTGTGCTCTGTTACTCTCTCACCAAATACTGCCAAAATAACATGCAGATTGTTTCTTTCTAAAAGGACTAACACCTACTTCAACTCTGAAAGAGACCTAATAAAATAATTTCCATGCAACTTTAAGTATTCATCTAGAAAATGACCTGAGGTATAAATATGAAAGGGAATGCAGGGCAAATTACATCTTTAACATTTGGCTCTCCAGCAGTACTGTGACTGTTTTCATTAAAGGTGTCTAGAATAAAAACATGTCAGATTTGGCATTTTGAATTTTTAATAAAATGCCAAATGTTATAACCATGAAGAGAAGCAAAAGCTTTCCCTTAATTATTTCCATAAATCTATTGAATCTTCATGTATTTTTTGATAAGTCTCATCAACTCTAGCAATGACAGGTTACACAGGGGAAACCCAGCACAGGCAAACCTTGAAGACTCTGCATTTGAAGATTCTGCATCATGCGAAACAGAGAGGGAACAAGAGAGGCTTCTCCTAGTGGAACAAGACCACCAGCTTTGCTGGAGAGCCCGCCAGTGGAAACTAAACAAATATGAACACAGCTATAAATCTATACAATTGCATTCCAAATTACTATGCAGAAATAATTTCATATCCTTAGACAGTAGCTGCTTTGCAGCACTGACCTGTTCCTCTGCAGTAAACAAACGACCCAACAAAGACACGAAACTCATTTTTTCTGAGGAATGCGTAACTGGAAAAAAAAAAAAATTAAAAAAAATAATCAAAGAATTCCCACTTTCTGGCCTAAATCCCTGCAAAAGTCACAGTAGCTGTTATCTCTGAATGAAAACCTCAACTTTGTACCTCTGGCATAAATAAAACATACTTTGTGCTGATCCCACTGCCTTTTCTGGCTGGGATAAATACTTCAAAGAATTATCTTGGATTTAAAAATAGAGTATTTTGGCCTGCCTGAAGGCAATGTGGCATCATTATATGCTGCAGCCTAAAACCCTTCTTTGAGCTTTGTTGCTGGCTTGCCTCATTCTGAGAAACTTAAGAGCTCAGTCAGGTCACAGAAAGACAAAACCAAGGACATGTACTTCAATCACAGACCCTGTTTGCACAAAAGCTTCCTGGTAACAAAATGTAATGGCCATAATTAAAAACTCTTGTAATGGAAGGAATATTGGTTACTCCAGCTACAGAGCAATCATCTGAACAAAGCCTCTGATGTATTCCTAAGCCTCAATAAATGGAGGAAACAATCTCATTGTCCTGCACAGAACACTATAAACAAATAAAAACCCAATTCTGAGGGTAAAATAAAGGGTTTGGAGCAACCCATTCCTGGAGGTATCACATTCCAGAGGACACAGTAATAATCATGAGCAGTGTCATTTAATTAGTACTTTCACAACTGCATGTATGAAGGCTGCAGCAGGTAGACGTAGACCTGAAGGAACAGAAAGCTGCTATCAGTCTATCTTAATTATCATTCATAAATCAGAATGAAACGGACTATATTTAAACTGCTGGAACAGAAAAAGCTTTATAAATAGATAAACCCTCCCTACCTCAGATCCTCCATCAACAAGGAAGCAATGCAAAAGATTAACACCAACATCCTATCCACGGCTTTGTTTGCAGGTTTATTGAAGATGGGGGGCAAAATTTTTTCCAAGGTTCCTCTTTGATGTATCCCTTTTAGTATTATCTTAAGAGACATTTTTTGAAAGTGTTCATCACAGAAGTGGACAGGATGTTTGTACATTTCCTATTTGAAAATAGAATTATTGTACCCTGAACCAAATAGCAGCATCTGATACTCAAAACACATGTTTTTCATGGTAGCTGTCAGAATAAAAGTTGGAATAGGATTCAGCCCATGACTGGGAGAAAAAACATTCCTGGCCTGAAATCCACCCTCTTCTAGGTTTTAACAGTCACACTGACATCAATAGTCTGCAAGCACACAGAGACCCATCCGGGACCTTGGGAAGCAAGTGCTGCATACACTAAAAAAAGCAATGTTGATGTAAGATCGGAATAGAAAAAGCTACAGATGATTGCAAACCCAAGAACCTCTTCAAATGCAGGTGGGTTGGGAAAAATAGGGACATGAGAAGACAGGAGCATGATCACCACTGCACTTGCAACTGCTAAAACACCACCTCCACAAAAAAAACCATGGCCATGTTTTGCTGTGGCAGCAAAACCACTTCTTCATTGTGCTTTTTTTCCACACAGATGCAAGACAAGCTTGATTTAACAGCAAGTTATCATCCAAAGGGACAGTCCTGCTCTTTCTCAACACCAAGCTCATGTTCCCATGTCACTTACATTACATCCAGCAAAAAAGCAGTCAAGGACCTGTGGATCAGCTTACTGATTTGACTGAAAGCTAACTACGGAAAAATGAAGGGCTGGCACCAGATCTTCAGTCACAGCATGACCTGGTAACAGGCCAGTCCTGAGGCAACACACCACCAGAGGAATGATGTACCCACTTCTGTCTTCTAGGCCATTACTCCACTGGCAGTGTCAGTAACACTGCCATCTAGGAGAGACAGCATAGGCTTATGCCCCTCATCTTAAATATCTCAATACAGTTATGAATTGACTGCTAAAAAAATGCAGAAAAAAATATATGTGTAAATAGTGAGTTCTAAATCTGCCTAACTGAAGGAAAATGACTTCACATGCTACACTTTAATTAGTTTCACAAACTTCATCTCCTTCCCTCACTCCATATTGCCCTTCTCCTACTCAGCCTGGCCTTTCCTGATAATTTAAGATACTTCTTGACGAAGAGCAGCTCAGGATGCCAATCAGGGTAATGAAGGAAGTTTGGTTGGGTTGTTGGTTCTAAACCTCCCACCTCATTTATTTCTCTCTGGAAGAATTTTGAAAGTGCTTCCATTTTCTTCCTCTAAGCAGTGGCAAATATCGATCTGTGTTAATTTCATTCTGTGCTAATAAGGTCTTGATTGCCTCTTCTTGCCATGGAACTGCTGAAAGTTCTGTGTTGTTAAATCCCACTACAACACCTCTGTGAGTATGAAGAAGTATTCTTCCTTCCAGCTTTGTTTTCCCTTGCCACTGAATCCAAATACCTCATAATGAACAGTTCTTTCTAATAATATTTACTAGGAAGGGACTTGCCAGCTTTTAGTTCTCACGTGCCTGTATCTAGCCACCAGCAAATTAAAAACAAACCTTTTCATCACCACTGCTAGTGTTAATCGTGTCCAAGAAAACCTCCAAGTGAGTGTTAGCTGGACTGAAACACTGCATTGCTCTTTGGTACTTTCTCAAGACACTACTTTATGGAGTGCACGCAGAATACAGAGCTTTGTTGTGTTTTAATAAACTGTATTTCTTAACTGCATTGTATGTTATACAGTGTCCACTATATAGCATGAGATGAAAGCAATATAAAAGAAAACAACTTAAGTAACAGCATATCCAAGTTATCTTTATTTTCCTTTCAGTGCATCATCAAAAAATTAGAAGGGAATGCGAAGAAAGAAACACAGAAAAGTGAGTTTGCCCAAAGGGCCTGAAAGGGAGCAGAAATGCAGCTTATGCCTGCACAGAATATACATATGGATACACTCTTTTCTACTAGGAAAGCACATTCACAAAGCTGGTCTTTACCAACCACTGTGTCTCCTTCATGAAGGACAAGAACAGCAAAGTCCAAATATAAAACAAATGTTCAGTAGGCCCATGCCAATACAAAAATTGTTGCATTTTCTCCCAAGTAAAGAACCAGAGACTGGAGATCTTAAATGGGGGAGATGTATCTATATAGAGAGATATGTATGTACAAAGAGATGGTGTTAAGAAATAGTTATCTCTCTAACTGGAAAGATTTCAGGAGTAGTGACATTGGTATGCTTCAGATAACTGCTGACAGCTGTAAAATGAAGCACTACACTAGGGAAAAAAAAGCAGAAGAGAAAAAATGTGATAAAAGAACAGGAAATGATTTACGAATAAGTGAAGAAAAAGTCATCTGGTGCAGTTATGAAGGTCACTATGTAGAAAAACAGATAAAGACACAGCCAGTTAACTCACTGCACTTGAACAATCAACAAAGAAAAATTAAAGGAAAAGATGTAAGAACAATCCAGCTCAGCAGCAGGGCTAGGAGATCTTAAGGAACAGCTGGATGAGACACTGGCACAAGAGCACTGAGCTGGACTGCAGTCCTCCAGACAGGACTCCACAGCAGGGCATTCAAAACCAGCAGTAGAAAAAGGAGATTGAAACAAGAGAGAAAAGGTATTACTGGCTTGCACAAAACCTTGGGCTGCTGCAGCAGCTGCTGGGGATCTGCAGGTCTGGAGACTGAGTGGAGGACAAGGGGCATCAGCTGCAACTCTGAAGACACATACGGAGCTGTCGGCCTCCTTCAAACAAGAGGACTTGTGATGCCTCATAGGACAGAGGGCTATGAAGATACTCATAGGGCTGGAGCACCTCTGCTATGGAGACAGGCTAAGAGAGCTGGGGTTGTTCAGCCTGGAGAAGAGGAGGCTCCGGGGAAATCTCAGAGTATCCTCCCAGTACCTAAAAGGGCAGACAAGAAAACTGGAGAGGGACTTTTGACTAGGGCATGTAGGGATAGGACAAGAATGAATGGCTTTAAACTGAAAGAGGATGGATTTAGATGAGATATGAGGGACCTCTTTACTGTGAGGGTGGTAAGGTACAGGCTGCCCAGAGAAACTGTGGCTGCTCCATCCCAGGCAGCGTTCAAGACCAGCTGGATGGGGCAAACCTGCTTTGAACAACCTGCTTTTGTGGAAGATGAGCTCCCTGCCTGTAGCAGGGGTTTGAAACTAGATGGTCTTTAGGGTCCCTTCCAACCCAAACTGTTCTAGGATTCTGCATTTTGTAGAAGGCTCACGCTGGAGCAAGATACCTGATGTAAACACTGTACTTACTGACTTTATTGCTGTGTAAAAGCCATCAAGTCTGCAAACAAAATGATAGAAGAAAGAAAATTCAAAGCAGTTACAAAAAAGTCCCATACATAGACTGCTTCTCAAGCCTTACAGAAAAAAGGCTCAGCAAATTCGAATGTATAAAACTGTAACCTGTGCTGTAACACAAGCTGTGTAGGAAATTATCAAATAACACATCATAAAACTACCAGTATGGCTCAATGCTTAAGTCCTACTGGCACTTCATTACCAAGCAGGCTCTTAATTTTCTTACAGTTCCCTGCACCGGAAAAAAGGGTTTGTTTTTAATTTCAGTTATAATGCACATGATGAGGGGCAAGCTCGCTTTCAGCTCAGGTTACCAGCTTAAAATACTTCCTTGTTATTTTAAAACCAATTTAGCTAATTCAGGCTAATTGAAAGAAATTGCCCTCTAAGTAATAGCTGTCTGCAGAAGTTGCATACACTGCATCAGTGTTTTGGGAAAAACCACGTTATTAATAATAAAGGATGAAAATAAGAAGGATAAAGAAAATTCTATTTAACAAAAAATGAAGGCAAGTAACTACCTCCGCATGTCTAAATTGTTATTCCTCTCATGAACAGCTTTTCACAGCTTACTGAAATTCACATATTGTCTCTGCAGTAGATGTACTGTTGGAAAAACAATTACAGAAGATGACAAATGAAGTAAATTATGCCCAAACTGTGGCTATAAAAAACCCCCAAAACCCTGTCTGCTTCATGTCTTGATGTTTTGAGGTATTTTTAAGACTAGAAAGTTCAGAGGTTAATCCAATAAATATAATGGTATTCGCCAGTTTTAGAATCCATGGAGCATCATTCTTAAATATACCACAACCCACAACATCTACACAGAAATTGATCTCGGCAAAGGGAAAATCCTGCTCAAATCCCTTGTAGAAAAAGGCTGCACAAGTTAAAATTTAATGAACGGACTGCAGAAAAAGGATTTTGAATTTATCAGAAGACCAGACTTGCACAGCTGTTTCATTCTAGGTTCTTGGATACCATGTTTCGAGTTAGAAAATAAAAAATCCTGAGAAAAAGGGGAAGTCAAGTTTGGACCCAAGGAGGCTGCTCACAACAGCGCAGATGCATGTTTGGTGATGATGATGCAGGTATCGATTCTGGTCACGTTATAAACTTCTCAGACCAGCTCCTGGCTAATCACAGGAATGATGGCACTAATGTACTAAAAAGCAATTACACCTGCTTCTGCTTCCAGCAGGCAAGTCTGCTAACACTTGGTATTTATTACTTATTCTCCACTTCATTAAATATGGGTTATTATAGAAGGGAAACAACAGTGGTGTAACTATTGTTTACATCTAAAACAGAATTAGTTTTACATACCACAGGGAACAGATACTAAATCACTAGAATTACAGAAATTAAATGCAAATTGCTTGGTGTAAGGTATTACTTCCTACAGGCAAAAGTTAGTATCACTGTTTACTTTACCAGCATACCTAAAAGCTGACATCCAGGAAAAACAGGGAAACCAACTGTAACTTGCAAGGAGACAGCATCTCTACTTGGAGATCTCCTCTTGCGGGGAGAAAGGCAAAGGCACAGCACTGTCCCATCATGGTCCTCAGACATCCTCCCTCCTGTCTTCAACGTATAAGTCTCCTTGAGGAGTACAGAGCTGAACATGAAACCACAACCATGCAGTACTACATCTAGTTCTGAGGCCAACATAAGTAGGATCTGTTGGAGCAAGTCCAGAAGAGGCCACAAAGATGCTCAGAGGCCTGGGCACCTCTCCTATGGAGAGAGGCTGAGAGCTGGGCTTCTTCAGCCTGGAGAAGAAAAGGCTTCAGGGAGACGTTACAGCAGCCTTCCTGTACAGCACATGCAGGGATAGGCCAAATGGGAATGGCTTTAAGCTGAAAGAGGGTAGATTTACATGAGATATTAGGAAGGAATTCTTTCTTGTGAGGGTGCTGAGGCATTGGCACAGGTTGCCCAGAGAAGCTGTGGCTGCCCCATCCCTGGCAAGGTTCAAGGTCAGGTAGGATGGGGTTTTGAGCAACCTGGTCTTGTGGCAGATGTTCTCATGGAAGCCTGTGGCTGAGGGGCTGGAACTAGGTGCTCTTCAAGGACCCTTCCTACCCAAACCATTCCAAGATTCTATGATCTTAATTTAATCAAAGAAATTACTTTTTTCTGCAATTAATGTGACATTAGCATCACATTATACCTTAAACTGCCACCAAGAAAGAAAAAAAAAAAAGAAGACAGAAATTAAACCTACAGCTAATAGCATGAATAGCACAGAACCTGAGTGTAGGGGGGGGGGAGTGTGGTACACACTATGGGGATCAGAATCTGAACTCCAGCATTTTGAATTTAGGGGATTACAGCCTTTAGAATGTTCTTTTAGAGCTGTCTGAGTGCATATAAACATTCTTAAAACATTTAAAGCAAGGGAGTAGATTAAATGGCATTCTCCTGCACTCACCATATTTGTGAATGCATACACCTCTTTGCAGTTGCACAGGTTATTGAGCATAATAAAGGCCTTGGTGAGAGGTTTATTCCTGACAAAAATTAAAGTGCCCAAATTGCTGGTGACATGTGGCTCACATCTCAGGTTTTTCCCCCTAAATTTACAATGGCATAAACATTTAATAAATAAACTTCAGAACCATAATGAAAACCTTAGTGCAGAACTGAAGGACACTTTAATAGGATTAAGATTTGAATTTCAGATGTAATTTTTGCTTCAGATCTGAACGCAAAAACACATACATAAACACAGAATTTAGTATTTTGAATAGATAAGCAATATTTCTAAATGGGAATAAACTATGAATAGACAGCAAAGGCTGTGGATACTCCTGTGAAGTGGTACCCATGCAGAGCAAAGAACCTACCACAGAACTATTATTTCAGCTGCTGCTAACATAATTATTTTTAAAAAAAATCGGCAAGATTTGTTTCCATTTCAGAAATCCTTCATGCTTAAGAAACTCCACTTGCCTCCCAGTCATGCTGTCACCCTTCGTTAGTTACAACAAAACCTATTTACACATCAGAGTAAAGGGTAAAATTGTGTACTGGCCTTCTGAAGCCCATTGTGGAATGTTTTTTCCCCCCAGACTGTGAGAACAGTTAGAAAGGAATGTCTGTGAGGGAAAGCCTGGACTATTCCCTAAAGTTAAGATCAAGGCAGTGGGGCAAGGTGGTAGTAGACACCTTCCACATTCACCGCTGTCCAGTTGCCAGCCCATGAAGAAGCAAGCAGGACAGCCAGTGAACAGGGAGATAAGGTCTATCCCAAAAATTATGCAAGTTCTGCTAAAGGACAAGAAAACTGGTACATCAAGCAGAACATACTGAAATCAAACAATAATTCTACAGTGCTATGACCTGGGAAATTCCAAAATTATACCTGATAAGGACATTGGAGTAGGATTGATACAGGCTGCAAAACGAGCCTACTGAAATGATCCTACTATACTATGGGTTTGCTGTGTCTGGGTTATTACTCAGGTATAACCCTCTCCTGGTTTTGTAGATGCCAAATTGATATCTCCATTTAATGCAAAATACAGAACAGTGAAAAGATGATTGTTTTGTTGTTGCTTTTGTTTTTTGGGGTTGGGTTTTTTTTTTGGTAGGTTTTTTGTTTGTTTTTTCTTTTTATTTAGAGTTCCCTGCAGTAAGGGTGCTGCATTAACAGCAGTCACGGACTTCCTACATTAATAAAGACCTAATATTAAGGCATTTCAGTAAGACAAGAACAACCTGCGTCTTTTGCCATGCTTACAACTACTATTGCAGCACAGTGCAACAAAAGTTTTCAAAAGCTGGCACCTCTTTAAACTGAAAAGGCCCATCAGAGGAAAGTAAAACTGTTTAAAAATAAATGATGCCCAGCCATTTCCAGAAAAGTTAGATGAGGAGATAGAGGAAGATGTTGCTCTTTCTATGATGAGAAATCCAAAGAGGTTGTTTTGTTGTTTTTGTCACAACAGTAGTAGCAAAAAAGGAGATTATTTGTTCGGGTACGCTGGGGATGAGGGTTACTATGCTTTTTTGAGACTTTATGTTCTGTTACCGCTGTAGGCTAATGCAAATCTGAAGTCTGGAAATGGCACAGAGAAGACATGATTTGTTACCCAAGAACAACATTCATCCTTAACTGGTGCCAGAATCACTTTGAAAAGGACAATTTTCTTTGCCATGGTTGTCCATTTTTTTGCAATGACGTATATACTATCAATATTTATGTTGGCACTGTACACGCCTTCGATGGGTCTGAAACATTATACACTGATAGGCTTTAAACTACACAAGAACATTTACAGAGACCACGCAACATTATTTAAGATCATTATTTTGTTTTTGCAGCAGTACAGTTGCTGAAGCTGGCACACAAGATAGAAATGACAAACCTGGTGTATACAAAACCATATCCACAATAAACCCACATTAATACAATATGTTTTAAGAAATTCTTTATCAGTGCAAGTCTGGCACTGGGCTTTATTATCCCACTGTTCAAGACAGGCATACAAATTAGATCATAATCTTGGTCCAGAGCTTCACACTGATTATTGATATGGGTCCACCATCTCAAGCCTCAGGATAGAAAACATTATGGATTGCTTAGGCAAAATGCAACACTACCCAAATGGATAAAGGTAAACTGCACAGAGACATGCTTTCTACCACCCCTGCTCAGCTTTTACAACCAAAATCACCCACCAAAATTGAAGGGTATCACAAAACTCACCCCCCATGGTATGCTCCTTTCATCTACATCCTCTTACATGAGACAAAGCAACACTTTGAAGCACCATTTAACAAGGAAAGCAAACATTTCACTGCACAAACAAGTACCACCTGGAAAAATGATACAAAGCAAAATGAGTGATGTTATGTACCTTAGCACAATCCAGCTATTCTTCAACTAGGACAAGCAGTACAGGAACCTGTAAGGCATGAAATATGTGTGTATAAAAGCTGAACAACTTAAAAAAAAAAAAAAAACAAAAAAAAAAAACCCAAGTCTTTGAATAGTCTGAATACCAAGAATCAGTACGAAGACAACTCCAAGTTTCAGAGAAATACTGCTGAAATGACACTTGGTCCAAAACAGGAGATGCACGTTTCTGCAGAACAAAAGGCTCCCTGCTGCTTCCTTCATCCTTCTATGTGTAGGCTTACAGATGCTTTTCCGTTATTAAAAGCATTTCAGCAGCAGAGACCTGTTTCAAACTGGTATCGCTTAGTCACTATTGTGTAGACAAGCAAGATGTGTTTTTAGTGACAACTACCACCGTAATTGCTGACAGCACAGAGCTGAGGATTTGCCAAGAGAAAAACAGTGCCACTACTTTAAGCCATATTTTACAAACTTTAAACCTAAATAATTTACTCCTACCTATCTGAAGTGTGTTGATCAGCAGCTACCATTTCAGTGGGAAAATGTCCTTCCAGGAGGAAGCTGTCAGACTGACTAATATGAATATAAAATTACACTATTAATTTTACCTAAGGGCAGATTTTTGCTGAATATAAACTGTCATAGCTGCTCCACTGGATTTCAGACTGCAAACTGCAATAAACAGTCAATAAAGGGATGCTCCCTTCCTGTCTCAGGAGCCAGAAGAAACGCTGAGGCAGGCAATGGATGCAGGGAAGGGTATGCATGAGAGAGAAGGGGAAAGGAGAGCACCAGGAGAGAGAACAGCTCAGAGCAGATTTATTCCTTCCCTTTCTGGGAAAACATCAGGAATAAGCACCACCCTACCTTGCTGTGACACTGCGGACAACAAGTGGTGTAAGAAGGAAAAAAGCCTAGGATGGGTTCGTTCAAAGGAAGGTCAAACCTCAACTTTTATGTATATACACATGTGTAGCATAGCAGTCTCTCAGCAGTCATCCATCCAGAACAAGCAGGAAAACTAAAATAATAATTAGAAGACCGGAATAAGAGGATATAATAATTTTAGTGAAGTCAGAAAATTTTAAGGCACTCTTGTGAATTTTAAATTTGGGCAATGCTCTGCTACCCGTGGTTTCCCAGCCACCCCTCTTAGGAACACAGCTGTACAGATTCTTATATGTTAGTATATTCAGTGTAGTACAATAAACCTCTTCCATCACAGTCAACTTGACACGGCATATATTCCTGCAAAACACGCATGAACGATATGGGAGTTTGTCGTAACTCTGTTTTATGGGTACACCTCCTGAAAGCACCTTTAATAATGTACCATATTTTGGTCTTCACCAAAGAGTTACAACTCAGTTGTGAATGCAAAGTGTATTTTATATTTATGACCTGCAAGAAACTTTATGACAAACCTACATTGAACATAGCAACTAGAAATAGTTCTTCCCCTCAAAACAAACTTAAAGGGCACCCACTCCGTTTCAAGAAAGAACCCCATTCAATACTGTTGTCAGGATGTTGGAGCTAACAAAGAGAAGAGGAATTTCTGCTTTAATCTAGCAGTCAGTTCTCATCAGCGCATATGCAAAATGTTTAATCTATATATATCCTCATAAATGGTCTTCAAGTAAACAGTTCAGCTGTGATGTTTGACCAGAACAGATAGCCTAGCAATCAACTATAAGCTATTTCAAGAGCCAAATTCTTCTGCAAACTCAGTACAAGGTAGAATTTGTAACCCTACAGCAAGCTTAGATCTCAGACATAAATTTGGCCATGCATTTGGTGTTGGAAAGAAGGATGCCAGCCATTTTCTTCCTCTGCTCCTGCCCTCCGAAGACCTGGATATGTACAGTCATTAGGCTGAGCAGAACCCATATTACTGCTCTTACTGCAGTGAAAGTCATTAACACAAAAGCTTCCCTCAAGAGCACAAAAATAGAAATGTATTTCTATTATTGAAAGAGATAAATCTTGCATGGTCAGCAAACGATTCCACATATTCTTCTGCCTCACCTCCAGACTAATGGACCAGTACCAAAGCACTTTCCCTTTCTGCCTTCTCAGATCCTCCAGGATAAATGTCAATAGCAAAGCATGGAATAAACAGTCATGTGATTTCTCTGCAGCTACTTCAAACTCAGTAAACACTTTGAAGTATTTTTTCCACCAAATCCTTTCCTCTGAATATTTTCTGAGCTTTACTTGAGTTTCTCCTCAGTGGCATTTAAAGGCTGATATGAAAACCGGTTTGATGCTTGTGCAAAGCTGCCGAGTGTGGGGACAGCAGCTCGGTGACAAGTGCGTTCTGGGGAACTACACTGTAATTTGCCTGAAACCTCTCTCCTGGAAGAAAAAAAAAAAAGTGCTCTCTGAAGGGTGGTTTTGCAAGGTGGGACTGCACCTCTTAAGTATTCGAACTCTGGGCACTGACATCTGCAGCACAGCCTGTTCACCACCAGCAACCTTACTCTATGAGCAAAAGATACTCCTCATGCCCCCCAAAAGCATTTACAGTGGTCATGTGTGCTGTGTGATTTTAAGGGGGAAATACAGGTAGTATGTTCAAGGCACAGTTCTGTTAAGTATCTATTTGCAAGCATGATGTTTATGCTTTTAATATGGGATGAAGTCAGTATGGATACCTGTATATCTGACTTGAACATCTACTGGCAATCACTTCACTGCAGCGATACCACAAACTCACTACCCCACACCACCATGGAGCTTGTATTCTTTCATTAAGGTTTTTAAAGTTATGCCTTTCTTTCCTATAATAAGCAGAAAATTCAGCAGACTAAGGCAGTACTTCTGTTCTTCCATAATGTACAAAATACCCATATGATGTGAAATCAGCAGCAAGGTACAGTATTTTCTACCTTCCTCCTCCTCTGAGTGGACAAGACATTTTAAGAGAGAACCCACTTCATACTACACATTATAAAATAGTCTTATCTCTGCTTTATAAAATCCTGTTTTAAAATCCCCAAGTAAATGTAAAATGAAGAATCTCCAGTCCGTACATTCTAAAAATAGTTCACATGTACATTATGCTATGAATAATTCCTCAGTTTAGGAATCCTGAAGTGCCTTTTAAAATTTAGACCGCATAGCCTGCAATTTGGACAAATGATATTGCTAAGGGCACTTCTATTCAGAAAGGGTAAGCCTGTATAATTTCCCCTTATTAGCACTGTTGCCAGTGCTCCATTTTTCAGGATAATTTGCTTTCGTTTCTACAATACTTTACACATCCATATTCATGGAGAATACCAAGGGGGTGTTTTCCATTCATAACTCACAGATATCTTTATACCTGCCAATTACTATACTGTAAGTCAACAGAGAACAGGGTAATCTTGTATCATCAGTCTGCTCATAAGGGATGGGAGGATTGAGCTGCCAAGGCCAGCTGAGACCAGTGTAATACAGAAAGAGGAGGTTCAGGAAAATCAGAAAGCAGTAGCAGCTGCTTCCATCAGCCTGGGTCATCCCACACTGACCCTGCATCCCCTCCACCCTGCCAGCGATCAGTCTCCTCCCCAGCAGATCCAGTCCCCAGCCACCATTCACTGTATAGGGGTCATGCAAACCCCTGCAGCACTCAGAGCCAGGCCTCATGGAGGGGCCCTCTGCCCTGGGCTCCAGGGTCCAATGCTGGCCCACCAAAGCCTCTGCCACACCTGGCCATTAGAATCATACTGCAGCTCCTCATCCACAGCTGGGACTCCCTCTGCTTCCCAACCTGCATCTCCAGCCCCTCAAACCAGTCTTTCCTAATGCCTGTAGCCAGAAGGCACAACCCTCCCTTCGCTTCCAGACTTCACCAGTCCCCTGTGACATGTCTGGTGTGTGACACGAGCCTCAGTTTTTGGAAGCAGACTTTGATGATTTCTTGATATCTGTATTTTGCTTGAGATAGTACAGCTTAAACTGTGAAGATACAAAGCATTCACAACTTCATTTGGAATAAAAATAAAATAAACAAATCTTTAAAATCTGTGTCCACTGTGTTCTTGTAGTTTAGATGTCTCAAACAGAACATCCAGAACGTTTTTGTATTTCAATCTGCCCATAAAGCAGCATAGGCAAACAATTTTTTTTAAGAGGCTAATAAAGAGCTAGGTAAATACATATTCCAGATGTAGACCATATAATTTTCTAGACATATAAACACAAAATAGTTTTAGTACAAGATAAGACAAAAAGTCCTTGAAAAACTGATCTAACCAGGACAGAAATAAACCTGGACACCTATTTGATTCACCAAGTTAATCTGGAACTTGTTTTACTTGCAATAATTGAATATTGATCTTGGCAATTACTGCTGATGAAGCTGGAGAGATGGTTTAAACATATGCCAGTGCTAATAAGACTGATTTCATCTTACATAGGCTGACCACTATGGACACAAAAGTCTTTTTACTATGAAACGCTGCTGTTACTTGCTGAATTTCTCATCTTGATTAACTTAACCCACAGTTACTTAGAAGCAATTTAAGAGTCATCCTTTAATTCACAGCTAATTGCCTAAAGGCCTAATTGCTTCCTTACATGTGAAGTCATATGGGGGGGGGAGGGGGGGTGGAGGGAGAAAAAGGAGGAAGGGAGAGGAAACGGGGAACCATTAGACTGTCATTTAAAACAGAACTTCGTGGCTCAAAGAATATCATTCTACAAACAGTGCCAAGCAACAAACCTCAAGGCAAACACATCCAACCTGGTGCGAGCAATGGGACAGACACTTGACATTATACTGAAGCAGCTGAAAAAGTATACCATAGGAGTTCTCGGGGAATCTGTCTTCAGGTATGGTGAACAAAAACCCAAACTCAGTGAGCATCTGTATTTCAGAAAGCAATATCCAAGTCACAAGCAGTGACATCTCTTCAGGCTGATGTACTACCAAGCATTCGAGCTGTCTGTGAGCACTAACCAGTCAGATTATTCAATTCACAACAAATTTAAGAAGAGTGAGCGTGTATATAGTAAATGCACCAAAAAGGACTATAAAAATGTTACTTCCCTTAGTCGTTACATAATAAATCTTAAAAAGCCATTCTCTTTTCATTTATTCTTTTCTTATGAAAACCACAATTATTCCAGCAACTCAACACGCTATGCTCTAGCAATTTGTAAATGAAAAACTGAAATGCTGTTCATTAAGGCAGGCAAATTAAAACAGACTATATTTATCACACTGCTTGTACGAAGTAAGAGAAAACTGCATGTTTATCTCCCTGAACGTAACTAAAGCGGCCCCAAAGCTGTAAGTTTAACTGCTTCTGGAAGTTAGTCATAGCAGTTCCCGTCAAACAACTTTCTGAAGCTTTATCCCTTTTAAAAAATTTTAAACTCCTCAACAGAAAAAAAGCCCACGAATCTAAAATTGCCCTCCTTTCTACAAGATGTTGCACTTAAATTGCTGAACTTCCATTAAGATGCTGAAAGGATGACCTCCCAAAAATAAATAGATCTGTTTCAGGCCACAGAACAATAAAATCAAATGTATGCAACTAACTGGGATATGGTTCAGATAAATTGCAGAAATGAGAGGAAGCACATGATGCCGAGGAGAAGGACATCTGGGATCTGGGGCTTTTCAAGGAAACAGCTCTAAAACAAGACCTGTATCTCCTTGAGGGAATAGCTCTGATAATTAATTCCTGGTGGTGATGGTAGAGGAGAAATAACTTTAATATATTCTGCCATCGATTTTCTTTTCTCTTGCCCTATAATAAAACACTTCAATATCAATTTTGAGTCCCTAATAAAAACACACAAATTCAGAGATGGATTACAGACAGATCAAACACTCTTAATCCATAATTATATTTCCCACTGCATAACCAATATCAGAAAAATGTATCTTGCACTTGTCTGTGGTTTTGTTATAAAAGTGTATAAAGAGAAAGGTTGAAGCTTGTTCTGAAACACTAAGTAGGATTTACAGGGTATCCAGTTACTCGTGGCAGAGAATTCTGTAGTAAATAATTAGCCATTTACTCGCCAAAGTAAACCGATCAAAATCTAACACAATATAAGTAATTACTGTAAGTGAGCAATAGCACCAAGGAATTTGGGAATACCAGGAGTGGTTGGGCTGTGGAGGAGTGACTGGGATGTTAGGCAAGCAGCAAGCACTGGGAGCAATACTCACACCATGGCACAGATCACAACATGCAGCACCAAATACAGCATTTAAAATTGCTTAGCATGAGCTGAGCAGAAAGGTGCTGCTAAAAGGGGGTTGAGTGCATGCTTGATATATGCCAAAAAAACATTTAACTGCAAAGAACACCAAGGTGCACAATCAAAGATGATATCAAAGAGCTAATGCATAGTATAACATATAAAAAGCTTATAGAATTATCAAAAAGAAGAAATGGAAATTCAAAGAGCTGAACGTTGAACTGCAGTAGGTTTTCCTGCTGAGATTTTGACGTGTCGTGAGATGTCTTCTACCATTTCCAGCAGAAACAGTCAACGTTGCTCCAGCATTTATTTTTTACCTTGGCAGGTAACTACCAGGATATGACCAGGATGGGTATCCTCCGGATGAAGGAATAAGGTCACAGTTCTGAAACAGACAGCCGCCCATGGGACATTTGGGAGTCTTGTAAACTGCCTAGTTAATGACCTTCATGTTCACATATATATGTCCACAGATTATAGCATGCCACAGTTCAAGATGTTACCCAGCTACCATGACTAATTCCTTCTGCTCACTTGGCTGCCTCTGCTCCACAGAGGAGACAGCCATTTTTCTAATAAAATTTAAATATTTACTCACCCATCCTGCATATTTTGTCTTTGCTTTCAAAAAATATCTTTGCAACATCGGTTCAGTTTCTAATGTTTCTGCTGACCTAGATCTATTCAGGACTCCAGAAAACCATAATCAAAACTTAAAGCAATAACAAGGCTTGCCCCTCTCCTATACAAATCTACATAAGTTTAAATGGCCATATTTTAAATCCTTTAGGTGATACTGTAGGTTTAAAGTACCTCTTTGAAATCTGAAACCGTATTTTTTAGTTTGGTCAAATTCTCTGGCAGTAGCAATTATCAACTACCACTCCCTACAAACCCTGGAAAGGCCTATTTTGTTCCTCTGAATCTGAAAGACAAGAAGACTAAAAACACCTTCTTCAAATCTGCCCAATGCAAATCTCAAATCCTAGAACAGAACACAGGTAACATTTCTTAGACATGAGAATGTTTTTCCAATTTTTCTTCTTGCTATTGTATGCAAAGACCATTTAGGGGCATACAGTAAAGCATTGTTAAGCATACTGTATCCCAAAAAGTGCTGTCTGAACAAATCCTACTGGCCTCTTGGCTCTACTGCCCATAATCTAAATGGTGTAAGACAAGTTCCTGATCCTGCAGGATACCAATTCAGAGCCTGCAGAGGTTATGCTGACACCTTCCTAGTACCCACGCCCCAGGGATTTGCAGCACAGCCTACTTTCCTCTTTTTAAATGACAGAAACCTCAGCTGGGCCACCCCCCAAGTGCACAGTGACATAGATGGCTCTTCCCAGAATAGATGCGGAAAGGGCTGCAGAGCAGGGTGCTGGCAGCCCAGAGATGCACGACTGGTGTGGGCTTTGCAACATGAATACAAGGCACACAGGGAGAAAGCTAGCAAGTGCCTAGCCTGAAAGTAGGCCTTCACTTGCTAATAAATTGTGCATACAGCCATTGTAAAACGAGCTGCTTTGCAACACGGATTAGCCTGCTCTGGATTCAAGCAGAAAGTCACATGCAATGCAAACTAACACAATTTTTTTATTTATATGTATTCCCTAACAAGAAAAATTAAACCCACCCAAATTTTAAGTAATGAAAACTACTTGGTTGCATGGTAATCTTATTTCTATAAATTAATTAGGCTTATTCCAAACCTACTTGGGAGAGAGTGCAGCTTCAACGGTAATGTGACAGGACAGTCAACCTCCACGCTGTGGTAGGGAACCCCACGCAAGGCTGCTGGCCCTCCCTGGGAAGAGGGTGCATCATCCCTGCACCCACCTCACTTCTATTTCACACTTCCCCAGGTTTCAAAAGGATTTTTAAAGGGTGATACTTCATTACAGTCAGGTGCAGAAAGTCAATATCTAGTTTGAGGTAAGAATTCACTCACAGGACACTTGTGTGTCAGTATCAATTTGCTGGTAGGACAGTGATGATGGAGTGCAATCCTACCTGAAGCTTTCACATAAACTTTAAAGAAGTTTTGAGTCACAAAATTAATCACAAGCTGTTACATCTGATTAAAGATGGCTCTTATGGCTCATAGTGATAGAAAGCTTGATTCAGGATTGACTAGCAGTAAGCTGTATAAATTAATGACGAAATATTTTAGATGTTTATCTGTTCCACAGTCTAGTTTTATGCTCATCATACCTGCAGTGGAACATATTTCCTTTGCATCAGTTAACAAATATTACTTCCAGCAAAACAAACAACAAACAAACACCCCCCCCCCAAAAAAAAAAACACTGCAGAAAATTGATTATATTCTCATTTGTCACTTGATAACAACTTGATAACATTTGTCTCTAGCTAACACCACCAATTCACCTTTTAAAACCACTTCCCACTTACTTGTGGAAACACATGTAACCCACACTACAAACCACCTGGCAACACAGGTATTAACACCAAACTAAGCAGAGAAGCCAGATTCGAAGCTGAGGTTCCCTCCAGCCACTGAATTGGTTTTCCCAGCCACTGAAGAAAAAATAACTCCAATTGCTCTCACAGAAAAACCAATACAGTTCCAGTTCAGCAGCTTAAAACCAAGTGGCCCCATAGGTAAACAGACTTCCAAGTTGATACTGAAATGAACTTTAATGAGACCAATAGTACAGTAACCTACATAAAAACAATCTTTATTTTGGGTTATTAATTGAAAAAATTGTTTAAAAGGCGCATATTTTTGCGATCAATAGTACCCTTATTTTAACCTAGACTGTAGTATCTACAGGCCTCATGTTTGGTGTATTTGTATTCAAACAACTGTAACACTAGGAAGAGTTTTTCTCCCTCACTTCACAGATGGGGAAATGAAGCACACAAAAGTTAAATAATTACCCTAGGTCACACAGGAGCTCTGTAATGGAGAAGAGGCTGGCTAGTGATATAATTACTGTGCCAATCTGCCTCTCTGGTGTACACAATAAAGGCACTAGTTACAGGCTTGTAAAGTTAATGTAAGAGTGGATTTAATGCGGCAGCATACCCCATGTAACATGATCTTAGTTTATTTTCTAAAATATCCAGTTCTTCATTCTGAAGAATTATTTTGTGTGCTTCTCTTACATGTAACATAGTCCTGAACAAACACAACCTTTGCTGTTTAATTATCACAGTAAATGTTTTAGGATCAAGGCAAACAAAAGCAGGAATAGTGATGTAGCTGTAAAAGCCACTGAGGACAGAAGTTAAGAGACGTTGCCCCAGGTTTCCAGGCTCAGCTCACTGACCTGCATGAGGTCAGCCTTACACTACACTCAGCTTCGAAGGAACACATTAAAAGCTTTCTTGCCTTCACAAGGCAGGTTAAAAAACACTTGAGATCATTTCAGACCCCCCTAAGAGGAGCTGGCAGTAACATTTTGGAACTTTAAACATATTGAAGAGGTTGAACTACTAAACCTCTCAAAATCAGTGGCAAGAAACATAATTACAAGAGAAATCTATTAGGCAAGGCTGCATGCAGCCTTACATTAGATTCACTGTATATACACAGACTTTTATCCTAATACTGCGTTTGATGCATTCCTACAATGTGATTTATTTTTGAGCCTGTTATCAACTCAAAGTTATGTTCCCAGGTCCAGGAAGCCTTTAAGAGAAGGATTTTGCCAGACTGCCCATTTTTTTGCAGTTTTACCATATTCTCAACAGCCAGAGACTGTTCAACAGAAAAAGCAAAGACATGAAGAAGGCAGTAGTGTTTGCTATTAATTTGTAAGATTACAAGAAAAAAGTTTCAATAGTACATACTACTTAATTATATTTAATATTAATGTTATCAGGAAATATTTATTCCCAGACAGTTAATTCCTTCAGTTTGATAGCAAGAGAAGAAACTAGTCGATATGTAAATACAAAACCAACATAACATTTCAGCAGGTACAAGCATGTCGGGGGAAATGCAAATTTTCATTAATCAACAGGAAACAGCAAAGAGAGACACCAACGCCCTTCAGAAGCTATCCAACTATAACCACGTCGTTTTCAGCTTTGAGAGACAAGAATACAACACAATGTTTCATACTCACAAGGTAGACCTTGTGAAGAAAGGAAAGCTGAAATTGATACAATTGTGGAGAACAACGGGGTCCTGTGATCATTTATTTCAAATTTCTAGTAGTTCCTAGGGAACTGCCTACATCACAGGCAGATGATTTTATATTCTCTAAATTAAAAAGACCCACATCCAAGTGGAAAGCCATGAAAGGATCCATTCCCAGACTGGGAATAAAGTCTCGTACTTATTATGTAGCTTTATTTCAACACATAAGCCCCAAAGTGTTCACTCTTCATATCCTGAAGCCACTCACAATTAAATGTCACTTGGCAGTTTTCTACTCCTCATATTTTACTGCCTACAGGAGAGCTAGCTTTAAATATTTTCTATCATTAACCATTTAGCCAGATAAATCCTCAACCCTATGATATCTAATTTGTGCCCATCTGTCGTGGTTTAAACAAAAGTCATCCATAAATCATGCAGTCACTCTCTCACTCCCCCCCTTCTTGCCCTCCCCCTACTCCTGGAGGGACAGAGAGGAGAATCGAAAAGAATGCAACTCCCATGGGTTGAGATAAGAACAATTCAGTAACTAAGGCGTAACACAAATCACTACTACTATCACCAATATTAATAATGATAAAGGAAATAACAAGGGAAGAGAATGCAACACCTCACCACCAGCAGACTGATAACTCACCCAACCCCACCTGACCGAGCACCAAGTGATACCTCGTCCAACCCTTCAGTCCTAGCCCTTCCGGGTAACTCTCAGTTGCATCCTGGGCGTGATGTGCTGTGGTATGGAATACCTCTTTGGTCAGTTTGGGTCAGGTGTCCTGTCCCTGCTTCCTCCCAGCTTCCCCTCCTCCCTGGCAGAGCATGAGACTCAGAAAGTCCTTGGTGAGACTAAAACATTTGTGTTATCAGCTCTGTTCCCAGGCCAAAAGTCAAAACACAGTGCTGCACCAGCAGAAGGAGAAAAAATAACTGCTACTGCTGAACCCAGGACACCATCTGTCTTGAAATGATTAGAGTCTAATTTAGTGAATTCATTGGGCTTGTATTAGACTGTTTCTGAATTATAATGATCAAACATCAGCAAAAGTACTGGTAGATGCTAGATGGGATTGTGAGAGATGCTGATTCCCGTAAAGATCTGCAAGAGGGAGACATACAGATCTGATGGAGTAGCAAGGTTCGGCTCAGGTGTGGGAAATTCACTACGGCTGTCTGGCACTGGCTGAATAGTTAAATATTTATTTTTCTCCCAGTTCTAAAACACTGCAAATGTGTCACTATATTACCTTACCTCTCCTCAAACATCACCAGATGGCATTAGATTATATGGGGATGTAATTAAAACATTCCACTGGACCAAGTTACTCTGCAAACAAAAAGTGACACTAAGATGAATTTACTCCCATCCTCTCTAAATACCTAGGTAAAAAACAGTTTTTACAGAAGGTCTCTAACAACCAACGCCCATTTCTGAATACTAATAATTAAATAAAAGGCTCTTTTGTCAAAACAGCCAAGTCTGCCTCAAGTTGGCTGACATTCCAGCAACAGAATAAGGAGGTGAACAGAGCAAAACTCTCCCCAAAACAACTCCCTTCTATGAAGATACCATGCAAGGCAGGCAGATTTGAGATTTTTGATATTTTTCTGTTTTGCACATATAATGCATTGTTGTTCTTTGCCTTCTTTTCTTTTACTCACTGTACTCAAGCACAACTGCTTTCTACTGGGCCAGTACTTGTGCTTTCCACAAAGACAGAGGTTTGTTCTACTGACTGGGCATAGAACTCCATCAAAATAGACAGAGCTGATTTAGACTACCTATCCAGGTAGTCTAATTAGATCCACAAGGCAGATCAAGGGAGGAAATTCTCCCCCTCTACTCAGCTCTTGTGAGGCCCTACCTGGCCCCCAACGTAAGAAGGACATGGACCCACTGGTGCGAGTTCAGAGAAGGCCACAAAGGTGCTTAGGGGGCTGAAGCACCTCCAGGGAGACCTTAGAGCAGCTTTCCAGTACAGGACATGTAGGGATTGGACAAGTGGGAATGGCTTTAAACTAAAAGAGGATAAGATTTAGATGACATATTAGAAAGAAGTTCTTTCCTGTGAGGGTGGTGAGGCACTGGTACAGGTTGCCCAGAGAAGCTGTGGAACTATTCTGTGATTCTATAAGGTGTCAAAGCAGTGTAAGAAAATTCCTAACTCTCTTGCCATGTAAGAACTGTTGAATCTGAAACAACTGGATGCACAGTATAACTAGACTGCCTATAGGCAGGAAACTTTACAAAGAGCTGCAAAACAAGGAATTTATTCATTTGGCATCACATAAAACAAATTCAACTACACTTTTTACCCCTGTCCCCAAACTGTGTTTCACATTTGTAGTACTAAGTGATAAACTAGTACAATAAATCTAGCCAGGCAATGAATAATTACCTTTGCAGCAAAGGAATAAATCAGGACTCAACAAGCACAGTCAGATGCTGCTACAACAGTGAGCAGACAATGTGAAAAGCTGACAAAACCCACAAAATATTTGATTAAGTTTTGTAGTGGCTTTTAATAAAATATTATATTACTGTTAGTACCTATTTCTATACCAGTCCCTGTTCTGTAAACAGCATTGAGCTCCTCTGTAAGACTGCACACTCATCCTATAACTTACATACCACAATTCACTTGAATAAAACCAGAAAAACCTCCTCCCAGATCCGTGCAATTTGTGTAGAAATCCTACACAGAGGTAAGAACAAAGGCAATGGGACTTCAGGACTCTTTCGCAGCAAGAAAAGCCAAGCAGGAGAGTACCACGAACAAGACACGAGCTGATGTAACCATAGAACCAAGACTGACAGTCCTAAGAGCTCAATCAGACAGTAGGAGAACTCAGTATTAACAACATGCCTGGAAAAAACAATGGAGCCAAGACCGTATTAATGACTGGGAATGGACTGGAGAAAGTGCCTCGCCATTTACTTTGAAGCAGGCATTCATACCTATTAACTGGCTGGGAAACACCACAACAGGAAAAAACAAAAGTAAGACAAAACCTTTTGCAAGGAAATTGAAGAGCATGTGTCAAAGTGTTGCAAAATTCAGCCCTCATATATGTATATATATAGAGAGAGAGAGAGAGAGAGACCATCAGTCAGGGAAATTTAATAGTAACAGTGACAGATGATCAGGACTTGGCCAAGAACACTGACATCTTAGTTCAGAGAGAACACAGGGTGAAGTTTGAACATTTTACCTTTAGCTGTAGAAGCAGATAAAGAAGGGCTGAGAGGACAGCTCCCAGGGACTCTCCTCCCAGGACATGGGGAGAGTAAGACTAAGTAAAAAAAAACAACCCCAAACCAAACCAAAAACCCACAACAACCCAGACCCAGGAACAGAGGAGACATAAAAGCACCCTGAGGTCCAAACACTGTATCAGTTTGTCATGAGGTCAGAGACAGCTACAAAGAAGATCAGAGAGATGAAGTTTTAGGAAGAAGGATGCTGTCAAGATAATTTGCAGAACTTGCGTAAAAACATAACTGAGAATTTAATGGTTTTGCTATAAGCCCTACTGCACCGAAACCAGGCTACAGGAAGGGCAACAATGATGAGGAAAAGCTAAATGAAAATTTACTTGGTTTTCCTTGCATGTTGAGGCTAGTAACTGCTGGCATTTACCTACCTGGCACACACACACCTGCTGTAACAAGGCAGATGTGTCACAGAACTATTTTAGGTGTTGTTGGGATAGGACAAACTAAGCTTGCAAGGGCAACACTCAAGTTTGACTTAGTTCCACCAGAACAATGAACTCCCATCTATTAGGTCAAGGCTTTGTTTTAAGCCGTTCCCCAGCATGGCAGCATCGTAGCTCTAAGGAGACCAAGAAAACCCATCAGGCTGTCACAATACATCAGCATTTAAATTCTGAAGACAGGCTGAGAAAGTTGGGGCTGTTCAGCCTGGAGAAGAGAAGGCTGCCTGGAGACCTCATAGCAGCCTTCCAGTATCTGAAGGAGGCCTATAGGGATGCCAGAGAGGAACTCTTCATCAGGGACTGTAGCGATAGAACAAGGAGTAATGGGTATAAACAGGGGATGTTCAGGTAAGATATAAGGAAGAAGTTCTTTACTGTGAAGGTGCTGCGGTACTGGAACAGGTTGACCAAAGAAGTGGTAAATACTCCATCCCTGGCAGTGTTCAAGGACAGAATGGAGAGAGCCTTGAGCAACATGTTCCAGTGTGAGGCATTCCTGGCCATGACAGGGTGTTGGAAATACATGATCTTAAGATCCTTTTCAACCCTAACTATTCTATGATTCTTAGAACTTCAGCCTCTTCCAGAGGACAGCATGCTCCACCCATTCTACAGCAGCAAATGGATGTACATTTGATACAGTACTAGAAAGTTTCTTCTCTGTTGAAATTTTTGTATACATTTATAGCACTCAGGGTTTTTTGGAAAGCATTAAAACAGTTTTGCTAAGTGTAACTCAGTTCCTATGCCTACAGTCTCTCATTACGGGTGTTCTAGCAATGTGGTTTAATCCCTCACTCTCCAGATTCTTTAGAAAACAACATGCTTACAATTTATTATAATGCTTATTGACAAGCAACCTGTTTAAAGCAAGATTATATTCACATAAGGTTTATGGGGGGGAGAGGGGAAATTAGTTTCTTTACGCTCTAGAAAGAAAACTTATAAAACTATGATAATAAAACCATGCTATTCTTTCTAGAATGGTGTAATTTGAGAGTTTAACTGATTTTCCAGGGAATCGATTGCAAGATCAGAGGTTCATTATTTGTTAACTTAACCTCTCCAAAATCTTGACTTCATATCAGGTTGAATGAATTCTAAGAAAACAGCAACTCTAATTTAAAATCTCTCTTTGAGCCCTTATAACTGTAAAGTACATAGAATTTTCAGCCCTGAAATTTGTAATCTGAAGCCATTTTCAGGGCAAAAGTGATTCTTATTAAGTTGTTTATCTATTTCTCAGTCACTAACAGGCTGACTGCCTAATGTCATTCAACATACACTTAACACAAAGACACCTCTTTTTTGTTCGGTACTCAACAGATTGAAGTATAAAATAATTTTTATTGTGTTCACTGCTATTTCTACAAGTCCTACTACGAATTAAGTGGTAATAAAGTGATACTGCTATGTATGCTTTGTTGCAGGCAGGTCTGTCTTAAAGTTCTTTTAAACGAAGTTGGAAGAGACATTCACCTCTAGTTTCACAAATACAAGAAACAACTTTTCTCCCTTTCAAAGTTACACTAGCACCTGTTATTTGTGGACTGGAGGTGATTTGTGCTGGACCTAGCATGATCCCTGAGCTAAATATTTACAATGTAGATAGCACAATGTATTCTGGAGAAAAATCTTTAGCCTCTAAAACTTGATGCATCAGTGTCATCACTGGTTTAAAATTAAGTGACAGTACCATCCTAACAAGACATTTTGGACTGCAGGTGAGGCAGACAAACCCAGCAAATTCTGTGCTCTGAAGTGGGAATAAAATAGCATGCTAAGAAATCCATCTGCTGAAGTGTTAAAAACTTTTCATCATACACTTTTGCTGTGTCTGGCAAGATTAACAATCACACTTCTCTTAAGATACATGGAGGAAATACTTAAAACAATATAATTTACGTAACCCATGATAATTTTCAAGTGAACTTGCTATATGCGAAGCATTTATTTTCCTGGCTGGATTTTTGATCTGATACTGCAAAGCAGGCAAGCACTTTTACAGATACACAAACCCTAATCTTGAACCAAACACTGTTGCTCTGGAATGCTGCAACTACCGCTAACAACAATCTGAGGCCATCAACAACACAGAGAAACTTCTCCTATCCTAATGACCTCTGCAATTTGAACCTTCCTCTGGCACTCATCTCACACTACAGCAAATAGTATTTTAAAAGTAATTTGGCTCCTCTTCAGCCAGCTTGTGAACTTTTATTAACTTCTATTTAAACACATTATTAAAGCACAAAGTAAGAACAGCCTGTATCTTCTCCATGGAGGTATCATATAATTTTTATGCAGAATGATCTTGACTGCATTGGCTGTCTTATTATTATTATTCAAAAAAATTGAGTTATTTCCCTTTTATTTTGCTCTGCCTGATTTTAGTCATAGATTGGAAGCAGTAAGGAATCTTCAATATCAGTTACTAAATTATTGTCAGCTGATCCATGTAACTCAGACTGATTCCACTGAACACAGAGACCAAATCACCACACTTAGACAAAAATACACTTTACAAAGACCCAGCATAGACAATTACTCACTTTAGAAATAAGCAAACCTCAACCCAGTCACTGAATAGCTTTATTCCCTCAGGTCCGAGACTCATCAGATCAGAGCTGATTGCCACCTAGCACTCAGTTCCTTTTGCCACAGAGTAGTAAAACTAATTAACCCATCTTTATTACTACAAGAAAATGCAGTGATTAAGGCCTTATTTATAAACTTTACAGCTATTATTAGATAATCTCCGACTTTCCTAATTTTTCTCTGTTCGGAAGAGACAACACAAAGAAAACGTCAAATGGAATGCCTGCTTTTACATTAAAGGAATTAAAAATTAATAAATATGGATGAGATGATGCCAAACAGGTCAAGATGCATGAAAGCCCATTTGGAATGCCACACATTTTCAATTGCAAAATTAAAATACACCAAAATACCAACATTCTGTGAAACCTGATCAATGAGGCCAAGAGAACAAAACGTAGTAATACATCATTTCAGTAAGACTAAAATTTATTGGTATGTTAAGTATTGGCTCAAATGAAGACAGAACCTCAGCTCTAGCTTCAACTCTGAACTAAATTTATAGCAATATCACATGCAAGTAAGCAAATACAGGAGTAATACCTATATACCTAGGAGATACTATGTATTTTACAACTAGATCATGTAAAAATGAAGGAATAATATGACACGGATTTTGTCTGTTGATTTTTTGGGGAGTTTATCACCATCACCTTGCTTTAGAGATGAACCAAATACATAATGGCCTGGCACAGCAGAAACAGCACCTAAGATCCCTCATCCTCTGCTGCATGGATCTCATTTATCCCTAGGAACTCCTATTCCAAATACTGCTAGGGAGTTAGACCCTTTTCTCTTTCAGTGACACAGTTTTTCTAGGAACATGTTACTCCATTTTAGCCTCCTTCTGTCTGTAAAAGGCTACTGCTTACTGTGCAAGACCAATGCTAAAGCATTTGTTAACATTAAGAATTCTGTGCAAATTCAAAGATGCACAAACAGCGAACAGCTTTCTTTCGATCAGAGCAGTTGTTTCAACACAGAAGATTTAATTTCACACAGGAGACACGCACACATCGAGGGAGGTATTTCATCGAGAAGACATTCTGCAAGGCAGTTTTAAAAGACCCCAGAACTGCCAGGTTATGGCACATCACTTGAGTTTATACAGGCTTTGTGACAGGTTGCTTAAAGTCAGTGCCAGGAGACACATGTATCTTTTCAAACTGAATTCATGGAGCTCAAAATATAAAGGCTTTGCAATGCTATATTTTACTTGCCTTCTAATGGCTGGAAGGAGAGAAGTGCTGTTACTCCTGCTGCCAAGATTCTTCAGCTCTAAAAGTGCAGCAGCTACTTTTAGATCAGAGAGTCCTTAGATTCAACCCCCACAAAGTTTCTTCTCTATATATTATGCCTGTTTTGGAGCGTTGTAATGCTGTTAGCTCTGTAATGAATATTAATATAGCCTTTGGGGAGATTTGTTCTGTCTCTACTATGCCTTGCATGTTATAAAGCACTTTTAAATCTACAGTAACAGTTTATCATATCAGAGACAAGCAATTCATTGTACCCCAGCACAATGGATACACACACAAACCCATGCACTCAAACACCACCTTAATCACCTCTCCTGCCTTCTTCCCACGGAACATACCCTTTTGCAAGGCATGAACTATGGTTGGCTTCTACTGCTGTAGTTTAAAAAACAAACCACACAGAACAGCAGCATCGCTTGTCTCCCACACCTCTGCGACATTTCGGAAGAATCAGTTACTTCCCCCAAGGCTTCCCAGACTGACCCAAACCCACAAGCAGTTTAATGTCCAAAACCAGACATACAAAGAAAAAAGAAAAAGAATACAGCAAGAGGTCAACACTGAATACTTGTGACATCAAAGCTGGAGGAGCAAAGGAAACCTTCGGAGGAAGGGAAACGTTTGAGAAAGAACAGAAAACATATTTCTGACACAGGTGTAAGAAACACACAGAAAGATGGGCGGGGTGTAGGAAACAGCAGAGAATGAGTCACAGAAATACTTGAAGATTGACCCAAGAAGCCTATCCTGAGGCCCCGCCCTTGCAAGAAAAAACAGGTTCTTGACATCACATTCACCCTCACAAAACAAGTACCTGAAACTACAGCGTTTCAATTGAAACCCAGCTCAGCAGCGGGCCCTGCCCCACAGCCCCTCTCATCCACTCCCACTGGCTCAGACCTGTAAATACCAGCTGATAAAAAAAACCTTCTGCCAGTTTAGCTTCCTGAAGGAACTCCTGACTGCCAGTGAAGTGTCAGGGCAGGAAGAAGACAAGATCAGAGCAACAATGAGGGGAAGTAGACGCTTTTAGATCAGCTTTGACACCTTGAACCCACATCCTGGTTACTTCCACTAAGCAACTTGCTATTTAGCAGATGAGCTACGATCAAGCTACCTTGGTGAGAAGCAAAACCCACTTTTGTAATTTCCGTCATCCAGCTGGAACAAATGACTGCATTTTTTACCTCAGAGCAAAGCAGAGCTGTGTGCTGCAGCCACGGAGAGAAGCTCCAACTGCTAAAACCCCAGTATCATGCTCCCTTGCACTGCTTGTGGTCACCTGGGGTTAGATCTCAATGAGCGCCAGCTGGTAGCTATGAACTAATTAGCTGGCTTTAGCTAACTTCACTGCATAGAACACACAGCTGGTTAGAAAAAGTACTCTCATCTAGGTGGAGAAGTTGTGTAGGGGTTTATACCGCTTTCTTCTTCTTTTGCTGTGGTAAATCAGGCTATAAACAACAAAAGCAAACCCCACAAAACCACATATTTTTTGCCTTAGTGAGGTATTATCAACCTAGCTGCATAAACCAACCTCATTTCAATTCAGTCCACTGACAAGGTGGTGGGTTTTTATTAGGACAGTGCCCAAGGGGAGCTGTGGAATTAGGAATGCCCCCACTTTTTTCTTGTAGCACAGTAAAGCTGTGGAGGAAGCAAAGTCCATGGAGAGTTAATCTAGCAGTGAGACAGAAAACTTTTAACTGTAGTGTTTCGAGTGTCCAGAAAAAGGAGAAAGCAAGTAGGGTAGGCAAAAGGCAGCTACACCAGTTAACAGGCTAGATGCAGCGTAAAACAGGACACCCTACGCTAGAGGATTTTTAAGACCTGTATGTGGATGCAAAGTAATTTAGAGCAAACAAATTAAACGTCAATCTACCAGAACCTCTGCATATAGATGAGCCTTAAGAAAATACAGGCTATGGTCTGTGAAAGACTGGTTAGAGCTATTTTTGATGAACTTGAAAAGAAACCTACTCTGTGATTCTAAATCCAAAGCAGGAAACTACACATATGGCAAATTTCCTGATGATACCTGGTCTAACTTTATATTACTCACTGCAGATTAGTGCTTTTTACATTGTGTCCAGTAACTGAAATGTTCTACTGTTTCTTCTTTTTAAAGAAGGTACACCATACTCCAAGAGCCACCAAAATGCATGTATTTACCATATTAAAGATTTTCTATAGATGTCAGACAAATGTTTTGACACAAAATTTCAGAAATATTAAGACATTTTTCTTTCTACTAGTTTAAAAGCACTACTGCTGCAGGTGTTTCTCCAAGGCAGAGAATGCTAGGACTACTTGGGAGTTTGAGATCTCTTTTCATGATGCTGGCATTTCTTTCTCATGCTGGTTCCTACCACATCTGCCCATTTTCCATATCTGCATCCCTAAAAGGCTAATGATCTGGTGATGATATTTGATCAGCTGGAAATATGTAACTCTTGAACTGTTTCCTCAGGTTTTCTTAAAAAAATCCCCCAATTCATAGGACTAATTCAAATCTGTTACACATTTGAAGAGCACCTGTTAAAATACAATTTTCATTACGTTTTCATCCACAGAGTTTGGTTCTGTTTACTAGTAACTTATCAATGGCGTCAAAACCTGATAAATGAAAGCAAATATCCTACTGTGTCTTGTGAAAATGTTTGCTGACCTCCAGCCTCCAGTGGAACAGCAGTTTGAATTTCAGACTTCCCTGTATTTCATTCTTGCCACAATGGCATCTGGATTTAGCATGAAAATTAAATGAACTATTGTCAATTTTTGCTGTGTTAAGTCTTCTGCAAACATCTTATGTCCAATAGCTGACTGAGGATTAATATTTCTTCATGTAAAGGCTTGGACTTCACTTGTGAGCAAGTGTATATGCACATGTGTTTGTGTGTAAATACCTGTATCTAATATATACTCCTCATCCTACTGACTATCAGACTAAAGCTAAATACATACAACCCAAGAAAGCTGACTAATAAATACATTTCTTCTAACACTCTGACACTTGATGAGCATTTCCAGTTAAGGATGTTCCCTCTCTCCAGACTGCAACTCTAACTGAACAGCAGGAGAATTATTGTAGACATGTAGGTTTGTCACCGAGAAAGAATTAGGTTGCATTTACTTGTACCATTTGTCATAAAATAATTGTGGCCTTTCTGACAAGACAAACCAAGGACCATTTCTTGGAAAAGATTTATTTACATACATATAAAATCCTGCCTTGGAAGAAATACATATTTAATTTCATGCATATTTAAGCATTCCAACTGGATGTTAATGCATCACAAAGAAAGAAAATTTTCTGCCTTGCAATGTAGTCCAAAGGAGCAGTTACTTGTGACCACAGCCTGAACATGCTGTCACATATTCACATATGGAGTTAGGTGTTCCAGAATATGGCAGTATATGTTCTCCCAGTTACAAGCAGATGAAGAGGGCTGTACACTTCTGTGCAGTTTTCTATGCACAAGAAAGCAAAAAGCTGATGGGGAATAACATCATGTTAATGCCGACAAGAGGGGTTAGCATCAGACCACAACCCAGTGACATACTGCTACAGACATCCTACAGAGCTACAGAAAAATCTCAAACTGGAAAATATTCAAACAAAAAAGCATGCATGAACAAATTGATACATTCCAGTGAGGTATGGGAACTGTTTGCCCAGAGAAGTTGTGGCTGCCCCATCCCTGGCAGCATTCAAGGCCAGGCAGGATGGGGCTTTGAGCAACCTGGGATAGTGGTAGGTGTCTCAGCCCATGGCAGGGGGTTGGAACTAGATAATTTTTAAGGTCCCTTCCAGCCCAAACTATTCTATAATTCCATGATGATGGTGATTTCCAGGTGTTTGGAAGTCAGTGCTGCATTGGGAGGCCAGAACTTCACAGCTGTGGAATTCATAGCAGTGACCACTCCTGCAGACATTTATGAACTCTGCCAGCTCTGCCCACTGACTGGAGGTTTTCCATGTGCAGAAGTCTTCTTATAACTTCTTGAACTTCAGCATTTGACATCTATTTTGAAACACCCTTTTGCTACTCAGGCACCCATTAGATTTACAGACTTTACAAAAAAATAGATACTTGTGTCACAGGACAAATCAGATTAACTAATTATACTACACTTATCAGTTCCTTTTTCTCTGTTGTAGCTATTGATATTTTGAGGCATACTGAAATGGCAAGACTATTATTTTTTCTCCTGTACTGAACTGCTGAGCATTAAGAAAATTGCTTGTGTCCAGCCAAAAAACTGTCAAATTACAGATGAGTTCTGTTTCAACTTCTGTTGGGAAAAAAAAAAAAAAAACAATGAAAAAAACCTTCAACAAATGATTTAAATTTTTTTTTGCAAACTGACCTTCTGTTTCCATCACAGCTGGAACGGTCATTCCCAAAAAAGTGCATTTCCGTGTCTCTCAATGTTAGAATAAGATGTTTTATTGCAACACAGCTGCTCAGTTGATAAATTAAATAGTCTCAACTCCAGCATAAAGAGTCTTCCAACCAGAAGCACAGTGCTGCATGATTTATGCAAAGTGGCTCAGAAATTAGAAATAAATGAATAAATAAAAATTCTATGGTTTTGGTACAGTAAATAAGAATCAAATTCAGACTGAAAAGCTGTAATTATTACAGATTAACAGCCTTTATAAGACAGTAAAATTTACTCAACTTTTCTACCTTCCCTCCATACGTAATGAACTCTATGTCAGTTTTTCAAAATTAACTTTTCAAAATGAAGATGTGCCCTGAAGTCTGGGGGGCACCATTGAAATCAACATTTACAATGGAAAATTACCCCAAATCAGACTAAAGCATTCCAGGAAATAAAAAAAAAAAAATTGAGATTGAGGAAGATCAAATAATCACAGAGAATGAGTATAACTATATTCGGATTTTGAAATGGCATTTTTCTCTAAAGAGAAATCATACATTAAGATGGGATTAATTTAAGATGGGACTAATAAATCCAAGAATAAACACAGAAATTATTTTAAATGATGATGTTTACAATAGATAGTAAAAATATTTTGAAAGTGAAATGAGGTTTCCACAATGAAAGAATTATGGAAGCGATTTTTGTAGATCACTGCTTCATTTCAATAGCAGATACAATGCACACAGCAAATCATAGAATGGTTTGGGTTGGAAGGGACCTTAAGATCATCTAGCTTCAATCCCCTGCCACAGGCAGGGACGCCTCACACTAGATCATGTCACCCAAAGCTCTGTCCAGCCTGGCCTTGCTCAACCTCTAACATGCTAACACAGCTTTACAGAGGTACCAAAAATGTTTCCTATTTTTTGATTTGGAACAATTTAAAAGAGCAAATCTTCAAGACCCTCTTGTCTAACGGAAACCTAACCACAAATAAGGCCCACAGATTCTTCATCTTCTAGATGGTCTATACTGACTTCTCCATTCCCAATATTTGGCTCTGTTAAATTTTGCCAGTGAGCAGCTGCTAAAGAAATCTCTATCTTGTCTTTAATACGGATAAGATTTTGTTAATTGGGTTCTCTCTCATACTTTACACGTGTTTCATGGCCTCTGTTCTCCTATACTAGCACACATTACTACAACAAGCTCCCACAGAGAGTTCACCCAAGGCGTTCCCCTGACGTACTAAATAGTTGTCATTCCAGTCATCTTCTGTCAGCCAAACAAGGGCTGAAAACATTATCTGGGAGAATCACGAGAGGGCAGACTCCTAGTCCTGGACATCCTAACAAAGAGCAGAAATTAATTTGATACAGCTGCACAACACTGCAATTCTTATCTCCTTTTTGCTCTTTCTCATCTCTTTCCTTTCATACTTGCACACACCAAATCTTTTCTTTTTTGGTCTCAAAGTTCTGTTTCCATTTCATCTAGATGAATGTCTTGTCACTAAAGAAGTCTGGAGAACTTTAATCTGCAGTGGGAAAGTCACAACAGGATTACAACCAGGGAACGATGAATTATTCAGCCAACATAAATCTACAATTTTTACTGCATGGGCAGTTTAAAAAAAAATGTATGAATTTCACTTCTAGGGCAGTTTTAAGCAACCTTTATGAAGTGTGAGAGAAAAGTTACTCCAACAAACTCTCCCACCTCCTCCTCTGTTAAATTTAGTCTGCATTGGCATGGCAAGGATTAAAGGCTAATCATCTCCTACAGTTAAATCACGAGCACGCTGTATAGCTATAAGCAATGAAAGACAACGCCACTGATCTTAAACATATATGCATGTAAGAACAGGTTTTATTTTAAAGGTGACATCTCTTACTTGTTAATAAACTTCTATTAAATATACTTTCAGGCTATGAAACCTTTATGGTTATTACCTGCTTTCAATTTAAAGCAAACTGTAACATTTTGGAGCCTGACTTCCTACTGTTTATGTACGCACTATGACCAAGCATGCCAAATGTTCCTCCCATGCTTGATTCATTAAGTACGTATGCAAATTTCTTGTCCAGAAAAAAAAAGGAGCATGACTAACTCTGATGAAATTCAGTTGTAAAGCTGGAGAGTGCTTTGCAAGCTTCCCTATTCATGTTCCAAAGTCATCCAAATCTAGATTTTCAAGTTCAGATTGGAATTCAGCTTTCAAGACAGGATATGAGGATTTGAAGTTTGTACTTAGAAAGCTGTATCTAAAATAAATATATCTAATATCCATAAAATACATATAACTAATATCCATAGAATTTAAATTCTCATATAGCAGAATCTAAAACAGCATTTTTATCTTCTCTTACTAGGCAGAAATCCCAATTCCATCCTAATGAACAACAGTCTGGTTTCATTCAGAAATATCAGGTATTAACTCCCTCAATAGCGAACAAGCAGCTAAATATTTCAACTTCGTTGCTGGGAAAAATGAAGAGGAATTAAGTAGGTCTGGTGGAGACAGCAGAAGATACATTTATACCAAAGATAATCTATACTACTGTGCTGAAGTGCTAATTTTAAATAGCCTCTTTGCATATTGCTAGCATGTGGCTGTTGTAAAACGGAGACCCACACAGGCTAACTTTACACATCTTTACTGAGTCTTGAAGAGTGCTGCAACAGCTACTCAAGTCATGGTACTCAAGCTAGCTCGCAAAGGCTTGCATACGTCACAGTCACAGTGGTGGCAGAGGTACAGGCAAGCCTTAGCCACCAAACTATGATAATCTGGTATAATTGTGCATTCTATTCCAGTATTCCTCCTCTTAAGAAAAATTTAAAATTAGTGTTAAATCCATTATATCCCCAGGCTTCTATATAAGCTTCTCTTTTTTCCATTAAGAACTCACAAAGCAAAGCAGAAAGTTGTCTCTCTGTAAACCCTGAAGTACATTATCAAGGTGCACTGCAATTACAAGAGAGATACTGATAGCCAAGACTTTGCAATTGCACTCTTACAACACCTCTCAGTCACGCAAGGGAATACCTGATACTATGAGATGCACAGGAATACATTAAGAGTCTGTGCATCTTGCTCACAGAGTAGCCATCTTTCCTTTTTTCAGTATTGTCTCAAAGAACCAACAGCTTTTCTGTCAAAAGCTTTGGAAACAACACAACTGGAAACAAAAGAGGCTGTTGGATACCTGAGAAAACTCTGAAATGTCTCTTTACTGCTGGTTTGACATACACAAAGATGTTCATGTTGCCACTTCTGTTTAGGCTGGTGGTGGCTTTCATTAGGAGGTCCTCAAGAAAGGAGCAGTCGTGTTCCTGGCTATTACACACACACGCGTACACACACGTGCACAACCAAGCCAACTTCCCTGTTAGTGTATGAGTCCCTCCTGTTCCTTGTTTCAACCTTTGCGTTCAAGCTGAAATAGATATCCTTACGTTTATCGGAATGAATCAAGGAAGAAATGAATTTATATTTGTTTTTCTTTATAAAGGAATGGAAAAGACTTGGCTTGCTTCACTTTTATTTTTAAACTTTCCCTCAAATATCACTTTGGACTGATGAGATCTTCAGTTTCTATTATCTGAAAAATAAAGAAGTCTTTTTATGGTGTAACTAATGACCCATAATGATAGAAATTCTGCTGATGAAAGAGGAAGACAGAGATAAGAAAGCCTGCAATTATACTCTCCTTTCAGGTACCTGCCCCAGATATCTGACAGGTATGCAAGGTACGCACCAGGCAGTTAAGCCCATTCTTACTATGGTCCCTCTGGAATTCAACTGTAATTTAAAATACCTCTGCTTTTTTCAAGCTCATGCAAATAAGAGATCATTAACACGTTTACTCAAAGGCCTCAAATATTGAAAGTTACCACATTTGAAATAGTAAGGTCACACAATGGGAGCAGGTCAAGGCAACACTGGCCTCACATTTCCTACTGAAGTCCAAGGAACACTGATAACTCCTAAAGCAGCTCAGATTCTTTTCTAATTTACCAACCTAGAGCACCATAGCTAAAGAGTTAAGAGGAAAAACTGCCGGGCACCTACCGAGCTACACAATAGCACTACCAGTGCTACACTGCTGTTGGAATTCACCTCTAGGCACCTGTGCACCCACGTGAAACCAGGGCCAGAGGTTTCAAAATCCAGATGTGAAGAGGTGTTTGCACAATTCCTAAAGTACATGGATGGGAACTGTGGTCCCCAGGACACAGGCATTTGCAGAGATAGATTAGGCAAAAAATCTTTCCTGGAGTGTTTTGACTCATTTTCTTGCTATAAAGACAGTTCCATGACAGGCTTTTGACTCATTTTCTTCCTGTAAAGACAATTTTGTGACAGGCTTTTGAACTCTGACATTTGAGTAAGTTCTTGCACATTATGGCTTAATGATTAAAGTAGAGAACACACTGGTGATGCATTCTGAAACTGTTTACTGCGCGATCTAGGTTCTCTGGCAGCTCAGGGCCTGGGCATTATTCCTACCACTAATTACTTCTCCCTACAAAATATTTACATATTTTCCTCTTTAGAGCACTCAGAAACTCTCTGTTTTCTTGGAGTATCTCATGAATTCTTGCTATGCAAAAATAATGCCTGTAGGTTCTTTCCAGTGGTGTGAAGCTGTTTAAGCTATGAGCTTTAAGCAACAATAAAATCCCTGTTCAGCTGGGGTACATATGCTCTTTCTTCATTTGGTTCATCTGTGGCTCCTCATGTGGCTAAAAGGAGCTTGGTAAAACACAGACACCCCACTCCCATTTTAATTCATTTAATTTCTTTTTACTGTTCCCAACTCATCCCTCTTCACCTTGAGACACCCCTCACTGCTAAGGGCAATTTTCTTGCATTACAGCACTTCAATTCAAGAAAGATCACGTGGTCTTAAATGTTTTATTAACATAACTTTGAAAGTCAAAACCAAAACCACTTAACTAGATCCTCTGGTGCATTGTTATGGAAAGAATAACCCTACCCACCACCATGTTCCCTAATTTAACTTTTCTCTCTTTATTTAAATCAGAAAACATTACCCATATTCCCTTCCAGCCTTCACAATGCTGCTGTGTTCCCATCCCCAGCCTCTTAGAAGCTGGTCTCCTAGATCAAAAGCTTCCAGAAGATTTTAGTCTTCCAGGGCATTTATTTAACTCTAAACACCACAAAATTAGAGAGAAGAAAGAGTACTGCCTCAGAAAGTCACACTGCAACACTTGTAGCAGTTAAACTGCAAGCAGCAGATTACTTTCAGTGACTCTCCTTTATGTTGCTCTAAAGAGGGCAAATTATGCCAAGTTTTTAAGTCTTGCCATTAGCTCCCTACACTGAAAGACTCCTGTTGGCAAGGAAAGAGAAGATCAAGTCCCCCGTCCAGAGAAGAGGGTGAACACTGAGATTATGTTCAGCTTCTCTCCCTGCACAGTACCACTAAGAAGGGCTGGAAGCTCTGGGGATTAATTCAGTCAATCAGTTATGTGCTTGGGTCTCCTGGAACTGCCATGCAGAACCCCTCCAGCTTCAGAAATGACTGATGAAGTGCTAGACTTAGAGGTCATATGCATGATGAGATCATGACATCCACAGCAAGTTACAGCTATCAAGTATGTCATCAGGACTGGGAGATCACTTAATGAAAAACCAGCTGTGCCCCTCATGCTTGTCACAGCTAACAGAGCTGGTCAGTGACCAGCTATTCTTAACAACTGGCCATCTTCTCATACTCATTATTGCTATTTAGATCAATTCTTAAACCAAAAATTCTGTTTCACAACTAAATGCTGAAAGAATTTCTTTAAAATATGAGAAATAGTAGCACAGGGTTTCTCACAGTGACAGGGACATGCCAATCATCATTTTGGCCGGAAAGGTGACCGCTAAGATCCACGGTGTCAATGTGAAGTAAGCACTGATGCTGCTGGGTCTCAGGCACCATCCCTTCCTTGATAATCACATTGAGAAAAGAAACTGAAGACTGCAAAACCCGACAGGTAGGTGATGGTGTTACATTTAATAATAGAAGACACAAGGTTAATAGATGTCAGCATCTGACAGAGAGAAAAAATGAGGATTTGCACCTGGGAGAGAAGGAGAGAACCACAGTTCTATTTTCAGTTGTGTTACTGACTTGTATTAGACCAGCCAAGAAACATAACCAGAAATGTAAGTCTGTAAAATGATCCGAAAACACCTGTTCACAGAGGTATAATATGTTTTTGTGACACACCTGAAATACTTTGAATCAGAAGCACAGTGAGGTCAACTGAAAGCCACTGTGACAGGCAAAAACCTATTTTCTGTTTGTACACAAAAAAAGCTCAAATGGTATTTGCCACAAACTGCATTGAGCTCTCCTGTCAATTGCGAGTGCTGGGAAACCCAGTAAAAAAACATTCCAGTAAAAATATCACTCTTCACTATAATAGGTTTGAGGTTACAGCCTTTCATACTATTCATTAACATGATTTTCATCTTCCTCCAGTGTCAGGTTTTTCCTTAATAAGAGATGCACAACCCACATGCCAAAAAAGCTTTTAAAACCTAAATTTGAAACAACTAATTCCAATATGCTGCTGGATACACTTTCAGTAGGCTCTTCAACCATGGCATCATAATGTTGTTTACAGTTTATTACAGGAATCACAGAATCATTAGGGTTGGAAGGAACCTCTGGAGAGCATTTAGTTCAACCCCCTGCCAAGGCAGGGCCACCTGGACCAAGTTACACAGGAACATGTCCAGGCTGGTTCTAAATGTCCCCAGAGAAGGAGACACCACGACCCACCTTAGGCAGCCTGTTCCAGTGCTCTGCCACCCTCAACCTAAAGAAGTTCTTCCTTGTGTTGAGGTGAAACTTCTAGTTTATGGCTACTGCTCCTCGTCCTCTCACTGGGCACCACTGAAGAGTCTGGCACCATTCTCCTGGCACCTGCCTTTGAGGTATTTATATGCATTGATCCCCTTTTCACTAAACATGCCCAGCTCCTGCAACCTCTCCTCATAAGAAAGATGTTCCAAACCCCGGATCATCCTTATGGCCCTTCTGCTGGACCCTCTCCAGTAGTTCCTTGTCTATCTTGTACTGAGGAGCCCAGAACCAGACACAATAATCCAAATGTGGCCTTACTAGGGTTGAATAGAGGAGGAGGATCACCTCCTTCAACCTGCTGGCCATACTTCTCCTGATGCACCCAAGGATACTATTGTCCCTCCTGGCTTCAAGAACACACTGCCAGCTCATAGGCAACTTGTCACCCACTGATACTCCCAGGTCCTTCTCAGCTCAACTGCTCTCTTGCAGATCAGTCCCCAACATGTACTGGTATTTGGGGTTCTTTGTACCCAGGTGCAGCACTTGCCCTTGCTGAACCTCATTAGGCTTCTCTCTACCCAATGCTCCAGCCTCTCAAGGTCCCAGTGAATGGCAGGGCAGCCTTCAGGTGTATCAGCCACTCCCTGCAGCTCCATATCATCAGCAAACTTGCTGAGGGTACACTTCAGCCCTTCATCCAGATTGTTGATAAACAAGTTGAGTAAGACTGGACCCAGTATTGATCCCTGGGGAACACCACTGACTACAGGCCTCCAACTGGATTCTACTCTGCTGATCATAACCCTCTGAACTCTGCCATTCATCCAGTTTTTGATCCACCCCACTGTCTATTCATATAACCCACATTTACTAAGCTTATCTATGAGGAAGTTATGGAAGACAGTGTCAAAAGCCTTGCTGAGGTCAAGGCAGGCAACATCCACTGCTTTCCCCTTGTCAACCCCCCCTGCCATGTCATCACAGAAGGCTATCAGATTGGTCAAGCATGATTTACCCTTGGTGAATCTATGCTGACTACTTCTGATGACCTTCTTCTCTTCTACATGCTTGGTGAAGATCTCCGGAATGACCTGTTCAATCACCTTTCCAGGGATGGGCGTAAAGCTCACTGGCCAGTAGTTTCCCAGGTCCTCCTTCTTGCTCTTTTTGAAGGTGGGAGTAACACTGGCCAGCTATCTCAATTGCTAGTCTTCAAAGTTTACACGAACACCTTAGAATACAGGTTGCATGTGTTGGCGTTTGTATATGTGTGGTGTGCAAAATCCAACATGTCCCAAGAGATATTCTAATTTACTCTAAGTATTTTTCTAGTCATCACATGCAGACCTGCAACATGAACCAGTATGCAGCTACTCTCTTGAGCTGCTATATGACATTACCAGGCAGACTGGCACTGTGCTTTACAAGGAGGCAGATAAGTTAGATATATTTGCTTACTTAAAAAAACATGTATTTAAAAATAAAACTATTAACAAAACATATATCTCAAAGCCTGAGAGCATAATCTATCACCTTAATTAGATAACTAATAAAAATAACAGATTAGAAACAGCATGTATGTATCTCTGAAGGCTGAAGAGAAACAGTTCCGGAACTGGTAGTATCAAGGTACCACCTCCTGCCAGAGCCACCAGAACAGAGCCTTTGAGCAGGTCTAGATGAGGACACCAATACTCTTGCAAAGAACACCTTACAGAGTAGCAGGTTTTCCTAAGCAGGAAAAAATGTGGCGTTTTTGAAATTATTGACTATCTGAGCATCATTCTTATTGACAAGGTGGAAGGCTAGCTTGATCAGGTAGAATTATCTCCAATTCTTGTCTGTCCTGCCCTAATTCAAGTTACAGCTGGAGTCTGAAGAGACAGTACCTGACCTCATCACAGACAATGTGGACACTGAGTCCAGTGGCCATATCATGAAGAGATGCTTACTAAGAGGACCCCCACCACAAAACAGATCTTAAGAGTCCCAGAAGCACGTCCCAAATCGATTCACCCTCCAGGGGCTTAGAATGTTTGAGATGCAAATCGTTCAATAACTTCTAACAAATAGTACATTATTTAGCCTCTTTTTTAGTTTTTTGTTCTACTTTTATTTACAGTTACAGTATCTCCACAAGAATAGGGGGGAAAAAAAAAGTTACCAAGGAAAACATTGATAGTAAATATCATGCTTCTTTTCAGAAACAATACAGAATAAAAATAATGTGAATCAGTATATCAGGATACATAATTGCTAAAATAAATACTCAAGCAAAAAAAGAATTCAGGTTGATGACTTAAGTGTTTGTCAATTTAAAGCATCACAGAAATTGCTTATTTAAAGCACTGATTGAAATAATTCTGTCCCGGAGGCAGGAAATTGCTCCTGCCCTCAAAGTTAAAAATAATATCACCATTAACCTCAGCAACAATTTTCTAATTGCCAAAGATTACAAATCTTTTATGCAACATTAATCCACAGAGAATTCAATCACTCTACTTTGCCTTCCAAAACCACTACAGTAATAATAGGTGTAAGAAAAGTCTTTACAAAAAAAGTCAAACTTATGTGACGTATTTTATATGAAAGCACAAAACATTTTGCAAAATTAAAAAGTCTGTCATACCAATCTCTTTGTAAATTAACGTAGCACCCCACATTTCTGTTTATGCTTGAAACAGAAGCAAGAAGAGGGGCTGCTTGGAGCTCTTCTCTGACATACCAGTGCCAATTGGCACCACGAAACAGGCAGCTGGTCCTACATTTTGTTCTCTAAGTCCTAAGCAATAAGGACTGGCAATACGTGCCAGCAAACCAGTGAACTTAGCAGAAACAAAGAGGGCAAAGTTTAGTTTTCAGAGCATCCAGAGTTACAAAACTGTTAGTGCTCTTTCAGGAGCCATAAAGAAATGCTGCCAAAATGCACACTCATGCTCTCTGCTTCTCTCAAACACGTAGAGAAAGAGATAAACCAGTATTCATTCTAAACCGCAGAAATAACCCTTACATATACATCTCTCGGGGTTTGGATCTTGGGCAATACATAAACAGTGGCACATTGAAACTGAGAGTAGTTTTCCTATGGCTGGCTGGTGATCCCTCTAGGACAATTTTTTATTAAATACGTCTAGTCTTACAGCAACCTAAAATTAAGGCAAGCTACAATGCAAACCACACACTAGTCTCCCTTTTCTCCTCTACCCATGTTTTTGTCTTCAAATCCTAAACTCCACACCTCAACTCCCTCACCCCCTTCCTCCATTGGAATCCCTGTGCCATGTTATTCCAGCAAGAATTCTGGATGCTTCCAACTGCACAGCCAGGAAAGTTAGCAACAGCTTTTTTTCTTCCCCCCCCCCCCGCCAAGTAACTAATAAAAGAATTACTTTCCTTGTCATGGTTCAGAGTTAACTGCATATCCAAGCACATAGTGCAAGGCCACTTACCTTTGCCTCTCTCCAATGGGAATCCCAGCAGCATCCTGGCCACAGTCAAGCAGGCCTACTCCTCACAGCAGCAGTGATCAGGTGTACTGTGCATCATGATACCAGCATGAGGTGATCATTATCAAAGGTCTTTCACAATAAAATCTTGTTTTATCTCAATTATAGGAGAACATGACTTATAACAAGCACCTACACGTACTGTAATTCTGCGTATGACTGGTCAGTTTGCCATCTCCCAGTTAATGCCACTTCAGAGAAATGAGATTGTTTCCTTCCCAGGGTTGCTGGTTCTCTCCTGTTTGTGAACTAGGGACTGATTTTGTCCATTCTGTAGGTATTTTTCTACTTCTCCATGTGTGATTTCCTTTTCCTTCCACACCAGTAAGGGGCCAGACTGAGGATGATTGGGAGTAAATATCAAATGAACATACTATTTTTTTTTCAGTGGGATTATATAGACTCTTATCCAACTTCTCTGCTTCTCAGCAGAAATAAACCCACCGTAACTATGCTGCATATATGTCAGATTGAAAAAATAAAAGAAACCCCAACATTAAAAGCATCTTCTACATCCTACAGTGTCCAATAAAATTCTAAAAAGATCTAAGTAATAAACAGAAATTAAAAGCCAGAAAAATTAGAAAAAAGAACACATTCACTCTCAAATGCAGGAAAGTAAATGAAAGCTCAAGGGGATAAACATTAAGGAAACTAAGGAGACAAACATGTTTTCTCCTCCCCTTCCTGCTACTCCTACACTATGCTTCCATTCCTGAAGCACACCACCTTGGATAGATGTTTGTTTAATGCTGATCAGAATCAGATATTTCAATACCTCAGCTTTAGTGTGTGTTTGGAAAGTTTAGGCAATTCCGCGGTGCAGTCCATGTGTAGACTACATGCAAATAAATAATGTTTCCATTAAAATGCAAGTTTAAAGGAATGCGAGCTATGGCTCACCAGAGAACTGTATTATCAGCCACATACTTTCACTTATCAGAAGAAATGTTTCATGCCCTCCAGCAATTTTCTATCTGGTAGAGAATGAAAAAGTAAAGAGATTTATTACATTAAAAATCGTATTGATTGAAAGCAGTACTGTATGACAGTTTCAGCTATTATAACAGAACATACTAAAATCAAATGTTTACCCCTGAAGGGGATTTGGGTAAAAAAAAAAAAAAAAAAAAAAGCCTTTTCAACATTTATGACAATGAGAACATTTGCAAGGGATAACATTTTAGCACTGAAAGTAAATGCAAATAAATGTTCCTTTCTCCAAGGGAGCTTTGAGGTTTGCCACCATGATGTGCTATGGATAATTGCATTGCGGTTTAGCAGTTAAAAAACGTACTTTGATTGTGTGGCTGGAGATGTCAGCTGCTCACACAGCTGTGAATCAGACAAGGTCAGAGATGATGAAAGCCAGCAACGTTTCAGCATCATAATCAATTTCTGTCAACAGCAGTACGATTGGTACTCCATGCTGCCATGCAGCTCTCAGGAGCCCGCTATGACACCAACCCAAAGAAGGATGCTTCTTCCACTTCCCTCACCGGTTTTGCTTATCACAAGACAACTTGGGCACTGCCCTCCCCAGAGCCTGAGCCCCTGGCTCAGCTCTGTGCAATGCAAAACCGATTACTTTTCTGGAATGACTTTTCTACAAGAGTAGAAAGAAAGGTAGATTTTTCCACTAAGATTATTTTATGGCCTGCAGACTACTCTAGACCTGAAAGCCTAGTCTTAACAAGTACTTTCAGTTCTTTTTATTTCTTTAAGGTGACCAAGATAGTTCACTTAGATCACAGCTTTGCCATCTAAATCTCAGGCCTTTTGGCGTAAATGGGCAGTTATTTAAACAGCAATTTACACTCTCACCAGTATCATCTACTTACCTTGCCTTGAGTATTTATTAGTATTAAGTGTTCAAGGCCAGGTTGGACAGGGCTTTGAACAACCTGATCTAGTGGAAGGTGTCCCTGCCCACAGCAAGGAGGTTCTGCCTAACCCAAACCATTTTACAATTCTATTTTAGCATCTGAAAAACTTTCTTCTTGCAAAGTGCAATGAAATTTATAATTTTTTAAAGCTATGTTGTTTTCAAATGAAATCTCTACATTTGGCAGTACGTTTTAAACTACCTTCATAAAAACGCTAGCTGAAGCGTTTAGCACTAGTTAAACAAAAGTACAGGCACACAAACAACCCAAGAGAAAGAAATTCTCCACCTTATTGCAACTACTGATTTTGCACACAACTTACAATGGCCCAGAGATCACAAGCTGTTTGTATGGACATCTTTGTCCAGGTAGAAACTTCCTTTTGAACTTGTGTTACCTGTAGTCTTATACTTGTCTTAACACCTTTGGGGTGAACTGAAACTCTGTGGGGTTAATAAAGACCATAGGTCATCAACTTTTCATGACCTTCTTTTACATGGAAGATCTCTTTGGAGAAACTGGTCTATCCAGCTGGAGTAGTATCTGGTAACAGTGTGGTCAACATTGATGATAACATGAACCTGACTAGGAAGTCAGCAGCCAAAGGGAACTTGTAGTTATAAAAGCTGTTTAAAAGAAAAAAGAGCCTCACTCGTACCTACCCCCCGTTTCAGAAGGCAGTGGCACAGGGCATACATTCCCAAACTTGTTACAGAGGTTTTCAAAGTGGGTCATGCATGCACTCTGCTAGGAACACACAGATCATAGAATCATAGATCACAGATCATTTTAATCAGCATAGATGTGCCACATGGTATGAGTAGCAACAGCTCATATTACTGCTTGCCTTTGGCATCCTGCCTGAGATAAAGGCTGAGCACCTCACTGCCGCTGTACAGCTTCTCACGGGTCTTCTCAGGATGTAGCATATGCAAGGACCTACCTGGTGCGAAGACCCAAGGGCTGGCATGGGCAAACAGAGCACAGCTTGTTGAGGTGGAGCATCCCCTGAATGGATGAAGGCATGAAGTTCGTGCAATGCTCAGGTGCAAAAGCATGGTCACAAAATTGCCTGGACAGCAGGGAGCATGGGTGTGTCGGTGCAGAGGCTTGTTTTGTGGGACACAGAGTGGGGAGGATGGCAATAGGGTCAAAAGGGTGGTTGAGTTCACTTAAATTTTAAGGTTTTAACAAATATTACAGTGAAGAAGTGGAGCTAGAGTCATGTGACTTTCTGTGTATAATTATAGCAGCTGCTGCCCTTAAATTCGTTTTGAGAACTCTCCTTTCAAGGGCATAGATTCAAACCAAACAGCACTACAGAAGAAGTATGTAAGCATTTTGTTCCTTTTTCCAGATCTATCTATACTGTGCTTAAAGTGAAGAGCAAGTCCTGAACCTTGAGACCCAAGAAACACTAGTGTCAGACTCCTTTGGATTGCCTGTCATAGAATCACAGACTGGTCTTGGTCGGAAGGGGCTTTAAAGATCATCTAGTTCCTGCCACAGACAGGGACACCTTCCACGAGGTCAGATTGTTCATAGTTCCATCCAACCTGGCCTTCAACACTTCCAGGCATGGGTCATAAAACCTAACCGATCTCATGCACGACCATTTCCAAAGAAACCAGCATGTCCAAAAGCTCCTGGGGCTGGGGAAAACGTGAAGCACTGTCTGTAGTTTCAGTCTGGTGAAGACAATAACTGTGTGCTGAGGAAGTGTGTTAGACAGGACAGGTGAAAAGGGACAGGGCTGAAGAGTCTTCAGAGCAAGGGGAAATTTAGAACTGCCAGATCCAGTGCCTGGCAACCCAGCAACTAGTATGCAGCCACCACAAAACAAAGTCTCCAGATGCCAGGAGATGGTTTTAAAAGTCACATTGCCAGAAGCCAGTACTCAACTTTAGGGAACAATTTACACTATAAATATTTGGACTTCTAACAACTGGGAGAAAGGAGAAACACTACTCTGGTCCAAAGGAGCTACTGAAAGCATAACACTCAAGACAGAGCTAGAGCAATCTGCTGTTTTAACTAATCCCACATGACAGAAGAATCCAAATGTTCTTTTTCTCACAAACAAAAAAAATGCCCAAGTTCCTGACCTGCAGAGCAGAATTGATCAAACTCCACTGCCCAAAACCACATTTAATGTGCTTATTATTGTCCAGGCTGGACACCAGGTTAAGCAGGACTAGCTAACAAGTCTTCACCACTGCTTATTTTGTGTGATAAGCAGCATCAGTAACATAAATCAGCACATTTTTAGGGAGTTTAAGATGCTGCTCATTTCTAAGCCTTGATCCATCTGATCTCTCTTAGCTACATAAGTGATTGCTTATGTATCTAAGGACAGGGCCACAGCAGTGCTACCGCAAGGTATCAAGTTAAAAAGTGTCGGGCGCTCTTAACAACTGCAGTCTGAACATTCCTATTTGGTAGCTGTGAAATATCCTCTCCATCTACAGCGACAGATAAGTTCCTGAGCACTGACCACGCAGCAAGAGCATGCACACAAACACTTCCTATGTACTCTTAAGTTACTCAAGTTCTTAATGGAAACTTAAATGACTTTCATAATTTGAAAGCATCTAAGAATCAAAACTGATGTAATTAAACCAGTGGCAATCCGTTGGCTGCCTGCATGCGCAAACATGGAAGCACTGATACAAGCTAAGCTGGCAGACTGCATTTAAAATTAATTGACTTTTTGATTTTCATAAAAATTGAAAAAGACTCAATCCTACACTGAATGATACAGCTGTTAATGGCAGTGATAAGAGATCCTACTCCCAATTACATATTTTTTACACCGTTTTAATCAATTTTAAGTCACAGTTCTGTACAGCAAATGAGCATGTGGTGTAGACCTAAATATCAAATAAATATGGTTTTGTAGGATGAAGATCATAACCCTGTAACATGATACCCAGGAATCGAAACTCAGATAAACTAAACAAAATGACAGAAATGTCCCTATATATCATTTTAGTTTATATTTTAGGCCACTTGTGGAATTTACAAGCAGATTTGAGACTTGCATATCAACATGACCTCACCTATGTAAATATTTATTCAAACATTTAGGCACTTTATAGAGGATTCTAGATTAGAAACTGAAGGAAAATACTATAAAAGGAAAACCATCCTAGTAGTTTCTTTTTAAAAACTGCAAAGTTTCAAAGATTTCACCTTGCAACTAGACTATAACATCTATAAAAACTCAAAGCTGTTGTCTGATTTATTCTTACTTTTTATGAAATCTCAAGCCATTAATCCTTAATGGCCTTTGCACAAAAGTATGATAGATACATTTTCATCACTAAGTTTGCCTAAGTAGTTCAGTGTCAGAAGAACAGCTTTGAATTAGAATTAGCAGATCCAAAGGAATTTAGAAAAAAAAATCCCAACAAAACTGTTAGCTTTCTCTTCTTTTATCACAGCATGAACACCTTCTGCTATCAGGATCAGTCACTAACAAAAAAGAAAAAAAAAATCAAAGATCATCAAAATAAAAGTATTAGCTCATTAGTATGTATTTGGTAGAAGGCAAACATTATCTTCCAACCATCAGTTAACATCTCCAATTAAATGGAATAGTTTCCCCTTACCAGTGCCTGAAAAGATGTTCATCATCATAGCACAGCCAACATGCAGGGGAGTTCAGGGTTGTGAAGGGTTAAAACTCATGTTAACTGGTATGAGCACAAGCGTACAGTCACCATGTCCTACTCTTGACAGTGTGACTTACAGCTGCCCTGCCTAAATTCTCACACTCTGGTAAATTTATTTTTCACCTTCACTGAGGACTAGTCATCCCATATTCATGAAGGAGGAGAATATGCACAAGAGTGATTTTCAGTATTTCAGAAGTTCTCTTCTCAACCTAGCCTCCCAGCAACTTGTTTGTTGCAATGGGGCCAGAAGATGACAGCAAGTTCACCTCAGTGAATCAGGGAAGAATTAATCACGCTTTCAAGTACCTGTATTTTAAAGGCACAGCAGGCTCGTTTAAACACAGCTGGCACCCTGCCCTCTTCTCCAAGCCTTACCTCAACATTCACGTTTCCATAGTCTCAGACAAAGATTTTCGCCATTATCTTCTGACCTTTCCCTTTTATTTTTGTCTTTGTAAGTTAAACAGTAACCAGAGACTTCTGCCAACAGTTTCTGATACTGATTTCAAGGTCCTGTGGCACACAAAGTATTACGCGATTCTGTATGCGGTTACAAATATTAGCCATCTATACAGCAAATTCCGTCCTTTCTTTACATTTAAGCTCCCGAATCTTTCCTTACACTATGAAGAAAAATAAAAAGGTGTATTTCACATACTGCAACACTGTATCAGCAACTCTAAAAACTGATTATATCGTGCAAAATACTCTTAACCGTACCTGCAGATCATAAGGGACAAGCCTTGCCACGTTCCTATTTAAGGAGGCTAAGAGAAATAAAAAGAGCAAGACATTTTTTATGAGACACTTACTGAGCTTTAATTTCCCCCCATCGTTATCCACATCAGTTTATGACTGCAAACAAGTGAAGGCAGCATTTAAGGTACTATTGCTATAACTATTTTTAAAGTCTTTACCTCACAGGGTTAGGAAAAAACAGTGATATGCAACATAGCCATAACCATAAAACTGCAGATGGTAGCTTTGTTCTTGTCTAATAATGAGATCTCATTAAACCAAGTGTTTAAACCTTAAATATCTGAGAAAAGAACCCTTCAGTAAATGTTAGTTAAAAGAGTCAAATCATTCCAATTAAGCAACCATCCTTTTCTTTGTTCAGCTTTCAAGTTCTTTTTGTTATTTTATCATTTACATAGTTTGCCACTTCTCCGTCTTCCAGTCTAGACAGCCCCAAAAATTCTAAATAAAGGAAAAAGGGAAGAAGAAAAAAAAAAAGAAAGAAAAAAAAGAAAGAAAAAAGAGGCACTCAAGCTTATCTTTCAGCCTTGTAAAGAAGGTGATGGGAGTACAGTCTAATACCTTCTTCTTGTCTTTTTTGATCCTAAGTGAAATTAGCTTGAAGACTCCTTTGTCCAAACTCATTCAGAGAGACAATGGACAGAAACTTTTCTTAATTCTTTCCAACTCTACAACTTTGCCCTCTACCTGTTCTGCATTATTATTACTATTCAGTTTTCAAGCAACAAACTTTGCATAAAAGGAAGGCCATACTAACCATCGTGTATCAAGTTTTCTCTCTGAAATATTCTTGTCTCTCACAAGGAACTGCAGCAGCACACCACATACTTAGCTGTGACACAGAGGATTAATACTTATTTTTGCTTACTGCTTTCGCATCAAGCCAGCTACAAAATTAAAGCAAATAGCTGCCAGCCTATTCAAGCTAAAATTGCAAAATAGAAGGGGAAATGACACAACAGAAAAGTAGAATTCATGTAAAATGTTGGCAATATTTAAGCAAAACTCAGTAATCTTCATAAATTAGCACTACAGAGTAAGTCATATTTTTGAATAATGCTTCTCTATTTTTCCACTTCAATGTGATATGGCAGGAAGTAATTAATGGAGACACACTCCCTTGTATTTAGCTGGAAAGAATTAATCTAGCATCTCATTTGTGGCATTGTCTGTTTGGAAAAACAATTCTTGCCCACATTGAACAGTCTATTTCACATGTAACTCCAGAGATTAGCAGTTCTTTGTTCTTTAAATACACATAAAGAAATTTTATGGGACCCCATGTGGAAAATTTAATCTTCACAAAGGCTTTGTTACATATGTAGGCAAAGTGCTCTACAGAGTCATTTATCTTTAAAAAAAAAATCACAAAAAAACCCAAAACACCCCAAAAAAACCCCAGACATCCAGAAAACCAATTCACATAGAAACCTGAAATTTAGTATTATCTACTGCAGATTAAATAAGAGCGTTAATTTTTCCCTTTTATTCTCCCTCCCCTCTTTTCTACTCAAAACTACAAAACCTGTCTAGATTAAACCTCATTTTTCTTTTGTTTTTCTTTTTTCTCTTTTTTTTTTTTTTCTCTGTATGCACAGCACATAGTCCATGCTTTTCTCCTCAGTTTTACACAAAATCTAAAGCTGGAAACTAGTCATGTCCTCAGTGATTAGGCACCTATTTCCTTAGGAGTAAAGGCTATTAAGAACACCTGAGAATTGCATTAGAAAGATAAATAAGAGGTACTAGATACATTTTTTTTTTAATATTAACTTTAGTAAGGTTTTTGGAAAGAGATCTGCTAAACCTTTCAAAATAACAAGCTTCTTAAAGAAAAGCCTCATACTTTGCCACTGAAACAATTAGAGCAGGTTCTAAGGAATGAGAATACAAGAGACAAATGAGCTTTCCACAGATCCAGTAATATCATTAATATATCCTATCTGTGTAATTCCAAGATTCACAACGAAACAAACGAACAAGCAAACAATATATATAGGGCACATTCTTCTTTTAGCTACTCTCTGTGTTATAATGGGTTTGCAATCAAGCGCAAGGCAAGATGCACGTATGATACCAAATTAACGAAAGAAGTAAGATGGCTCTTTCACAATGCCAGAGTCTAAGTGTGTGTATCATAATTGTATCTGTAGCAATTTCAGAATACTATTTAAAAACATGACACAGATATTCCTGCTAATTTGTTTTGGCTAATCAGTTCAGACAAGGAAAACTGTCAGTTTAAACAAAGCGGAAGAAGGCAGCAGGCAGAGTACAAGCACCTCCTGTCCAACTCTTAAGGAAACACGAGAGCACCAAACACACTGGTCAGAGCTCATATTCTTTCAGGAAAAGATGTGAAAACAGTTTGCAATGTACAGACATTTCTACCTGCATTCCTCGAAGGCCAAGGATAGTGAGCTGGCACAAATACGCCAGTCCAAGTTGGCACAGCTGCGCCCCAACTGAAATCGGACGTAAAAAAGAAAACAGGGCTCAATCACAACCAGAAATTGTTGTGAAGCTGACAATTTTCACTGTCCAACGTGTTTGCATTATTTTAAAGGGGGCAAAATGGTGTATGCTGCAAGACAGCAGTAGGACACGACTGACTCCTTTTACTACCGTGTGGGCAGCAGAAGAGAAGCTTTTTGATTATGTGCCTCAGGCCTGGATTTTTTAGGCAGCACTTACAGGTTCAGAGGGGCAGCAGCTCCACAACCCTGTGCTCCACTAGTGTCTGGTCACTGCCAAGGCTTTTCAAGGAAGGACTTTGACTCCTTGATCTGTGAAAGCAGCTTGAGGAACACCCAAGCTTTTTCCCTGCCTTACCCCTCCTCAGAAGGAGTGCTTTGTGAAAAACTTCACCATTTCTCTCCAGCTTCCATCACCCCAGCAAAACCCGGAAAGTTCTCTCATACCCAGCACGAGGGTTGCTTCAGCTAATTTGTTACACAAGGACAAATTCTTTGTCCTTTCCCACAGTTATGAAACATGTACTTTGTGCTATACATAAAGCTACATGGCAGCAGCACCACAATCTTAAATAAAGAGGAAGCTATCACTTCAGCATCTGTAATCTGTAATAAACGAAGCATCCCATCAAGCTGTAACACTAATTACACAGCACAACCTGAAGGAAATCGCCCTTCCTAAAAAACTTAAGAGGTTAAACATCAAAAAGTTTCAAAATGACAGCTTTCCTGGCTTTCTACTAGGGAGGGAACAAGTATGACAGCACAGCTGTAATGACTTAAAATCTGCATGCAGCTCCCAAACATGATACTCGTTCTCAGTGACTTGCCAGTCCTCACTTGAGGGTGAATTCCTGTGAAGGCACGCTTTACGCACACTGGCTTTAAGATGACTGCTCTCTAATTGCTGCTGATGAGCCCGGCTCCTGACAGGAGGGGGAGACCAGCCCTGTGCCAAAATCAGATCACACCACACTTCGCTGTAACAAAAGATGACTCCAGGGAGTTCGTGCTCATCATCGTTATTCCACACACGTAACAGCCACCTCCAACGGCTTTTACTTCAATTAAACCTTTACTACTGTAAAGGGCAGCCAGGGTATAAACACATTTATACTGCAGTGACTGTAGAAGGGTACTGAGAAATAAAGGGAACAGAGTATCCTCAACCCCTATTTAGAGACTCGTGCCCCCCACCCCCACCCCCAAGAAGCAAGGAAAGCCCCCCCCCTCCCCCCCCCCCCCCCCAATGTCTCAAGATAACCACACAAACCTGGCAGGTGAGAACAGATTCAACCCTTGCCCTGTAACCATCCACCCCCGAACCCCCTTTTTGCTTTTTGTGCCTTTTTTCCAACAGAGCACTTGCCTCTCCTCCATGCCCATCAAATATCCCGAAGATGGAGGGGTGAGTCTTGTTCACCAGGTCAGTGATTACTTCGAACCTGTCCTCCATGTGATCCCTCCGGCCTTGGATGGAGTAGACAGCCACGTTGTGGCTCTTGAACTCCCAGGTCTTGGAGAACTCCGCGTCCAGCACATCTAGCCCCCCGAGCCTGTCATTCTGCATGATCTCGGCCACCTTGCCCTTCACCATCTTCACCGCATCCCTGCTGGACTTAACAATGGTTTTCACCTCATCCGTGTGGAAGAAATAACTCCACAGGGCCAGGCTGATGCACAGCAAGAACAGGGTCTCCGGTCTAAGCAAGAAGTAACGCATGATCCGACCCAGCAGAGACAGCAAAGTCATTGTATCCTCTATCATTTATTATCGAGACCGTGTATCCCCACACCATGCAACGCGCACCCGGCGGCCGGGGTGGCTCTGAGCCGAGGCAGCCAGTCAGTGCATGCTCCTCCGCTGAAGTCCCGCGCCCGCCGCTCCCTCCTCACGGCGGCGGCCTCTGGGGGCCGGCTCCGCGCACCGCCGCTGCCGGGCGGCGGCCACCTGCGCGTCCCGGCCCCGCGGTGCCCCGTGCCTCCCGGGGAGGGGCCGCACCGCCAGCAGCGGGGCCCGGCTCGGCTCGGCGCGGCTCGACAGGCTTCACCGGTGCCGCACTCCCCGCGGCCGCGTCTCCTCTCAGAACCCGAGCTCGCCTCGGGCACCCCTAGGCCGCTGCTCCGCCTCAGGGCCCCGAGGGAGGCCGCCGCGCTTCGCCGCTCTCGAAGCCCGCCCGGCAGCAGCGACAAAGTGCCTGCAGGGCCGCCCGCGGGTACCTGTCTCCCGTGTCCCCCACGCCTTGCGCCGTCCCTCCCCCGGGGCGGAGCGCAGCCGCTGCTGCTGCTGCCACCGCCTGCGCCCGTCCCCGCCGCCCGACTACAAGCCCCGGCGGCCGTCGCGGGAAGAGAGGGGGGGTGTGTTGCGTGAAGCGGCGCGAAGGGTTCTGGGGCGCGTAGTCTGGCGGCGGGGCTGGGCCTGGCGCTGTCCGCGTCCGCGTCCGCGCAGGGCGGGAGCGGGCTGGGGGCGCTGCGCAGCCCCTTGGCCACAGAGAGCCCGGGCTTCCCTCTGGAGGAGCAGGGCAGCAGGTTCTGGAGTGTGGCTAGCCCTGTCTCCAAAGGCGGGATGACCCTACCGGCCACCCCGCTTCTGCTTATAACCCGAGACAGCCGAGACGCGAAACAGGGCTGGGATATTGCTGGAAGGTAACCTTACAGGGCTGTCAGGTAGTCTCCAGGTGCATCCACGGGCATGCAAGTGTATGGGAACCAAAGCAGGAATTTCTCGGTTATTAAACTGATGGCAGGATTTGCCTGGACAGCATTCTAATGGAAACCCCCCAGTGTTCAAAAGGATTGTTTTATTTCTCCAAGCCATTTCTGTAAACCATCGTTTTTCTGCTAACTGATAAGGAATGAAAATTACAAGCTGTGAGGGTGCGAGCACAAGCTGGCTGGAATATAAACAACAATTCGGCATAGTGCCCGAGCTGTGAATGAGCCGAGGTGATTTTCAGCTGACTGGCAGGCCAGGTGTCCAAAACCTGACAAAATTAGTCAACCAGCCTCAAAGAGTATGACAGCTGACATAATATTCAAACACATACGAGTGGTGTTGAATTAGCAAGCCACAAAACCAGTCTGAAATTGTGAGTGGAAAATGTGGTAAACTGCCTTTATAGCCAAGGCTGAGCTTTTGGGTCTACACCTTCCAGTCTTTCAGCAGCTCCTACCCCCTAAGGACTTTGTTAACACTGAATTTACACATAAATGTGCATGAACTATTGTTTTGCTAGTTTTTTTAAAGATCATCTTAAGTACATTACATAACTCCAGCCCTGGTTAACACAAAACTAATGATTTCAGCTTTTTTGTGTCTGATTCTTACATCCAACTCTGAGAACCAGAAATGTTAATTACAGTTGTCTATAATTGATACTGCTTTATATCTCGGACGTACGTCACGCTTTGTCGGTATTTCAAAGGACTGTCCGAAGTTGTACATTTCAGGGCTGAAGAACCGCTTACCTTTATTATGTTCCCACCTATGACTGTCTGCTCCAGTTGAACTTCAGGCTCTTTACCTGAAAGGCCAAAACATGTGTCCATGAGTTCGGTGGTCTGTCAACAACACAGTCGCGGCATCTGTGGCTTATGATGCTGCTGGAATAGCTAACTGAATGAGTATTCCCAAGAAACAAGACTAAATGTGACAAAAAGGCTAAAATAAGTTGCACCAATGAAATAATATTTTTGTTACTACAAACTTTGTAGCTACATCTAGCCTGAAGAGTTTCAGTCAGACTAAGTCCCCATTTTGTGAATAGAGCTTTTCTAGCAAAACTTTTTGGTTTAAACAAAGCCTGTTCTGTCTAAACTGTGTCTTTGTGTGCTTGGGACACTTGCATTATGACACAGATCCCTCAGAGCAGTCAGTTTGTCTTTGTGTCTGTGCCCTTTGCTAATCTTCTGCCTGGCTCTGTGCTGCCAGCATCAATCCCCTTTGAGCTGTTCATCGTACTGGCTGAAAGCTGCATGTGACCACTAAGCAAAGTTGGCTCTGTAATGATTGTGTTTGGTTTTAATAGCTGTATTATGGCTTCTTTTAATTCTATTTAATTTGGTGTCTAATGGCAGATAAAATAAATGTAAAAATGTGGAGAACACCACTCACTACCATCAACAAATTCATTTTTTATTTGACTGTCATTTTAATGGCATATAAATGTGTATATACTGTGAGGGAACAGTGACCTGTATGGAAGTTGTGTTTTATTGATGGCAAGTTGAATTCAGACTATGAAATTGCAAAGTGAAATAAAGCAGTTTCAAGTGCACAAATCACTCTCCCAGCCACCAGCATGCATCTCCTCATTGCTATTTCAGTTGCTGAGGTCTAGTACCCATATACTGCCCAACAACTTTGTCCAAAGGATTGTAGGATCCTCTCTGTGGTAAATGCCCACAGAAACAGAAGATGCTCCACAATACCTTGGAGGAGTCCATTAACAAGGTAATAATTGTTGCCTATCTTCCATTGCGTTATGCATATTTTATACTGCAAGAGAATTGGAGTGGGTTCTGAAAGCATTTCAGCTGTGAAAATATGATCTGAAAGGCTCTGCAGCTGCAGAGTGTCCAAAGCTTTCCTTTCTGAGCAGGAAGCAGACAAAACAATAGGCTACAGGCAAAGTGTTGTTCTAATGAACAGATGCAATGGGGCAGCAACTGTCGTCATGGGGGGGCCCACCTCAGAGTGATCCATGTAATTATTCCCACCTTGAAATGGAATTGTTCACTAATTAAAAGTGAAAAATGCAGGTATTGAGTACATGTTCTACGCCAATTTACTGTTAAGTAGAAAACTTCAAAGCAACATTGAGAAAGCGCAGTAGGCTGATCAAGAGGTGGGCCAACAAACCTACCTACAAGTTTCATTCTGCACCGTTTACTCTAGCAAATCTTCCCAGTAAGATATAGAACTTTGAGACCCAAGCAATCACTGAGTCAGCTTCACAAATGAACATGAATTTTACACTGTGTAATAACTTGAGCATGTGGAAAACATTTCTTGCTCAACAGCTCCTCCTGCTGCTTACACGTAGCATGAAGCGATCAAGGCATAATTTGGTTTTATGCCTTGGCTGCAGAAGCAAATAATCTGCTATTACAGACGTATTCATTGTCTGTTTAGTGCTGTAACACACAAGAATTCCGTCTATGTTGCCTGATATGGAATTAAATGAGAAATTATTTTGGGTCCAAGAGAAGAAAAACAACGTGTAACTTTCATTCATAGGCAATTTTTATGGTACACAGAATTAAAATACAGAATAAGATATTTGAGAAAGCACTCACTTTTTTGCTAGTATGCACAATACTATCGCTGTTAGCATTACAATTTATTCCTTAGAATAAGAAAAAAACAATGCTTTTGATTGTAAGAAGCCTCACTTTGTAAAGATACTCACAAGGATAACTTAAAAATAGCAATTTCATTTACTGTAGTTGCAAACTGAATTTATTATTATTTTACCCTGGGGAAGAACAGTGAAGACGCAATCCTGAATAGGTCATCAACTTTACTGCACAATTTCACTAACACAAAGCATTTAGTTTGATGGAAATGTCCTTGTAAAAATACTACCAAAATCTGTAAAATTTCTATTCTGTAGTATTCTCCAGGATGCTAAAATTTTGAATATGCTTCTGTTATTATGTAGTGTAGTCTTCTGCCTGTTAGAAAAACCTTCTGAGGATTTTCAGATTCAGTCAGTGCTATCAGCATAAATCAGAAGTGCACACTAACATAGCTTACTGCAGGCTAGTCATTGCACTGCAGGTCAGAACACTGAAACGTATATCAGAATATCCCCAGAAGCTTACAGAGGCACCTCCCTTTCTTTCTGTTGATATATAAAATCATAATAGAAAAAACAGTACCAATGCTAACTATAAAACTGTCTTCTTGCATGTCAGGAGTAAAACTGCAATATAGCAAAATATTTTGTGCTTTTCAGATGTTTTAAATAAATACATTTTAGAATTTAGGATTCTATATAACAGTATAGCAATATCATGAACTGTCTTCTACAGTAGTTTTGGTAAATAAACGGGTAAATAAAGTTCAGCTTTATTTTTATCCTTTTATCCTTTCTTTTGATCTCAGTTGATATAAACAACACTTTCTAAGAGTGTTTCCAGAATTTTATATTGCAGAAAATGCCAAGCATTGCAGGTAAATTCTGCCTTCTCCCAGGTAAACCCATGAAAAATCTGACTGGAATTTTGCTCATTTTGCATCTCCATTGAAGAGGAACATTTGCAGATGGGGAATGAAAATAACAGTTTTCCACACAAGTTGTTCTTTTCTGTTTTCCTTGATTCTCAATTCCCATTCCTCATTATAGAGCATTTTCATGTGTAAAGTCTGATTTTTGTCTATTTCCTGGCAACGCAAAGTGACCTTAGTGTCAATGAGAATGAGAATCACAGGATGCAGGGAGATTTCTAGAAAATTGAGAGTCATGTTTTAGCAACATCCTCTATTTAACATAAGATTCTGCTATGGAATAGAGTGCACCAAACCATAAAGTGAAGCAGTGTATCGCTGTGCAGCTGAAGCACATCCTGGATATGTTTTGAAGTTTATATGTAGGCAGGTGCCTGCATACAGGCAGATAACATGAGAAAGAAAATCCCAGACCTGGCTTGCCAATGTTAGAGTATATGATTTCTGATTATATGTATATGATCTGGTGTCAGTTATTCCTGAAGCTAACATTATTTCAAGAAAACAAACCCCTATAATTTCCTAAGTAAACTAAGGGCTGGTTTTATTAGTGTTTACATGTTCTTATTTACTTTTAATATCAGAGCCAAACTTTCCTGTGATACACACAATCAAGAAAAATCCTAACAGGGATTATTTCAGAAGGAAATGGTGGGGTCTATCAATTTACAGAACCCTGAAGTAATACAATTCTGGTATCGCAAGAAAAAATTGGCTATCATAGGTCAAAAGTAAAGCATTTTTCTAACAGTAGGCTCACAATGCTGACATAAAGACAATCTGCAACTGGCATAAGGAAGTGGGATGGAAAGAAGCTGACAGGAATACTATATGGTTCTGGTCTCAGTAGCTGTACAGTTACCAGGTGATCCAAATTAAAGATTCACAAAGAAACTATAGCACTGCCAGTAACAACGACATGCAAATGAAGCTCTTGAACTGAACTGAACTGAACTTCATGAACTGAAGTTCATGAACTGAATGAACTGAACTTCATAAACTGAAGCTCCCACTGCATTCAGTGGGAGTTTTTGCCTTGGACCTTGGTGGGAGCACAGTCCCGAAATTCTGAAACTAAGTCCAGCTCTTAAGATCATGATATACTCCTGGAAATTCTCTCTGATTCATTCTGAGGTTACCCCAGTTTCCCCTCTGTATCATGATGATTCAAAACACATTTTTCCCTGTCAGTTTCTAGAGATGAACTCACTGAGAATTGGAGCATGACTGAAGTATCACCAAAAAAGCCCGGCAGATGAAGCCGAAGATGACCTTCATTGCCAAAGCTGCTACATAAAGTTTTCTTTTATTGAAATAACTTTGCATTGCTACTGACTGAAGATATATTTGGAAACGTTTATAAAGTATTTGCTGGTGAATTAATGTATTACAAACCACTTCCATGAAGAACTCCTAAATATGCAAGTAAAATATAAATAGAAGCTAAGCAATTTAGAATAACTTTGAATTAGCTATAAACTGGCAGCATTCTTATTAATCTTTCTCAGATTTGAACACAAATTGATAAAAAGTAACAGCAAAGCAATCTTAATTTTCTTCTACATTAATTTCCACTCTGTTCAGCAGATGTTTCTTGTCTTTGTTGTAGACTATTTAATTTGCATTAAGCAAGAGACTACAAATTTGATTTATACAATTTAATTCCTTGCGGTTTACTTCTCTCAAGTACATTTGTATGCAAAACATTATGGGCTGTATTCCTGACTAGATCCTTAGGTCAGCTATTCTAGTCTTGTAGAGAAACTGAGAAGAGAGGGGAACTGAGCTCAGAGGTGCCTTTTTTGTGACTTACTCTAAAACTAAAATTAACTGTGGACAACTGCAGTCAGTTGACTGCACAATTTAAAATGGATCCCAAGTTGCACTCTGTTCCATGACTCTTCAGGAGGTTAATTACACCCAAGGTGTATTTCAAACCCTGTCACCTTCCCCTAACCATGCTCCTAATACACTAGAAAAGTAAAGCCTTACAAAAGGTGTGATCAAGATAGCTGGGCTCTGGGCTACTAAAGATCTCCTTGAGCAAGCTAAGTAAATTGGTTTTCTGAGTGCTTTATGATCCCTGAATGACACAAAGCAGGCAGCCTATGTTCCTTTTGTCTTTGGGTATATGTGATTGATTCTCACACGCTGCTTCATTTTCATATGCAGCCTTGGGGACAGGCTCCTTTTACTCAGTTCAAAAGGCTCACTGATTTTCCCAATTTTTGGTGATGGAGTGAGAGAGAAATATTTAAACAAGGATGGTGGAGGTTTTTTTTTTTTTTTTTTTTTTTACTGGGATATAGAGAATTTATTAAGATTTTTCCCATTTTTTAAATTATGGTGTTTGTATTTATGCCCAGTGCTTGAAATTTGCTTGAAATGTGTCTATTGTCACATAAAGATGAAACGTTCATACCTCTAGGGCTGAAATGGGATGTTTTCTATGAGTGACAGGAAGAGACTTGGACTTTTTCTAAAGAAGTGGCACAGAATACTGAGGTAGGATTGCTTATGTTTAGTGGATACAGATGTAATCTTCCTCTAAGAGAAAAAAGCACATAAAGAAATACAAAAGTAATTAAAAACAAAAGTAAAATCAGAAGTTAACTGTTAGGGACACTCACAGAAAAAGACTTTAAAAACATTCTGTGTCAGGTAATAGGGTAAGGTGCTTTGAGATACTTAGATGTCTATGCTCCACTGAATTGTACTTAAGAAAGTTTGAGTTCATAAGAACTGGATGCAGTAAGAAAAGTGGTAATTCCATATGCAACTCCTACTCAAGAATGTTTTAAGTGATATCTATTCTTCTTGTGTGTCTGCAGTGACAAACTCATTTCCTTTTGTTTGTTCTCCATCTTCTTCTGGGCGATATGTCTAGTGAGATCCAAATGGCATGGTTTTTACTAAAATAGCTGCATGGGTTGGTACCTTCAGCTGTCAGAACTGTCTCTCCTTCCTTCCCATTTTGTGAAATACACATGCCACAGCACCATCTGCTTTACCATCATGCAGATTTGCTGCATAAGAGATGTATTTTAGTGAGAAAAATCAACTGACTAGAAGAGAATTTTATGGCTTTGTTTTAATTTCCTTTTATATCTGCTTCCTTCTCCCCTCAGTTCCCACATCAGTCCTAGGTCTCCTGAGGCACCAGACTGTGAAGCTGACACCAGATGGGGGAATGAGTTACAAACAGCTGCGGGCTTCCCTACTGCTGCTTCCAGCTATCAAAGATTCATTTCTGCACGTGCATACGGAAAAAGCTGGTGATAGCAAGACAATACTAAATCCAGTTTTCTTCCCTGCAAGCTCCACTGCTTTAAGCATTATCACAACTCGCAAAGTTTGCCACAATCATATTGCCACATGCCCGGTTAGAGAGGGCAGAACAACTGGCAGCTGCTTTCAGTTGATGTAAAAGAGGCAAACAAAGGGTGAGAGAATGCGTAGAAAGAATGGAATGTATTTACATGGATCCCTCTGCAGGAGGCTGTTTATCAGATGTTATGAGCTGATTTATTTATAACTAATGACATCTCCCAAAACATTGTTCTCTGCTGACCTTTACACTTAAATTGAAGTCATGAGACCTACTCTGCCAAGTAAGCAGTGTAATTTTGAACTAAAATACAGGGGGAAAATGCTTCTTGCTGTATTGTGAATCAATTGTTTCTACTGTCTCTCCTGCTTTTTTAACTTACTGTCTTTGTTGGTCACTATGGATAGTGATATTCTCCAGAATAACCAGTAAACCTGATTTAATATGGGAGCCGAGGACACTTAGCCAGTAATCTGATCAGTTCCTTATACTGTCAGCGCCTTATACAGGGGTTCTGTCTCTCAGTGGCCTGTGCAATGCCCAATCCATTAGTAATGTTCCGCAAATAAGGAACTGGGATTTGCACTTTTGCCGGCTGATGTAATTAGTCATTGCTTCCCACAAAAACACGGAAAGCAATTGCCAGGCTATTTCAACCCGCTGCATCCTGCCTCTTCTGACTGTCAAACCCATTTGTACCAACATGTTAGAGCTCGGCTTACAGAAATGAGACATCTGCACCCAGAGAGGATTGTGTCCTTCCTTTGATCCCCAGCTCTGCTCTCCCGAGCAGCTTCCAACAGCCAAGCGTAATGAAGTTCAGCAGTACGGAAAATGCCGGCACGCTGGAGTCATCTGTGCCCCAAAGAGACAGCGAATGCACCCCACACTGCCATCAAGCCTGGCGCTGTGGGACTGCTGACACGTGTTTCACAATTGGCTCATCATGGTCAGCGACGCCTGTCATCGCTTTCAAACCAGGATGCTTCAGGAGTCACAGTGTGCCCTGTCACCTTTTCCTCTCACAATGCTAACTGGAGTCTGTGCTCTGCAAGTGCACAACAGAGACACAAAACATGTTGATCAGTCTTGTTTGTTGCTGCCCACTGGAGTTATGAGGAGACCTGTGCAGTAAATGGAAAGTGATGCTGTCTGCTGGAGGGATGACACAGTATTTCACATACATATTTCATGTGTCCCAAGCTCTTGCTGGAGAAGGAAAAAGACTTCCCCCCTTCCTTGGTACGCAATCAATATTCCTGCTGCAGTTGCAGCTGTGCATCTCTGGCTTTGCATGTGCTGGAGATCTCCAGGAGGCCAGGGCCACTGTGGCTTGACTTGGCCTGCTACAGAAAAAGGGCATCAACCACACAAGCAGAAAGCAGCAATCCTTCCTCTATAGAATCTTATGTCATTTCTGCTTTAAAGTGTAAGAAATGTACCTCAGGATAGGCAGTTTAACTGAGCTGAAACATCTTAATGTTAAAATTTATCTCATGCTTTAGAAGTAAAACCAGATAACTGCATACAGATAAAAGAGTTTCTCCTTTCTGCTCCTGGCTGTAATGGAAAAAGTAAAGTATTCGAGAAATAATACCACAGCTAGGTAAAGCATTAACTAACAGCACTTTCTGTGTAACAAATACAAGTTATGCTATGGGCTTGGTAATGGAACAGGAGATGTGTGATGCACTTATATGAGAGGAACTGGGCTACCAGCCAAAATTTGAGTTCTACTAGCTATGTTCTCAACCAGGAGCAACAGGAATTAATTCCTGAATTGATCCATGCAAAGACAGAAAAGCAAAATAAAGCATAATGTACACTATCTGTTGGCTGTGTGCATATTCATCTGTCTTCTATTGCTTATCTTTATCTGGCCTTTCTAGATCTGAAAATTCATTAAAGCCTTGAATCACAAAACTCTTTGGAAGTGAAACAAGCTCTATTTACAACTGAACTCTAATGCAAAAGATGGAAGACCCCTCTCTGCCAGTGCCTTTGAGCCTTTCGCCTTTCAAAGAGCTGCCTTCAGCAAGGGTTGGTTCAACCAATACACATGAAACAGTAGAACCACACTGAAAAATCCTAAATGCCCATATACTTTATTTCTGTAATGATTATGATATGAAAGATATTACTTGTAAGACTTCAAGATATTTCACTTTGTGTTTGTACATTTTCTACCTGAAACTAATAAGCACTCTGAATAAAATCTGCATTGCGGAGGTGTGAGGAGCAGTCTAAGAAACATGAGATATACATCTGAAGCAGTGGCAGTGAAAGTGCGCTTGTGTAAAATACAGGTTTGGGAGACCACACAGCATTCCCTTACAGTGAGTTTTAATTCAAAAGTTGAGAAGACATGAGGAAGTTCAAGTGCTTGTCCAGCAGATTTGATGGCATGTAATAAAGGCCTCTAACCCCAATAAAATGGGTTCTTAAATGTCTGAGAAGTCTCACACTGACAAGCATCAAGACAAGAGTGGCAATACAAGAAAGCAAGTCAGAACCTCCCTGAACAAATGAGAAACACTCATTTTGAGTTAAGATATATATTTTAAATGTTGGATAAGTTATGCGGGGATGAAGCAATATGTGTTTGAATCTGCAGTTGTTATTTTCTAAACCTGCTCTATTACTTCCTTAATGTTTAAGGGATCACTGACATTTGTTTTACAGTTTTCATAAAAAATAATTTTTTCACTGAAACTCCTGAAAATTACAACACTTTTTGGCAGCAGACTGTTTCCTTGGACATCTTTTAAATACAAACCATTTGAAAGAACACCAAATCATCCTGCATTAAATTTATGTAGGTGAAATGTCACACATGGATGTGACAACTGATTTCAGTCTCTTCCATGAGATGCAGATTTCTTAATGACACATAGAGACACACTGGATCATTTAAATACATCTAAATCTTTGTCTAATACTTTGCTCTCAGTTAGAATCAGTGGCAGAATTACAGCTAAAATGACTGGTTTGTGTACTCAGAGTTCTCCATTTCTCTAGCCATTTGAAGTGAAGAATATATTGATAAATATCCTTCATTGGAAGCATATTCACTGGCTGAACTCTGCATATGAAGAGAGGCAGGAGATCAACAACTATTACATTTATATTAACAACGTGGAAGAGGGTTTCAACATAAAAGTCACAATGAGACAAACTATGGATAACCTTGCCCTTTGTTTTCAAAATGGGCTTTGTTTTCCTTCACTATCAAACAATACTTTACAGAGGTCCTCTAGGGTTACATCTGGAATAAAGAAAATATGGCTGAGAGAATTTAATTTATCTTTAAAATAAAATCCACTATGTCATTCAGACAGGAAAGCAAGCCAGGGATGAATGTCTGATATAAAAAATTATGAAACATGAAATGGGCTTTACTAGTAAGTCTGTGGAATCTTGAAACAATAGGACTCTGGAGTGACAGAGTCCTATTTTTATGGTGCTTTGATAGGTGGGAAGGTCATAAAAGTGTTGTGTGTGAGGAAAGAATTAAAAATGTAATTGAACATGGTTCATAAATCCATGAAGATTCAAAAGCCGCACTCTGGGTACTTACTCCTGCTGGGAAATGTTTCTATTCAGTTACACTGTAGAGGTTAAAAGTAAATACAATCTTGCATCTGAAAATCTGTTTTCTTTTTCTTCTAAGAAATGGCTTACCACTGACCTTATGTTATCCATCATTTGATGATTATGTCTGTATTTTCCAGTAAAAACTGTTCTTCCCTTTATTCATTAAATTAGGCTGCAAGCTCAGATTTTGATTTATATGGAGTGGCAATACCTCATTCTTCCAGGATTAAAAATGTCATCATTTAAGATCAGAACATGGGATGAAAGCCTTTTACAATTTTGAAAGGAATCGGTCTTTTTAGGCTAGTCACTACATCTCTGTTATTAGTCATAAAGATGGATATGTATTAAAGAAGATATTTTTACATCTATACTAAAATTCTGAGAATTCTACATTGACAAATGGCTATTAATAAGAGAAGGATATAAAGAGAAAGCCAAAGAGAAATGTTAAAAATGAGACCTTTTGGCTAAAAGACCCACTGCTTTTGCAGTTTCTGACTATACAGGGGCACTGGAGGAGCTAAGGCAGATCAAAGATTAAAACTCAAGAATCCCATTTCTTATTAATTTATTGTTTAGCAAATAACTGTACCATATTTAACAAAGCATCCACCTCTTAGATAAGATAGCATCCCTCTGGTAATGCTTGATTACATTGAAAATAAAGCCACAGAACAAAAACCTCTTCGCTGATCCATGTATGAGTCTTTGCAACAGTACAGAAAAGTTTTCAGAAGATGGCAATAAGACCTAAGAAATTTCACACAAAACAGTATTTTATAGGAATACTGTTAGAGCTGACATGCAGAAATTTCACAACTGAAGAAATACCCAATTAACATCATTGTACCACTAGTAAAATACATACTGTTCTGCCCGTCATATGTATACACACTGTGCAGGCACAGTGTAGTAACATCTACACAGACTGGTTTTGCACTGCTTTAAATTATAAACTGTGAATATATTTATTTTCCTTTTTTCTTCATGTATTTCTAAAATAGTTCTAATTATCCTTCAGAATTAATTTTTGTCAGTGGTCATTTGAGAATTACACAGAAAATAAATTCCCATTTCTTATACCATAGTCTTGGAGAGACTAGGACACATATAAAAGAAGTATCTAAACAAAGAGAATTCACATGGAGGAAAGGTCTGAACCCCTGTCAAAATAATATGAGTATAGAAGCAGCATCACCGATTATCTTGGCAGTGCAGAAATGCAGGCTTGTTTTCTAGTAGAAAATAGGTTGAGAAATACATAAAATAGGTATGAAATACATCAAAGTTGAGAAAAATCTGCCTTAAATTCTCTTCATCTATCAATTTCATTACTCAGAAATTACAGGGATAAAATATAAGATGGATCCACTTTTCTGATAGGTGCTATTGCAAAGAATAGATGGCCAGAGCAAACTTAAAAAAGCTGTCTGAAGGGTTCAAAGTCATGTGGCCTGGAGAGCACTGAACTGTAACACAGTTAAGCCAAATACATACTTCTGTGTATTTTAGACTTCCGATTTTATAAAGCTTCTTATGTAGAAAGATTGGCTGAAAAATGAATGCAGTCAGAGAAATGAATGCACACAGATAAGAAATTTTATGTATTTGGGTTCTTCGCAGACAATTTAAACTTTGTAAATGTTAAGGTTTTCTTGTAAAATAATAAACTGCTGGTCCTCTGCCTCAGGAAATGAATTTTGAACATAAATTGTTGCATTTTGTGCAAGTTCTACTTCATACTTGCAGATCACTTTCACATACTTCATTATTCTTCAATCCAAGACTAAAAAGTTTTTCTCCACCCTGGTTAGCCTTTTTCCATTCATGCACCACAGAAGAAACTAAGTTTGATGAAGAGTTATGTGCAGAGGTGAAGGGTCTCTGCATGAGGTCCAGACCTAAATTTAATGAGATATTATGAATGTCTTAAAGAGGAAACTGCTTTATCCACTATTTTTCACTTCTAAAATGCAGGATTAATTCTAACATTTCTGCTCAATCCATCTGCCTGTCCTGAGGTGCATTAGTGCAGGGCAGCAACAAACAAGATTGATCAACATGTTTTGTGTCTCTGTTGTGCACTTGCAGAGCACAGACTCCAGTTAGCATTGTGAGAGGAAAAGGTGACAGGGCACACTGTGACTCCTGAAGCATCCTGGTTTGAAAGCGATGACAGGCGTCGCTGACCATGATGAGCCAATTGTGAAACACGTGTCAGCAGTCCCACAGTGCTAGGCTTGATGGCAGTGTGGGGTGCATTCGCTGTCTCTTTGGGGCACGGATGACTCCAGCGTGCCGGCATTTTCCGTACTGCTGAACTTCATTACGCTTGGCTGTTGGAAGCTGCTCGGGAGAGCAGAGCTGGGGATCAAAGGAAGGACACAATCCTCTCTGGGTGCAGATGTCTCATTTCTGTAAGCCGAGCTCTAACATGTTGGTACATATGGGTTTGACAGTCAGAAGAGGCAGGATGCAGCGGGTTGAAATAGCCTGGCAATTGCTTTCCGTGTTTTTGTGGGAAGCAATGACTAATTACATCAGCCGGCAAAAGTGCAAATCCCAGTTCCTTATTTGCAGAGCATCGCTGACAGGCCACTTTTCTCTCTGTCAAGTAGGCTATGCTCCAAGGTACTGAACTTGCAGGGTTTTCTGTTTTCTTCTAGTCTTTCCTTGACTTATCCCTACTCCCATTTTCACAGTAGTGCGAGGATGTTCTCTTCTCTAGTTCCAAGGAGTCAGCAATTAAGAAAACAAATGACTTCCTGAGCCTTCAGTTTTCTGCTCCTTTTACAGTAGATTAAATTTCACTGAAAGTCACCTGCCCTGTGAAAGTCACCCACGAGGCAGTCTGGGCTAATATCTTAGCAGAACATAAACTAGCAATCTTTCCATTATTATGAATAATCTTTTCCACCTTTTCCCCTTTGGAGGTAGGTGGAATATTTTTCCGCCTCAGCTATTAAGCATCAGAGATTGAAACAGAATTTTAAAGGTGTAGGGATAAAAGAAAATTTAGTTTCAATTAAATTAGAAATAGTTTCATTTTGATTGCATTGACAAAGACTTTTTTGAAATAAGTTTTAGGTAAAGCACATATAGGCAGATTAATGTGGCCTTTTGGAGAAAAAAAGATGTATTATTTGGTGGATTATTCATTTTTCCAATGCTTTCCTCTTGCATTGTTTTCACTTTTGACACCATGTATTCCAATCCAAGCAGAATTTTACCAACTAGGATTTCACTGAAAGAGAGTAAGTACCCAAATGACCATGCTCCTTCTACTCCAGCATCTATAGCTCAAAGCTTCTTGGATATTTAAAACCTCTTCAAGACAGTTGGGAGTGATGCATTAAATAATTTGATAAGTCTAATTTTGGTTTCTCATCCTGCCACATTGTTCATGTCCACAGTTGTGGCCACGTGCTGTGTTCCCCTGAAGCCCCATTCACTCGAGCACAGTTATGCACACCAAGGAACAAACACCTCTGTCTCGGGTTTGATGAGGCAAGGAAGGATCCATGCTAAAACAGCAATAGTATCCAAACAATTAAATAAAGGAAAAATGAGACACTTGCAAATTTTATTCCAGGAAAGTACCTCTGGCTAGACAGAAAGGAAAGGGACACGTTTGAATGCCATATACTTCTTAAAGCAATTAGAGAAAAGACTGAAATACTTCTTAGTCCTGTAATTCCTCTGGAGAGCCTTCTGTCAAAAGGGTACACTAAATGTTCTCAAATTTGCCTTTTCAAAGGATCACTTACACAAGGCAGGAACTATTTTTTTTCTTCATAACACTCAATTAATTCTCTGATGTCTGGAGAAAATGTAGGATTAGATTTTACAGGGAATTTTCTCTTACAGCTAATTTACTCACCAAGTGTATGGGCATGCTGAAAGGAAACACAGCAAAACAGAGGGCACTGGTTACCCGAAGGGACTCAGCTCTGAGGGCGCGGGACACAGGCTGCTCAGGACACACAGCTGCAGGATCCACCTGAGGTGAGAGAGACATGGAGCCCTCGAGGGAAGCATGAGTTTTAGTAAAACCACTCGTGAGTTTACTCGTTTGAGTAAAACCACTTCTAGTTTGGAAAGCGTGGAATAAAATATAAGCACAAACCCCACAAACTGTTCACAGAGCTGCGAGAGAAGGGGAGAGGGACTCGGATGGAAGAGTCGTGAAGACGGTGGATGCAGCAACTGTCAATACCGTGTAAGAGGAATTTCTGAGGTCCTTGTGATTGTTCTTACCCTAGCGCTGTCACGGCCACGGTTTGTCCCCTCACCCTATGCCCATACTGAGCTTGGCCTCTCACCATATGCCCACAACCATCACTGCCCGTTGCTCCCTGAAGTCGGCGTGGGACTACCGATCCCAGCAGCCCTTGCGGTGCCCTACCGCTGCGTCTGGCGGTCCTTGCCGCGGGGGCTGCTGGGGCTTGTAGGCAGCTGTCGCCTTAGCGGGGCGCGGCCCCGCAGCCGCCCCTCCTGAACGCCTCTCGGCCTACGGGAGCCGGGGGACAGCGGCCGGGTTACTTCGTGGGGCAGGTGCTGCGGGAGGCCCGGGGCGAGGGAAGCGACGCGAAGCAGCAGCGTAGGGCGAGGACGGGCCGGTAGCGGCGGGCAGCCAGGCGGGGCGAGCAGAGGCTTGAGGAGACGGCAAGGGGCCGGCGGGGGGCTGAGGGCGCTGGGGTGTGGGGAAGGCCTGCAGCGCGGAGGACTCCTGTAGGCTCCGGGGTCCGGCTGTGGGGAATGGCGGGCAGGTGCTGAGGTTCCACACAGCCGCCCTTCTCCTGTCTGTGGTGAAAGTAGGAGATCTGAGCGAGTGGTTTGGTGTTTGTTTGGGTTTTGTTTGGTGGTGGTGGTGGTGTTTCGTTGTTTATGTTTTTCCTCTGAGTTTGTCTCACGGCAATGATCACTTCATGACTCCTGCTTGCCCCTCACAAGGTAAGGACCTGTGAAGGGCTCCTGCCTGGCAGAGACACTGCATCTCTCACCAGCCCGCTGGCAGGGCTTTTTTCTCAGAGCAAGGCCAGGTCTCCTGATGACATAGAATGAATCACAGAATCATGGAATGGTTTGGGTTGGAAGGGACCTTAAAGATCATCTGGTTCCAGCCCTCCTGCCATGGGCGGGGACACCAGATCACATCTCCAGGCCCTGTCCAGCCTGCCCTTGAACACTGCCAGGGATGGACATACGATGGATGATGGCTGGGTGAAGAGCTGTACTCTGCTGAAAGACTGAATTCAGCTTTGAGCACATTTTTGGGACTGGTACAAGCTTCAGGTAGGCTTTAGCTGCCACAACTGAAATTAAAGAAGATGTGAGTGAGAATTCATTACTCTTGCCCAGGATGGGACTCCCATTTTGGTAACTACCTGCCTTAAATATACCAAGAGACAAACACTAAGCTCGTCCTTTCGTTTTGCATATTTTGTTAAAATAACAAAGTTACAATTTCTTGTGTTTCCTCCTGAGCACCAGGTCCTTGGAACTCACCCTGTGCTGATTTATCTTGCAGACAAATCTTCTGTACAGTGCACCAGTTCTGGTGGATTCTTAGTGTGTGTTAAGTATATGTTGACATAGTTGGGAGAGAGAACCAAGTACACAACTATTACCCTTTTGATGCCCTGAAAGTGGAATATTCTGCTGCATATTCCAAACAGTGCATATTGAGCTGTTTCCTGTGGTTTCACCATTAGATGGGGAAGGGTTTAATGCTGCAATAATTTAGAATTAGTTGTTGCCTACTAAAGAGCCCTTTTTGTCTTTTTTGCAACTAAGTCACAAAGTCTTTGGGAATCCCTCAGTGCCTGTGACAGAATCAGGCAGCTGAGTATCTTCCTGGAAAAGGGATGAAGCACATCAGGGCTGAAGCTGTTGCCATCCTCAGCATACATATAGAAACCTTCTACTCCCTACGCACATGTGGGAGACAACTGTATTTGCTGGCAGCACAAGTGAAGTTTGCAGTGCTGAAGGCCTGCATGATAGCTAGGGTTGTATCACCCGTGCTTTAAAGTAAAACTACAAAATGATGCTAGAAATTGGAGAACAGGAGAATCTTGGTTTTAGGAGAACAGTCGGTGTAATCCCTGGCTGGGACATTCAGCTCTGTAATCACAGTTGTGGCTTTGTATCTGTACAGTTCTAGATTTTAAACTCTTTTTAGGCAGCTTTTCCTTTTTAGTTATATTTGCTTCACACCTGAAACAATGTCAGTTACATGTTGAGGGGTATGACAGTATGGGCAACACTGAGAAAAAACTGAAACTGATAAACATTGTGAACAGCTTATAGAAACAAGAAGGAGAAAGCAGAGTTTAGCTACTCCATGCAGGAACACATAGCTTCCCCTTTCTAGTCCTAAATGACCTGTTCTCATTTAAGAAAGTCTGCCAGGTGAAGGAATATGTGGTGAATTTGAACCACACTTGGAGACAAGCCTTTGACTTGGGTGAGGGACCAGGCATGCAAGGACTGTCCCACAAGAGCATATTCTAGATACTGCTAGGACACTGATGGGCAGGATAAACTTGTTTTGCTGGGGTTTCCTGTGCATCAGTGGTAGCTAAATAAGAAATAATGCGAGTGAGCTGTATAGTAAGATAAACAGTAATTGTCTAGGTTCACTGCTTTCACAACTGATGTGCTTAACTGTCCAGCTTTTATGAAACACTCTGTGATATCTCGAATGGCATGATATCATCTTAGTTTGTGCCTAATCCTTCTGGGCCAATTACGTATGTTCCTTGTGCTTCTGGAGATCGCTAGCCTCCATAATTTTCACTTACTTAATTATCTGTCCTGATGTAGAATTTAAGAAGTTCCTGAACTGGTCTAGCCAGGTGTGGGGAAGCACGCTGGGAAATCGTATGACTCTTGCAGGCAAAAATGTAATAATGAAAATATGCTATTTGCATTACAAATAGGAGTAAGTCAAGCTCCTATAAGCTGGAGCCAAGACACATTCCTCATCAAGATACATTCCTTGAGTTGCTGTATGGTGTCATACAGCCTGATGCCAGTGTGATACCACTCCAGATAAACCTGTCATCTGGTGCCAGAAATTGTGGAGCCACATGCCAGATATTTTACATCACGCGCAGCAGAACCTTTCTAAGAATTGGCCTGTTCTACACGACAGAGCAATGTTTCTCATTTCCAGGGGCAGTAGTGTATGTTCTGGTGTGGCTTGGTTGTATCGGCAAATCAAGCTGACAACTCGCTATAAAAGCCATCCCATATTGCTGAGTTTCTTTCCCTGTGCCATGAAACTGATGCTCAGGTGCCTTGAGGACACAGGATGATGCTTAGAGGCTGCAGGTGTTCACAGGAGGAGGCTGGTACCTCTGTTTGTGGTCATGTTACTTACCTTATGGTGCAGTTCCATAGCAGGTTAAACTCACCTTTGCGTGGGTTGCTATGCCCTGCCTAACTTCCCACCATCTCCTTGCCCTTGTGCTGTGTTTCCATCCTATCTCTTCCTCCAGTGCCTGCAGTTGTGTGGTCAGGTTTTGTGCAGACTGAAGATGCTGGCACATCTATGACCTGCCAGGCCTGAGCTAGTTCCCTCATGTGTCCTTCTTGCCAGCACAAGGGAGAGAGCAGGAAGAGGTTGCTGAGCTAAGGACCACATTATGGGCTTGAAGCTGCAGCCCAAAGAGCTTGTACAAATGCACACACAGATGCTGGCTGTCACAGAGAGCTGCCTCCCCTGAATGTTAATAATTCATCAATGACGCTGCTTTTTTCCAAGAGGTGCTGGAGCCAAAAGGGATCAAACAAACTGAAGTATACTGTTACAACAAAACAAACTTGTCTGTGCCTTGCTTTGTGTAGGTAGATAGATGGGGTAGATTAGAAAGCTGTCCTGATCACCTTAACTTTCTGCTTTGATTATCTTCCAGCATGTAAATTTTAAGTAGACAGATAAATGACTTGCCACAGTGTATAGGTGTAAGGTAGAGAGATTTTGGGCATTTTTAGCTTGGTCTTCTATGGAAATATGGCTTATTTTCTTTCATTATCTCTATCTCTCTATACACCACACTTTTTAATCCATGACCAATTTCAGTGAAGTTGGAAAAAGAAGTACTCAAAGTGCTTATTTGAGAAGATCTCAAAGACACAAATTGTGTCAAAAGAAATGATCAGGAAGAGAAAAAGTAGGATATTACATAGTCCTTACTAGACAGCAAAGAAACCACACAGGCAGCAGCCATTCTGAAGCCAAATGCAGAGCAAATGCCTCAGTGGAGGTTAGCACCTTACTAGACATGAGAGTATCCCATTATAAGGCATAAAATAATAGGAAAAAAAATGCACAGTACTTCTGCTTCTGGAGCTAATAGTCTAAATTCTCTATAAACCAGAAGTGGTGGCTTTTCCGTATGGGGAACCTCACTGAACTTAGAAAAGGGAGGCTGGTGATTTCCTTTAGCACAGTGGTAATTTGGATGCTTCTGGTTGCTGTCTCACTGTGTGACTTTCATATGGTTGTGTTTGAATTTTTTTGTCTGGAAACCACAGTTGGAAGCAGTAAAAAGACGTTTTGAAATTTAATTGTGTGGGCAACACCATCAAGAGACCCGAAAACATGGGACCAGCCCCTCTGGGACAGAATGCTATCCAGGAGATTCTCTCTCCTGCTCTTCAGAGTAAGTTCTATGCATCTGCAGTCATCCTTCACAGTGCCTTACCAAATGTTGCAGTATGATTTTGTCTGGTTTTGTTAGTCTGTTTTGCTTTGTTTTTATCTTGAAGACTGTTTCTGTTTCTTCCATATGTGGGGAAAAGAATCTTGAAGTGCATAGGCTAAAACTGCCTTAAAAGCCAAGCATTTGAGGTGAATTTTGTATTCTGCATGAAGCTATACACATATGATTACAACTTGTGAAAAGTATTCGTGAGTTCTTATTTCCCCTTGGGGTAGAAGCTGGGAAAAGCAGCAGGAGTGGCCGCTCAGAAAGTGAGGAGGAGAGAACGCCTGGGGGCTTTACATACCACCGTCCAAGATCTGCTTACAGCACCATACTAGGAATGGATTCTGCCTACCCAAACATTTTATTGCTGTGAAACTGCCTGTTCTTCTGCGCTACCACAGTGGCACTCGACTGTCAGGTAAAAACTTTTTGAAGCTGTTAGGAACTACAGCAAATCCAGCAAGTCTCTTTCTGCATTGTTTCAACTCAGGGAATTTGCTATTGAAAGAACTAGTGGATGATTACTGAAAATGAAAACTTCTTATGGTTTTGCACCTGAGAATGGCAGAAGTACTGATCTGAGTTTTCCTGGCTCTTATGGAAATGTTTTTTTGGAGAGGATTCGGAGAGCACAGAAGTGGCAGCCCTGCCTCCAGCTGCCCTGGTAATCAGTGTTCTGCCACTGCATCTTGATAAAGGATTCAGAAGAGGCTGATCCACCTCACAGAGAGAGTGAGTAATGTGAAGCAGGGATGCCCATGAGGAGGAGGTATTGTGGCTGTCAAATGTTTCTCCTGTGTATACATTTTTTTCACCAACATTTTAATGGAAAAAAAACCCCAAAACAACAACCAGCCAACCTGAAAATCAACCTTTCCTAGCCCATCCCTCCATACTCCATGGAAATATGGAGTTGGTTGAAAGTAGAAACTCTCGAGATAAGAATGCTGCAGCAGTACTCCAGGGCAATTATATTTCACATTTGATGAGTCCATTCTCTAGACCACAAACTAGGTTATATCTTCCATCATGTAGTGGTTTGTTCAGTTCGTGATATACACTCCTCCTCTGACAAGCCCTTGTGGGGCATGGGGCATATTGACTACTGCTGCTAGGGACAGTAGTATACCATTTCTAAATTTTCTATGGAAAATGGACAGGTTTTAGACAGAAAATTTATTTTGTTGAAAAACAGAATAAAGTTTAGCGGGGCAGGGATAAGGTAGGAAGTTACTAATAGATCAGCAGTTACCAATAGATCAACTTAGGCTGTGTTTTGTAAAGAAGGGAAGAAGGAAGGTGAGGCTCAGATGCCTTAGACATTGCTTATGGCGTAGTCTCCCAGAATGAAGCTGATTCATATTTGGAAATTATTTGACTTCAGGCAGATAGTTTGGAACATAATATATTATGCAGATTTCTACCTTGTTTGCTTGTCCAATTAGATCATTAAAATGCCTCAAGCATTTGTGGCTTGGTTTTATTTTGTAGCATTTTTCAGGAAAAAAATCACAATCTTTTCCTCGCAGAAATCTTGTCCATGTATTCTCTGCACCCTGGGGTTTCTGGATGAGGACAACTGAGGTGTCTATACAGGGCTGGGATATACTGATACAGAGAAGACTGGGAACTGTTTGGAAGTGGTATTAATCAAAGGTTGCAGGAGGTGGTGGCTTCACCAGAGACTTGTCTGTGACATATTAATTGAGCTACATTTTTGTGGCTACGTAACTTGTATTTTTGCATGGATGTTAAATTGCACCTTGTAGGAACCTTGGCATCCGGCATCGTAAAGTCCCAGAGAAACAGAGATGCTTTTTGAGATGCAAAATTAGGGAAGGCACAGACTGTAAATATGTTTTGCTGATTGTCCTGAGCAGTGTTTCAGCCTTGTATGTTCCTCCCAACCTGATGTTCTTAAACTCGGATTTTGTACAAGTTATCAAATTAATGCTGTCACGAAAGCATGGTACTGAGCCTGATGATGGCTGTCCTGGTTGCATAATGCAGACAATTTTGGCCAGAGTTTTAGCAACAGTGAAGAAGGGCGGGGTATGGAGGATACACACTGTAATTGAGGATCAAAGGTAATTGTTTCTTCTTCTTAATCTGTACCTGAGCTGTTCAGCTGCAAAAGGCAGAAGTGTTAGGAAGGATCTCTCACCTGGACGTTTTGTCATCAGGGAAAAGTGAAGAGGTAAGTTCCACTTTCTACAAAGTCAATTTTTCGTAAGAAAAGTCTTTCTTCAAAGATGCTTGGCAATGCATTTGATGATAAGAGGCTTAGGTATAACCTAGGTTTAGTAAAAGCTGCATGTAATGTACAGAAATGTGATGGATATGTTAAGGATATTGCTAAAAGTAGCTAATAACAATTCTTAACTACAGAAGCATTATCTAGTTTATCTCACCTGTCAGGCAGAGAAGATTTGGAGAAGCTGTAGAAGTTAAATGAAAAGGTGAGGCAAAATTTTTTGAAAAACATTTTTTTTGTTAGGATAAAATCCCACTCTATATTGATATATGAAGTTGTATTTAATTTCTGTGGAATAATTTCTTTTCACAGATCTTGACACCACCAGAAGTTCTTAAATCTTCTATTAAAAGGTGAGGAATCAGTTTTTGTTTTGTCATCTCTTATTTACCAAATGACAGGAAGCACTAGTAACTGAAATAGTCCTGTTCTCTCTTTACCTCTCCAGTTCTGTGTTCTGGTACCTATACAACGTAATACTTAATAATTATCAACATTAATTTGAACACAAAGCTTTAAAATAAATGTATATGCTTTCAATCTCTGTTGCAAAAGCAGCAGGAGAATACATATATAGTTTCTTTTATTGTAGTTCTGTCTGTGTGGTGTTCTGCATACTTGCAATTTGCATTCCAGCTGCACATGAAACATAAGATATAACATTCAGCCTGCAGTAGGAGAAATCAGACTTCCAGCCAAGTTCTGTGTCAAAATCCATGGGTGGTGAAGGAGAGAGGGTTTGAAATGCTTTTTGAATTAAGCCTTAAATAATCCAGTGCAAGGCAAAGTTATGAAAGTAGAGTTTGGCTCAGAGAACAGAATAGCAACAATTATTGGGTAACTGATTTCTGGAATAAAGAAACATTGTGGAGCCTTCTTGGTAAATAAAAGTGCCAGTGATCTAACTGTCATGTTCAGAAGTGAATATAGGAAAGGAAAATGGAATACAAATGAAGCCTTTTATGGGCTGGGGTAGAAGAATGACTCATGTTAGTCTGTTACTATCTGACCATGTTTTATGCTTTAAAATGCATTTACGACCTTGGAATTTTACATCTGCTGTGGTTTTAAAAGATAATTTACTAAAAATGGTCAGTATGAGCAAGCTGAGTAGCACAGAGTTGCTGTGCATATGGTGTTTTTATGGGTTTTTTTGCCTTTTTGCTTTAGAAAAAGTTTTCTATTTTTACTATCCATTATTTTAATAGGGGAGGCTTTCAGAAGTTGCACGAAGTTGAAGATGGATATTAAGAACATGAAGAACTATCTCTATTGGCTGTTCTGCCAGTTCGAACTAATTACCTGCAGCTACCTCATGGAGCCCTGGGAAAAAGTGCTTTTCTACACTTTCAACATTACCATGTTATTTATGGTGTTATACACTGCTTACATTTATGTCCCCATCCACATTAGCACGGCTTTTCAATTCTGCTTGCACGTACTTGGAAACCAACATGAAAATGCTGTTTCTATCGTGAAGTAACACTAGCAAACCGACTCTGACTTTTGGATCAAAGAAGTGTTTTTCTTAACACTCCATTTTTGTTTAGAAACAAGTTCAGGGTGTGCACAGACACTGGTTTATTCTGCGGTAGCTCTTAATGTTCATCTGTATTCTGGGACTCTGACAGCAAATTATTTTGCCAAAACAATTTCAGTCACTCCTCATTTTTATTGTTTGACTGCTTCTTAAGGAGCTTTCAGTTTTAGAGACTGGCTGGAGTTATGAAGTTTGGTACAGAAACAACTGCTGCATATTTTGTTATTCCAGGGAGAGCTGCTTGGATATGGAGAATTTTCATCTTGAGAAATTACAAGGCATACATTTGGTCTCGTCTGCTGTAGCTTTGCTGACAGGAAAGATGTGTACACAAAAGGTGTTGCACAACACTATAGGACTGTAAGCTGCTTCTCTAAGCTTGGTATGTATGTATTTATAGAATGATTTTATTATTTATTTCATTTCCTCATTTATTTAAGGCAATGGATAACTTGAATGTTTCGTGATCATTGCGCAAATAAAGCAGTTGATCTATTAAAAAGGTGGGGATTCACTTTCATGAAAATTCGTAATAAAATTCTGATATTCATGGACTTTATTAAAAAAGATTGGTTTTGTTTTACTTTGAGAAGACTGGTAAAGCACTCATATTGTTCATGGAACATGAAACTACATATTTAGTTCTGATAGGGACATTTTGGTTGAAAAACAATAAAATCCCTACCTAAACCACAACGTCTCCTTTTTGCCTAAACCACTTATGCCCCCTCTTTTACCTTTTTTTAGACTCTACATGTTGAATAGTGTCTGAAACACAAATTCTTGAGACTGCACACTTTGTAACTAAAATGCTGGATACACTGTAACTGGCTTGGTTTCCACCTCCATATTTTTTAAGCTTCAACCTTAGAAACACAAGATGCCTGTACTGTCAAATGTGGAATGGAGCTGGCCAGGGACAAAGGACCCACATGATTAACTTGGCAATGAGAACTGGTGTTCTGTGTCATCCCAGCAGAACAGAGTAGTAGCATGGTGCATACAGGGTAATGTAATCTTGACCTTGCTCCCACCCACACTGAAGTGAGTTTTCTTGTCTCTTTCAAGTGTTGAGCTGCTCCTGGAACATCCTTTCCTTTAAGAGACTAGGATGTTATTACTGCGTGGCAGTCAAATGACTTACGAATTGAGAGTTGGTCGTGGAATGTGATAAAGTGAAGACATTAGTTACGTTATTTGTCATCTCAGCAAGGTCAGTTACTTTCCCAATTTATAATTGGGGGAAAATAAGATAGGATAAAAAGTAGTTTATTTGGGGAAAATGAGGGCAGCTGTGCTTAACTTTACAACTATTTTAACAGCACCCAACTAATTTCTAAGTTGGTAAACCCTCCCCCCCCAAAACAACACAACCCAAACCAACCAAACAACAACAAAAAACAAACAAACAAACAAAACACACACACACACAAAAAAAAAAAACACCACCACCACCACAACAACAAAAAAACAACCAAAAAACCAAAAACCACCCTGCTTCTATTTAATGCCTTAGGTTAGACTCCAATTGTATGTTTTATTAAAGAAATATAATGGCTAAAGTAGTAAATATCTTACATTTCCTCATAGCAGCTTTCATACTCAGTACCTGTATTTCATTTACTTATGCTTAAGAACAGAAGAAGAAACCATGGTATTTGAATTATGGTAATTATTAGACTACTTATGAAAACATTAATTTTGTTTCAAATTTATCTATAACATAGGTAAGTAAACACTGCATTTTGCATTATATGTGCAGGGGGGGTACCTATAAATTGCCTTGTATGCCTGTGAAGAAAGCTCGGTGGATAAGCAAGCCTCCATATATATGGTCACACTAAATTACACCTGAAGACTGTACACATCCAAAGTATTTATTGACATTAACTCTCTCATTGGGCTGGAGAAGTAGGAACTCTTCCCCTGGGTGTGTTTTTGTTTACTGCCACCCTTTCCCCATCTCTCTCAGCACAAACCCACTTGGTGTTTGTTGTGGCTGTCCAAAGAACCTGCTGCGTCTTCTGCAACAGCTGGGTAGGATCCTGCTGGTTGAGGCGTGTGGTGTGCGTGCAGCAGTTCTTCCCCACTGACTGGCTCCTGGGTGTCTGCTAGTGACAGTCACTTCAGCTCTCTGTGCTGTTCCACAGCAGAAAGACCCCTGCTCAGCTGTGTGAATCAGAGAGAGGCAGGAAAGCAACAAAAAGCAAAGAAGGAAACAAAGGGCTGAAAAAACCAACCCCCTCCAACTACTTGATTAGTGTTACCCATCATAATCTTTTCCCTGCCTGTCACCCAGATTCTCATCTACAGAATAGGATTTAAAATATTACATTCAAACTCCACCTTGCAATTTCAGTTTTGAAACACAAACCTGCTTGGGCAGGTTCCCTACTGGAAGCTGCAGTCTGCCTAGCAGCCTGAGGTGCAGAATTGTTAGAAGGTGGCTGTTGCTCCAGAGTTGCTGAGGTCAGGCTTGTGCATGCTCATCCAGCAATGTAAATCTGATCAAGGTCAGGCATGGTGTAATTTGGTGTCTATCAAAATCACTGTGCACTTCACATGTTTATCCCAGCTGTGTGAGAACAAATGCTGTCTGCCATGGAGCAGAGACTACCCTTAAGAGTCTGCTTCAGTATTTTTCAAGATTGCTTTCATTCAGCAGAGTTTCTGTCTCTGAAAATTGTGTCCAATCAGCACAGCTTGTACCCTTAAGTGGCCACAGTATTTCTTTTCAGAACCTGATGGAAAGTGGTGCAAAGCTGGATTTACTAAGACATGGCTGAAACAGAAAGTGTTACAAGAGGAGTAGGAAATGCCCCTGTAGCACTCTACCTTAAAAAGGAAGGTGAGGGTGATGAGGAGCACCATCAGGACTGCTTCGATGACTTTTTAAAAGACTTTTTGAAAGGAATCTCATAGTTAAATTGTACAATTTACTAACACTTCAACAAGATTTGAAACTAAAGAACATCTGCTAAAATAAAGCTGCTCACGTTGTTCCCTAGGAACTGTTTGATCTTTACAGCTGTAATACACAATGGCAGATTCGCAGTGTCCCCAATATGGAGGTTTATTATTGTAGGACTTTTACAGCTTATCTCTCATTAAACTACAACTGTATTTTATCAATCCAAATAGTTTGCCTTTATCAAGGCAATGAAGATGATGATTTTGTTCACACAAAACTTTACTCTCTCTGCTACTGACCACTTCTGACAATTTTTAAAGGCCTCAGAGAAGTTCATGCCCTTGTTGTTACTTTTATGGCTTTGCCACTACAATGTATGCATTTTGCCTCTGCTACTATTTACATCTGAGTGTAATTTGAGTTCTTATCTGAGCTATTAATTGTCTGACTTGAAAATCCTGTCTCTAAGATGAGCTTGTCAGCGCTTGAGAGCCTCTGCATCCCACAGAAGATGCTCCTTTTCATCTTGCATAAATTTGGTTAGAACGACGTTGAGTTTACAGCAGATCAGTTTCCTTTTAGAAAGCTGACCTTAAATTATTCAGGCCTGCTTGGCTGAAACTATCTGCCTAACTGCCTGCTTAGCTGAAACTAGTTCTTGCAACAGCTTAGTCTTCTTTATTACAGAAAAACAATTCTTCCTATAGTGGTGACATTTCCATTGTACAGTGTAAACACCATATAGAATAGTATTTATGCAGAAATTTGTCTAGATGTTTTTTAGACTACCTCCGGGTCTGCAGTGTTGGGAACCTACATGCCAACCTGGCACTGAGGCTTCCATGAAGGAACCTTGAAGTGCCTGAACACTTCCTTTCCTGAAGGGATCCAGTGCTCCTATTCTGGATTACTTTCAATATGATCATTTGCCTTTCAAAGAAAAGTCTAAAACAAACCTAGGACTTCAAGAGACTTCCAGCGTTTTCCCTTCTGCTGCATTCATGCCACCTTAAATATGTCAAGCTTTCATATATTAGCATAAATTAACTTCAGCAGAGGTATGGGTTAAAAATTGCAGCCCTTTATATCTCAGATCCACCCTACAAAAAGGTATAAATTAACAAAGACCTACATTAATAATAAAGGCGTTAATTGTTACAACCCATGCAGCACAAAGCCCCATCATGCTAAATGGTATGCAAAACAACCTGCTGAGTAATTTACAGCTTAAATAGTTTCCTTCTATCTTACAAAACTTGTCACTGAGCACAGATTATCCTAAAATAATCTTCCAAGTGTTTTCAGTCCTTGGCACATCTGAAACATTTTCTCAGTTAATATGAAAAGGAACATTAGCTGTGGATTTGTGTCATACGTAATTGTTTCATTTTATAAAGCTGAATATTCAAATTACATGAAGGCACTTATCTTTCTTTATGATTATTCTGGTTTTTTTTTTCACCATGGAACTGACATCCTGACAAATTTTAAGCTTTATCTCCTGTTTCTTACATGTCTTAACCAGGTTTCCATCCTAAGCTGGCAATGAAGGTGAAATAAAGAAAACATCAGTGATTTCTGAAGGCAGATAATATTCTTTGCTATGTGGTTATGTTCTGGACAAGCTGTAGGAAACATTGCCAAAACCCCTCTGAAACACGAGTTGTCCTCCTACATTAAGTTGCTCATTTAATGCAATTAAAATAAGCAGCCATTGCAAAGTGTAAGTAGAGACAAATCTGCTGGCAGGATTAGTTTGCTATGAATAAGTGCTTTAACATCAAGATCAAAGCAACTTTTGTCTTAGTTTTTGTTAGGTTGGCGTTATTTTAAACTTAAATGAAAATATTAGGAACTACAGCGCCATCAAGAAGATTTTCTGAGGTTATAGCGATCTTTAGGACAGCTGAACAGACCGCAGTTGGGGCCATTAACGTGAGGGAATACTGACATCAGGTGGACCACCACATTAATCGCAGGCACAGCTCAATTTTTCTATGCCTCCTGCTGTGCATGCCGCCTGTCCCAAACGAGATCTGCATTTCTTGCCAGGACATGGCAGCCTTTCAAGCAGTGTGTATTTGGTCATTTGGCCTAGGACACTTACAACACACCCGACACTTCATGTTACATCTTGAGCAAGTTACAGTTACAGTAAGAAAAATGAGTTTGTCTAATAATACCTGCCCACATCGGATTCAGCAATTTGATGTGAGAGGATGCAGAATTGATACGGGAACTAATCTGCAGCTTGGGCAGAGAGGGATCACATCTACAGCTACACTGGTCTGAGAGGATGAGCACTATTTCATGCGTGTAGATTTTCCCAAAATAAGTTTCCTGTTTGAAAATGGTATGATCAGCTATCTCCTCCCTCCCTGCCACTATAACTGCAGCACTCTGACAGAAGAGAGGACAAGACCTGGGACCATTTAGCCTGAGGAAGAGAAAGCTCGAAGGATCAGTGGGATCACATCTGTCTGTCTTAGTATCTGAGGGGAGACAGTAAAGACAGTGGAGCCAGGCTCTTCTCAGTGGTATCCAGTGAAAGCCCATTATCATCCCTGCAGCCAAAACCCACCCACTCAACAGAAGCAACCTCTGTATTAGTCTAACTTCTTTAAGGAAAAAGTATGACACAATATTCCCCTGTAATTCCCTACATTTAAGCTACTTCTAAGAGTAAAAGAGACTAAAATAACATTGATTTTACTAGAAATCCCAACCAATTTGATAACTCAACAATTAGCACATACTCCTCAGCTTGGAATTCCCCAAAACTGGCACAGAAGCAGTCCTTCTAGTACAAAGGTGAGTTTTATGGCACGATTTTAACAGTATTTTCCCATAAATATTTCACCTGAGTAATTTACATCTGAAATGTATTTGGTAATCTCTGTAGTTACATAAGAAATTTTACTAACAGATTTTAAAAAGCAGTTAGAGGTGAAATCCTTATCCTTACGATTCTTATCATTGATAGATAAGACAAGGCTTTTTCTATTAAAAAAAAAAAAAAAATCAATAGGTAGTGGTTACATACCCCAACGACCCATTCCTGTGTATTTGTTTCCCCTCAAGCAGACACATTTTGCACCCTCAGGTTTGACTTATGCCACGTAATGTACTCCACCATTTTCTGTGAGCAAAACTTTCAGTTATTACAAAGTTCTGGACAGCTGCTTATTTTTGGTGTAAGAACTTTGAATTTCAATACAATGATCTAGGATCAAGTGCTCCGGGGAGTTACTGCACACACACTGCTAACTGAGGCAAGCGAACCCCTGAAATGATTAAGAAAAATGGGAATTCAGCACTAAAACCCCGCAAAGTTTAGATCCAGTCTTGCATTTTCTGTCTTTTTTCTTCTCCCCCAGTAATTCACCTGGGAGGATGGGGTGGGGGATAAGAAAACTAGCTTAAGTTACTTAAGTAACTTAAGTTAGCTTGAGTAACTACTTCCTCGCCAGGACAGTTGGTCTGACAGGGCTGAGAGGCTGACAAAACCTTCCTTGGTTTCTTGCTGTAAAAGCCTTGTCTCTGGAAGAATAAAAATGTTGGCTGTTTTGAAGGACAAAACTTCTCTGCTGAAACAGAAACTCACCAGCTTGCTGTGCTTCTTTAAGAAGTATAAGAAATACTTTAAAAAGCATTTTTTTTTTTCTTTTCAGTCTTACTACTAGCTTACTGCATGTGGCAAGTACATTTCAAATTTAACCATCATGTAACTTCTTCAGACAACCCTTTTACATCTGCATCCTATTCATAAATTACTGTATGTACTGCCACCACTTGGTCAGACTGTGCCAAGTCTGGTACACACACATGCATATATTCACATTTCAAAAGCAACCCCCCCATCCTCCCTAAGAAAGCTAGTGGGACAATATGCTTTAACTCTTCCAATTCAAAATTCATCAAAATCTGAGTGAAAATTCATCATTAAGTACTTATGACTGAAAAGCTGTGGCTCAAGAGAGATTTTCAGAAATAGGCGCAGGGTAAGTAGCAGCCTTTTATCAACTGTGAGTTAAGTACCTTTTGTCAAATTACTCACCCACCCGGTGTCAGTGAGAAGGCACTGGCAAACATTTTATTTGCTGGAATACCATCTAAGACTGTTTTGGCTCCCCACCATTTAAATGTTAAAGGGACACTGTAGAGAACCTTAAATTAGAACTACCTTTGGTTTCAACTATACATAGCTTACCCGCTCATTGGAGAGCTGTTCCTGTTACCAGCCAGCAAACAGATGCACGAAAACCCAAGTGATATACTTAGATTTATGACTTGTTTTCCTAGCAGCTATAGCAGGAGATTGTTCCAGACAAAACTCTCGCTGAAAGATGCTTGAAACCTAATACAGACTGGCAATGGAGCCTGGCAGGGTGAGGAAGGGGTAGGAAGAGGGACGTCTCCGGTAACAAACAGGATGACAGACAAGACAGCAATACATCTGAAATTACTGAGACACACTATTGAAGAAAAATATTAGAGGAAGGAAAACTCTTGATCAAAATAGCACAGCTTAAAATAAGTTTTTATTGCTCCCCCTTCACCTGCCAACAACAGGAAGCTATTGCCAAACTACAGCAGATAAAAGCTTCACCATTTTTACCTGTCAGAAAAAATCAGAACCCAAACTGCACCTCATCTGGATACAGAACACATTCATTGCCCACAGGTTACAAATTAAAGTTCTCCAGGTTTGGCCCAACGGTCCAATTGAGTTTATCTGTATCCCCCCAGCACTAATAGCAGATGTAGCTACTGTAAAATACGTGCAATAAAATATTTACTGCAGTGATAATTCAGGTTATGCAGCTGCATTCTCATATATATTTTTTCAGCATGGTTTTACACCTTCCTTATATGAACTAAATTACCATCATGAGACAAATTGTACCTTTAATTCCCAGCAGCTTTATGGAGTTTTCTTAACTGTTCTACATAGCAAAAAAACACGACAAAGCTCCCAAGATTGGAAGCAGAAGAGCTTAGTGAGACAGAGTAAAAGATGGCACTGCTTACATTGCCAACAGACAGCTTGGAGCTTTGCCACATCAGAACTGTCTTTGCAAATTATGAGTTTTCGCCCTTTACAAGTGGATTATTAGAAGACTCTGAGACAGAATAAAAATGAAGTATGAGTAACTGGTAACTAAACCTAGCTCCACTTTTTACAATCAAATTCCCATTGCCTTTGATGGCATAACTGCCCGGGCTCACAGTTAGCTCAAAATCCCACAGATTCACACCTGCTGGGAAACACTTAGCAAAACCTGACACTTAAACTAAAGGATAAGGCAAGAATCATTCACACGTGGCAAGAAGCTGAATACAGAGAACATCTTGATTATTTCTTAGCTTTTCACTGAGGCCTTGAAAGGATGTGAAGTAGGATGAAATAAGAGACTGGTGCTCCAGCTGCTTCCCCTGGCAATACTACAGGGAAATAGCATTATTTTCAACCCTCCTATTACAAGCAGAAGCAAACTATAAGCATTCTCACTTAAGCTATACAGATCCTTGATAGAGGAATCATTTTTGTTCGATGAATCCTACACATCTTTATTTTTTGCAATATTACATTGTTAGTATCTTCCTCCTTTACACATGACAGGTATTTCAGAACATTTTTTTCCTTAAGTAAAAAAAAAATGCAGTGGCAAGACCACTCTATGCCATGCTTCTGTATTTACACCAAGTTAAATCAAATCTGTATTCACATAAACTATTAGTAGAACTTTTGTTGGACCACTTCTGTGCAGCAACATGAATTAGAACAAGATGGATTTAAGAATGTAATGTCCTCCTACACCACTTATGTCCTCTTCAGGCTTGCAGCAGAGTGAAATTTGATTATAAAGTTAACCAGAAAAAAAAAAGATGGACCAAAAATATCTGTGGAGCTTTTTTATAGTTCATACCTGATGTATTAATTAGACATTATCCATATTGCTTTAATCCACTCATACAGGCATGGAATATAGTACAACATTCATCACACTCAACAGAAGTTTCCAATTTCTCTCATCAAGGGCTGCATCTTCTATCAATCTACAGGGAAGTATTCTGTGTGTACACAACATGTATCTTTGGAGTTCCTTGACCAAAGGAACAGAAGCTACATTCTTGGGCTTCCCCAACACACTGTTGTATGGAAAAATCAGTATCATAACAAGCTTCAACCATTGTACCAAAAAGGTTAAGACAGGAGAAATCCTTCCCACATGAAGAAATTAAGGCAGTAAACAGTAGGTAGGGATCCTACCTACAAATCTGGCAAGGAAGAATGAAATCTCTCCCGCTGGACATTCTTCTTTATCAGTTGTCTTCAGCACAAGACAACTAATTACTTCCAATGGGTAACTCTGATGTTAGTCAGCTGACCTTTACACTGCTGAAGCTTCAAGGACAGAGCTCTCCGGGAAGGGAAGAGCATGCAGAGCTTATACTGCAATGCCTGCACCAGAAATTTAACAAATTGCTGAATCTCTAAAAGATATACATAAAATATTAATTTAGGCCCATTACTTAGGGGTACAGCGGTAGTTACCACATCTAGGCCCATTACTTAGGGTTATAGCAGTAGTTATCACATTACTTTGCGTGTTCATGTGATCAATTTATGTGTTTTAGGTACTTTTTCCTTAGCAAGGGGATATTTACTGCATTGACTAATGCACTATTCTTATTCTGTCATCATATTTGCTCCCTCCCCACCAGTGGCATCCTCAGAGATATGGAGATCCTCTAGCATTTCAGCCAGACTGATTCGTGGAGGACCATCTTCATCTGTGTCGCTCTCCACTGGAACATCTGCATCTAAAAACACAAAGAAAAAACACCAACAGATAAGAAAAAAAATACCAATCGCAAGGAAGGGGAACTAAAAATGTAACTCCAAAACAACCAACAAAAACAACTAACAAACAAATCCCTCCTAAAACCAACAATCCCATGGCAATTGCACTCATGGAAGATACTATATTATGTATCAAATCCTCCACCCAACAGAGTTTATGGGTGTGGGAGGAAAATATGCTTTTCTCTCTCATGTTAATGACAAGCAAACAAAACCCATCAACATCCATACAGTGCATGTGAAATACACTGAATACATGAAGCTTTTACACTACAGCATTTTTCTAGGCATGAGGAGTTCAAATAATCTGAATACAGAGCTTCAGTAAAAATATTTTGACTCAAACTGTCATGACTTCATTACATGTAATTCAGTGGTTAAAACGCCTTACTTCTGTAGATGTTGACATTCTTCCTTATGGCTTCATCTTCTTCAAGATCTTCAAGGAAGTCTTGGTACTGTCTGTAAAAGATGTTTAACCTATTTACTCACTTTTCCTTTATGCAAATCTATAAAACAAAATTAAATCAGAGAAACAAAGCCCCAAGGAAGGACTGCAATCCAGTCTTTCAGGCAGACTGATAGTGTTCCCACATTTCCAACTCATTCTTTCCACCTTTTTATTATCACCTATTAGTTTCCAAATAATTTGCCTGTCCCCATTTAACTCTAATTTTTATTACTCAGTTGAACATTATTTAGAGTCTGCTGTTGCTGTACCAGCTTTGTCACTGAAAAAGACAGTGACAAGCATATTTTCAAATAAAGAGTCCCTTTAACTAGACAGACACCATCTGTAAGGTATACACACAATGATTCTGGTATTATTCTCTTGTCTCATGTTTTAAGCTTATCTGGGAAAAAACCCCCAAAGTACCTTTCATATTTTCCAACAGTAAACCTGAAAAACCTGTAGCGTTATCTTTAAGATTTCAGAATTCAGTCTGTTTCCACACCCCTTGGCCTGTTGTCCTCAGCATCCTCAGTTCCCCAAGAACTGAGCAGTCAAGAGAGGGTAAGCCTAAGAAAGGTGCACAGAGTTAAAGCACTCCTGCCTTACATAGATATATGTAACACAGAGATACTGCTCTTCCAAGAACACTGGTATCAACCTCTTCTATGAGCCACCATCATGCTCAGACAGAACTAGCACCTTTTGCTTGTGCCCCCTTGATAATCAGCACATCTTAGGCATTACATTGCACTTATCCTCAGTGGTAACTGAGGAGTGTTATTTCTACACTTCTAGATTTCTAGGTGCAGTATCCTAAGTTGAAGGGACTGAAAAGCTTCATGGCAGATACCGAACCTTTCATCGTCTGTATTCATGCCTTCTCTGTCTCTTTCCAGCTCTTTCAGCTTCCAGTTTCTGCGACGCTGGCGTTTGGTACGATCATAGCTCTTCTTTATTAATACCTATAGTGAAAACCAGCACGTATTTACACCTTCACACCTTCAACGCTACTGATGACACACTTTCAAAATCCAAACCAACACCCAAGTCTAGTCTTGGGCAACTGTAAAATCAGCTAAACAAGTATCACAGTCAGTCTGGCACTGAGATGTTTCGTATAAAATTTATATAGCATTTGTCAATTCAAAAGTTTCCAAACACTTTGGATTATGTCCCGAGGAGAAACACACTTGAGTTGTAATACAGTTTTCATCACGCAATGCATGGTAATACAAACAAGAACAACAAAGAGTAAGGTAAGTTGATGTATTATCTAACTACCACTCAAGTACTTAAGTGGTGAAAAAACAATTCTCAAAATTATATGCTATTCACATTTCAATATGAATACCCCTCTTTTTTATTTCAACATTAATATCCCCCACTTGATACAAAAATAATGAGTGTTCATTATAAACCCATACTTCCCAATGCCCTAGGTAATGCAGACAACTTTGTACAGATAAAGAAAATGGTCTTACCACATCAGGAATACTGTGTGGGTTCATCTTATTGGCAAACTCGTCATTTAAGTTGCAGTTCGCTAAGTCGAATCTAAACCAAAAATACTTATTTTATCCTGTCCTTTTATGTAAGTCTACAAAACCCAACTCAATGTATCATTATCCCAGGCTCCTGAACCCAAACTTAAATATCCACTGAGGTTCTGCTGGGCTCACAACAGCTCCAAAACCATTCATGTTTTAGCTTGTTTCAGAATTGTCTGACTTGCCTAATCTCACAAAAATTTTGCATTGCTGTATAAGATAACCACTATCTACAAAAAGATCTTGCCTAGTATTTTAAAAGTCCCCCCAATATATTTATGTCTAAACTGATATTCCAATTTGCACTCTCAAGTCAATACTTCAGCTCTCTTATTACTAATGACCCTCTTGATGAGATGATTTCCACTAGAAACAAGTATTTCCCATACTATAATCATCTTTTCACTGCCAAGATGGAGGATTCTATCCCTTTTGCTGATTTAGAGATCAGAACAGTTCAAAACTTTCTCAATAATATACAAGCTTGTAAAGAATCCAGGTAATTCAGTCATTAAATAATCATTTAATAAAAACCAAGAAACAGAACAGACCCTAAGACAAGGTCGCCGGGATTCAGAATGTGCCCCAAATGAGTACAGCAGAAATATTGATGATCCGTATTCAACTCTGACGTTTTCTGTACCCAGGCTTCAGCCAGCGTGTGCTTGAGGAAGGAAAAATAAAACCCTTGTAATCAAACGTAGCTTAACGGGCTATGCTATTAGAATGTTTGTGCTGCTGCATTACTGTTTTACATTACATTTGTAATTAAACTTGTATTTCTACATCAAGTACCAAATGCATTGGTTGCTAGTTCTCATTTTTCATCTTTATAAGAATAAGGTAATGGATATGCCAACTACTTTTCACAAGAATTCCACAAAGGCTATTTCTACAACTAGACATGTGTTTTGGTTTTTAAGTTAGTAACTTTCAACCACATACAACTTTTGACCCAGAAGAAAATGCCTAGTGCTGACTCTTTAACTCTGATTACAAAGAAAAGGTTCTACACTTCAATAGAAACAATTTAATAATTGAAGAGTTGCAAATCCAACATAAAACAACTTCAGTAATAAGAGTAACAAAAAAAGAGTAACAAAGCTGATCAATAGAAAAGAATTTCTGAGTGGAATTCACACAATGCCTGTGCAACGTCCAAACCATTGTCCACATCTTCCTGATAAGAGGTTTTGCCAGAGGCAAGAAAGAAAAGCATGTATCTGACTGCAAGGCAGAATGATTGAGAACAGAAATTCAGCTGAGTAGGGGAGAGATGGGAGAAGGCAGCTTAAAACACTGAATCAAACAGAGAGGAACTCTTCTTACCTTGTTGGATCTTGCTCCTGCACCTGCACCTTTTTTCTTTTCTTGAACCCGATTGATATCCATAATGATAAATTCCTCCAGTTGTTTGGGCTGGAATAAACTGTTGAAAGGGTGGCGCCAGTAGGTACTCCCATCAATTTCAGCAACTGGAAAAAACACACCAGTGTGGGCAATGAATGACAAGGGACAGAAATTCTTGCAAAGAAATTAAAAGGAAAAGGAACCATTAGGCAAAATTAAGGCCACTGCCAAATGTATTTTGTTCAGGTTTGCTATTGTAACACAAGCATTTAGGACACGACCCATACTGCAAATGTGAGCAGTTGAGCTCTGACAGACAATTCATGTAACACGTCTGAAGCACAGACCTTTTAATTCACAAGAATCCTTCCCCTGGATGTAATCCTTATTAGAAGCATTTTGCTGGTATAGCTTACCAGCATATACCAATCAAAGCAGAGTGCTTCTGGTACTGCAGCTAGAATCATAATCCAGAGAAAAACTAGATGCCATCTAATTTTAGAGGAATACACCTGACAGATGCAAGTGCTTAGAAGAGGCCAAGAACATCAGTAAACTTAACACTGAGCCTTCCCATTTTACCTAGGATACTACAGAAATCAAGTTTAGAGAACTATGTCCTAGGTCACTATTAAATTTCTACATCAGTGACTGTACAGGTAAATTTACAACATTAAGATCTCAAAATAAAAGATTTCATTAAATCAACATAAAAATAAAAATAATTGCGCCAGCAGAAAAATCAGATGCTGCTGCAGTGCAGGAAAGAACCTGCAACTTACTCTGCAGAGTGCTAGGATCGATGAGGTGAATGGTACTTGTTACTCTAATGCACACACAGATCTGGCTCATGTTTCCAAGGCTCTGTGCCAGTTTTGGTGACAGGCATACAACACTGTCCTGCATACAAACAGAAAATAATTTACACTCAGATTTACTTTATTTTAATCAAGTATCTAGAGAAAACTAATTTAGAGTATTTAGAAAAATAGATTTTTAAACTTTCTATTTTCAGTTCTCCACCCTGTAACTTCCTCAAAACAGTGCTATCTCCACTTCCCATGCTTTGTGGCAAGTAGAGCCCTCTCCATCCCCCCCAAAACACAATAAATCAGGTCTTTATCACCAAAACTAAACTCCGCCCACTTCATACAATATGCTGAAGATGAAATAGAGAACGCTACCTTACATATTGGAACTATTTCCACAGAGAAAGTGCTTTTGTAATTGTAGACATTACTATGAATATCATGCGAGATCAAACGTTGGGACGATTTTGATCTATAAGACAAAAATAGAGCCTTCAGGCAACAATAAGGACATTACTTGGAACACGAGGTAATCAGCACAAAGTACAGCAATGAAAGTATAGAGCTACGTACTACAAATACAAAAATTAAGGAAATAGCAAAACGCATGAGGGCTAGCTTTAAGATACCTAACGGGAAAATACAGGACTTCTGTAGAAGAGATTTTGTGTTTCAACTAGAATGCAGGTTCTTTACACCTTCACATACAAAACTCTTAAAAAATGAAGGATAAAAGACATTTCCCAAAAGCTCTGGAGTACTCATAGCAATAAAGGTAAATGACATACCTAGATGGAACTGTACACTGAAGAAAGTCTACCATCTTCTGGGCCTGTTGCTTTGAAGAATAATAGAAATCCAGGCCATCTTAAGGAAAAGAAAGCTTGATGAACATTTCAAGTACTACATTTTTTTTTCCAAATACAATACATAGGCTAAGTAATCTGCTGCTTACCCATACATAGCTACTAGCACAAGCACCCTTCCAATATCAAACAGGTTAGTCTATTCTACCGCTGGACTACCAAGCTCCCTCACTTACCATGGATTTCTTTGATGCGAAGCGTATTTTGATGAAGCCTGTGTTTTAAAATCAGCTGCTCCAAGTAGTAGAAAGTCTTCTTATGCAGAGTCTAAAACCAAAAATAAAATTATTAGGGTTATTTATGAACTTCCTAGTGTAAATGCAGTATCTCCAAGTGTTTATATGAAAGGGCCATCTACAGAAAGAACAGTCCAAAGCCTATTCCAAGTAACCAAAAAGATTTCAGAGATGCACTCCAATTACACCAAATAATTTAGAACTTTTGTTTCTCATTTTTGTGTAACTGGCTGTTAGAGGTAGTATTGTCTTTAAAGAAAATGTAAATATTTATGAACAATTTCTGCCACTGTTTCTAACATTACTTTAAAATACAGGATATTTAGTACTTCACAAATGACCCTCCTGCCAGCCATCATTTAAAAAGAATACACTAATAATACTAGACAAGAGAAAGTTTTTCTAAACCAGCATCTGTAAGAAAAACAAAAAACCCCACTTTGAACACAAAATGTATCACTCCGGCAGTGTGCAAGTGAGAGTCCATCTTTTTCTGAGAAAATAATCCAAATATTTGTCTGCTTGATTGTTCTGCCATTAACAAATGAAAACTCAGTTTGCCTCTACCTTTTGTCTGACTTGCACTACAGCTTTCCAGAAATCCTTAGCTTCAATCCTATGACAGTCTTCACACATTTGAGACTGAACTATATATTCCACCACAAATACTTGCTGAAGAACTGCTCCATTTATCACCTGCAAAACAGAAGTTTAAAAGGTTTCCTCAGTAGCTCCTGTTTACCATAAAAGCCACACAGTGAACACTGTACACTCTGATTACCTCTTTCTGAACAGTCAGTTTCAGCTTCAGCCTCTTAGAATGAGGTTCAGTCCAAATAAAGCCTGCATCAATCAGCCGGACCTGCCAACGGGACAGAACATGAACTCGGCTACTGCCCACACATGTTAAAAATGCGCAGCTCTAACTACCACAAAACACAAGCTTATAGTTTATAGATCCTCAACCAAGCAACAGTGAATAACCTTAACCAAAACCATATTTATCAGCACACCCAACTTAATTGATAATGCTTAGTTAGGACACAGAGTCTGATCTACCTAAAGTAATGGCAATCCAAACTCAGACTGTCACACCAAAGTAACTGAATACACTATTTGACACTATTGCTTAATGCCACGTAACAACGAATTGGGACAGTATAATAGTTTCCTCAGGACCTAAAAGCCAATTTAATCCCTAAAACTAAGAACATGCAAACTTACTGCAGCAAAAGGCATTTTGTACATTTAAGCACTAACCCGACAGCAAGAAGCTCAATAAGGCAATCTAATTAAGACGTTGATTGAATATTGCGGTAACAAAACAATTTTTTGCCTAAAACACTACCTCAGATTTTTCCCCTAGTAAGACTCTGAACCTAAGAGATACTTTATTCAATTTAAACACATGACTTCAATTTAGTCTATATATACCCCTGTACAACCCTCTTTCATGTTGTGATAAACTGGTAAGAAATATTGTATAAACAATTTTAAAAACGTGTAAAAATAAAACTGTAAGATTAAGGTGCATTAAAAACGTATTAGCTTGCTTCAGTTAATTATACTCAACTCCCTTCTATACAGTAAGAACTATGCAGTACACTGCATGCTTTGAAGTCACAGAACTGAAATGCAAAAGCCTCCTCAGCACACTTGTAAACTTTTTGTAAGAGCTTGTCCTTACTGCATCCTCCCGAATTCCAGTATACAGCTATTTAAGATGAGATTGTCGCTCTCTCTGTGTACTATAAATCAGTTGATCAGCTCTACACAAGTACAAACAGCTACTCTGTAAGGATTGAACCCTGCATGAGTTAGTGGGACCACTTTATGTAATACCAACCAAAAGACATGCCATGAAATACCAATAGGATTAGCAACTAACCTTGCCCAGCGAAGCTTTGATTTTTTTAAGACACAAAGCAAGAAGCTCTCTTGATTCTAAGGTACACTGGATCCAGGTTCCTGGAGGCTGAAGATACCTATGATACATTTGATATATGATATATATAATGAAACATTTTACAGCACACTAAAGCTGCGTCAGTAATTTAAATAAATCAAAAGATAAGCAGATATTTCCAAGGCTTTCAGCTTTAATATTAACTATGCAGCTACAACTTTTTGCCTCCCTCAGCATTAGGATTCACACATTTCAAGTACATTCACACTCTTACTGCCATCCTTATACTTTCTTCCTTTCAAAGGCCATACACATACTCATTTAAATGTTCTACACTCTATATACTCACACCTTTCTACTTCCACGGGAAAATAAATACAAGAACGTGCAGAGAAATCACGAGACCTGAAGAAAGCATGCACCGAGAAAGGGTGCCAGACGCTGCCCCACTTCCCAGCAGCACCGAGGGCCGGTTCCCCTCAGGAGGGGCCCGGCTGCCCACCTTTCGCACTGCTTGCAGAAGTGGAGGGTGCCCTGCTTGGGGATGCCCTCGGTGATGTCCACCTGGGCCCGCAGGCACCCCACGCACATGTTGGCCGGGTTGGGGGGAATGGGCATACCACACTGGCAGCAGAGACTGAAAGAGAGGGAAAAAAGTCAGTCCCAAACAGCACCTCAGAGGTAACGGCCACAAGAACCCTCGGCAGCAACCGACGGTACGCAGAGAGGTTTTAATTCTTTTCTTCTATTCCCCCCTCCCCCCCTTAAGAAAAGCGGAGGCCCAGGGGAACCGTCAACCCCCGCCCCGGTTCATTGCCACCCGGACACTGCCCGCGGCAACAGGTCGCCCCGAAACCTTCCCACCCGCGGGGCCCGGCCGCCGCTTACATATTGCCCTGGCTAGGGGCCGCCGGCCCCGCCATGTACTCCATGTCTGCAGCAGCACACGTGGCCCCACTTCCGGCCGTGAGAGGAAGGGGAGGAGCGCTTCGGCGCCGCGGGAGGCGGTGACATGGCGGCTGTGTCCGGTGGCGGTTGGTGCGTGCATGCCGCTTGGGAAGAGCAGCGTAATTAACGCTTACTGGGAGCATTAATTACTTTTTCTTTGGAAATCGGGGGATTTAATCTATCCACCTTCTTTCCCCGCCGGGAGAACCCGTGCTGTTGTTGCAGCAAATGGCAGCGGTGGGGTACAACCCCGGCCCCGGCATACAACCTTGTATTCTTCCTATGGCTGATAGACTTATGTCGTAGTCGTTATTATTATTTTTTTTATGGAAGTGTGCTACCTTCATTTATTAGCATGGGGACTAATCTGACAGGTGTTGCACATCTGCAAATCTTGCTGGAATTGGTGGGAATGTGCAGTCAGTAGACGAGGAGGTGATCCTTGTCAATAGTAGAGGCTGCGGCTAATTCATCTGAAGTACTGCTCTAAGCAGTGCTGTTATTGTTTTGACCTATTTTTCAGCTGTGGCTGAACATCTCCAAATACTTCGAGTGCATTTTATAGAACTGAATGTCTCCACATAAGTGCATTTTGAAAAGAATTTCTAACTTTGGTGGAAAGAGTAGGCATGTTTGGCAATAAATTTACATTACTTTCAGTATTGATTTTGAAAGACACTAGTTTCTGAATTAACTGGCTACGTTTTGCATCTGCTGGCAACTTCTCATGGCTCTGTAGGAACGGGAGTTCTGAACTCCCTTTGTTTAGTCTGAGCAATGAGATCATGGGTTTTTTTTTTTCTGAGAACATAGGTTATAGATCATACACAGTATTATGTGTTTCAGGCCTTGATGAATTAGTCAATCTTTGATTGCTTCATGAAATATACTTCCTCTGAATTGCAGGCTGTCACCTGGTGAGTCTCACATTGCCAGAGGGGTAGGACAAAGCTTGTATTTATGGGAGCCAGACTGCCTGAGATGTCAGTGGGAGAAGAATTTGATCCAAATAATACTTTAAATATTTTCACTGCAGAATTATTTTCAACTGCAGTTTTCTCCACCTTATTTTGATGCTAATATGTTAAACCCTACCTCAGCTCGAGGCACAGCCAGCGTCTGCTGCCACTTAGTATCAGAGCTATGTTCTTTTTAGTCACCAAGGTACTTTGTATTGCACCTGCAAGCTCTTGTTGCCCTGTGGCTTCCACCCATCCAAATGTAATTTGCATGTTTTAAACTGTCAAAGTGTTGTTACAGCCTTAGCACTACTTCTGAAAGATTTTACATCTTTGTACACAATAAACAAAGTAAAAAGCACACCACAGAATTGCCTGAGAACTTTAAAAATGGTGGGTCTGGATTTCAGAACCTATTACCTTGACTGGCTATGTGCTGGGGACTGACAGGTTTCACCATCTCTTTTTAGGGAAGATTCAGCATGCAAAGACAAGACAGTATTTGTGTAGCTGTTGGATGAGCAGATTTAAACCGGTCTTCGTCTGCCAGTAACCGCAGCGAGAGGAAACCCCGCGTCCGGGAGCCTCAGCTCTGAGCGGCGAGGGCCACCGAGGGAGCCTCGAGCCCTCTCCCGGGAGCCGGCAGCTCCGCCGCGGGGAGCAGGGACTCACAGGGGGCGGAGCCAGGGGGGACGGCCCCGCCCTGAGCGGGCAAAACCCGACCCAGGGGGCGCCCAAGCAGCGCGTGGCGCCGCGGTTGGTGCGGGCAGCGCGAGGCGTGGGGAGCGCTCGCCTCAGGGCCCGGGCCCGGGCCCGGGCCCGCGCTGGGAGCTCCGCTCCGGCTGCCCCGGCGGTGGCAGCGGCGGCACCGGCCAGAGCCGGTGGGCGGGGAGGCGGCAGCGCGGAGCTCGGGGGCAGAGAGTGCCGGCACCGGGCTCGTGAGGCGAGGGTGCGCCCTGGGGGAGGCCCTCCTGCGGCAGGGGCTGAGCTGCGGGCGCCGTCAGTAGCTGAAAGATGTCAGGGGAGCTGAGAGGCAGCTGGGCTGCTTGCTCCAGGCCCAGACCGGGGCCACAGGCGGCCGCCATGGGGCATACAGAAAAGGAGGAGGGCATCGATCCAGGAAGCTGGGAGCTGGTAACATACAAAAAAGGAGGAAGAGGACAGCTAAACCCAAGGGGCTTCCTCTGCAATCCACGTCCCCACCCAGAACCACTTCACAGCTCTGCAGGGGCTGGTGAGGAAACACCCGTTGCAGCTGATGCATCGGTGAAGAGGATCACTACTGGTGCCTCCAGGAGGAAGTGGTGGGTCACAGTAGTAGGTGACTCTACTTTGAGGGGCACGGAGGCACCTGTCAGCCTGACCCAGTCTCGAGGGAGGTGTGTTCCCTAGGAGGGTCTCGCATCAGGGATGTTGCTGAGAGGCCGCCTGCTCTAGAAAGTCGCACTGACCATTGCCCACTTCTGGTGGTCCATGTGGGTGCTAGTGGTATAGACAGCAGTAGCCTGGGACTCATTAAGAAGGGCTATGGAGCCCTGGGAAAGGTGGTTAGGGGCTCTGGAGTTTTTTCATTGTACTTTTCATCATAGCTTTTTCATTGATCATCCAGGTCAAAGGGGAGGACCTGGAAAAGGCCAGGTGGATTTGGCAGATTAATAAATGGATAGAAGGGTGGTGCCATAGTCAGGGGATTGGTCATTCAGAACATGGGACCTGATTTGGGAGGCCAGGTCTACTGGAGGCTGTTGGAGCTGGTCTGACAAAGAAGAGCTGCTTTGGTAGGGGACTTGCCAGGCTGGTCAAGGTAGCTTTAAACTAGATACGTTATGGAAAGGAGATATCAATTCATCCCAACACTCCCAGTCAGTTGCCAGCACGTGTAATAAACGCTTGAAGCAATGCAGAGCTGTTTCAGTTGCTCCAGCCAATGAGTCGGCTTCATCTGGAGCTTCACTCAGATGCCCCTAAACAAAGTGCTGTGTTATGGGGAATAGACAAAAGGAATTAGAGATGTGTGCATGTCTACGTGGGTATGATATCATTGGCATCCCAGAAGCATGGTGGGATGGCTGTTATGACTGGAATGTTGGAATGGAAAGTTATTTGCTCTTTATGAAAAACAGGCAAGGTAGATGGGGAGGGGGAACACCTATTTATATCAGTGATAGGCTGGAGACTGTTGAACTGTGTCTGGGGACAGGTCATGGTCAAAGGGAGAACAGCAGTGGGGGACATTACTGTGGGATCTGTTAGAAACTGCCTGATCCAGAGGACTCTGTGGATGAAGCACTCTACAGATAGGAGCAGCCTCACGCTCATAGGCCCTTGTTCTCGTGGGTGACTTCAACCACCCTGATATCTGTTGGAGGGATATGGCCCGGCACAAGCAATCCAGAAGGTTCCTTGATTGTGTGGAAGATAGCTTCCTTCTTCAAGTAATAGAGGAGCCAACAAGGAAAGGTGCCATGCTTGACCTCGTGCTCATCAACAGGGAGGGGCTGTTCGGGAATGTGATGCTCCAGGGCAGCCCTGGCTGTAGTGATCATGAAATGGTCGAGTTCGAGATCCTTGGGGCAGTGAGAAGGGCACACAGCCAGCTCACTGCCCTGGACTTCAAGAGAGCAGAATTTGACCTCTTCAGGAATCTGCTTATTAAGGTGGCCTTCTATGATGCAGCTACAGAACTGATGGATAGGGGCAGAGCAGTTGGTGTCATCTACCTGGACTTGGGCAAAGTGTTCGACACTGTCCTGAGCAACATCCTTGTCTCTAAACTGGAGGGACATCAATCTGATGGATGGGCCGCTCAGTGGATAAATACTTGATTGGTTGGTGTTCTGGGTTTACCAGGAGCTGTTTTGCTCCTTCTTAGTAACTGGTGCAAGCTCTGTGTTTTGACTTCCAGCCTGGGCAGAGAGCTGATAACACCGATTGTTTTTAATTGTTGCTAAGTAATGTTTATTCTGGCCAAGGACTTTGTGAGTCTCATGCTCTGCTGGGGACGAGGGGAGGCCGGGAGGAAGCAGAGACAGGACACCTGACCCAAGCTAGCCAAAGAGGTATTCCATAGCACAGCATGTCATGCCGAGGGATGTAACTGGGAGTTACCCGGAAGGGCACTCTCTCTCTTCGGGGGGGTCAAACTCGTTCGGTGGTGGTATCGTATTCTCTTGTTATTTCCTCTTATCAATATTATCATTGGTGGTAGCAGTAGTGATTTGTGTTATACCTTAGTTACTGGGCTGTTCTTATCTCAGCTCGTGGGAGTTACATTCTCCTGATTCTCCTCCCCATCCCTCCAGGAGTGGGGAGGGTCGGGGTGGGGGGGGTTGGTGTGAGTGGATGAGCTGTGTGGATCGGTTTAAACCACGACAGTTGGCCACACGCAAAGAGTTATGGTCAACAGCTCAACGTCCAGTTGGAGACCAGTAATGAGTGGCGTCTCTCAGGATTCAGCGTTGGGACCTGTCTCATTCAACATTGTCGGCAACAGGGACAGTGAGATTGAGGGTGCCGTCAGGAAGTTTGCCAGCGACACTAAGTTATGTGGTTCGGTTGATAAGCTGGAAGGAATGGATACCATCCAGAGGGACCTTGACATGCTTTGGAAGTGGGCCAGTGCCAACCTCATGAAGTTCAACCAAGCCACATAAGTGCAAGGTCCTACACCTGTGTCAGAGCAGTCCCGGGCCCAGCTACCGGTTGGGCAGAGAAGAGATTCAGAGCAGCCCTATGGAGAAGGACTTGGGGGTGCTGGTCGATGAGAAAATGAACATGAGCCGGCTTCAGTGTGCGCTCGCAGCCCAGAAAGCCAACCGTATCCTGGGCTGCATCAAAAGGAGCGTGACCAGCAGGTCGAAGGACGTGATCCTGCCCTTCTACTCTGCTCTTGTGAGACCTCCCCTGGAGTATTGTGTGCAGTTCTGGTGTCCTCAGCATAAAAAGGACATGGAACTGTTGGAACAAGTCCAGAGGAGGGCCACGAGGATGATCAGGGGACTGGAGCACCTCCCGTATGAAGATAGGCTGAGAAAGTTGGGACTGTTCAGCCTGGAGAAGAGAAGGCTGCATGGAGACCTCATAGCAGCCTTCCAGTATCTGAAGGGGGCCTACAAGGGTGCTGGGGAGGGACTCTTCATTAGGGACTGTAGAGGTAGGAAAAGGGGTAATGAGTCCAAACTTTAACAGGGGAAGTTCAGGTTAGACATAAGGAAGGAGTGCTTTACTGTGAGGTTGGTGAGGCAGTGGGACAGGTTGACCAAGGAAGTTGTGATGCAGTGTTCAAGGCCAGGTTGGATGTAGCCTTGGGTGACATGGTCTAGTGTGTGGTGTCCCTGCCCATGGCAGGGGGGTTTGAATTAGGTGACCTCAAGGTTCTTTCCAACCCTAACTGTTCTATGATTCTATGATATTTCCTCTAAATCAGTGTCATTTTTATATGTTGGCTTATGGGTAAAACCTTACTTGCAGTAGGATGGCATTAGCCAGAGGTCTGACATGTTAGGAACTCATTTATGTTGCATATCATTTAAGAGAGGGTGAGATTTGATTAGGTATGAGTATAAATCATGCAGGCTATTGATTTCTTCTGTGTGATCACCACGTCTATGGTAATGCCTATAGAAAAAATTATGGATATGGGTTTGTTTTTCAGCCCTGTCAAGCTGCATCAGCTTCATTTGTGGTGGTCCAAATTAGTCTTTTAGATTAATACACTACATTTGGGAAGCGCTGTGTATTTTTGCCATTTTATGCTAGCTACTGTCTTTACTGATACTGCAGCCAGACTCGAAGGAGCAAGACCTGGTGTGCCTTCAAACCAGACGTGACTGTCCCTCACTGCCCTCCCAGCTGCAAAGGGACTGCATAAGGAGCACAGAAGGAGATCCCTGGTTGAAAGAAAACACTGCGTAAGTACATTTGTGTGATTCTCACACTATGTATGTTGGCCAGTCACACTTGTAGCAGAAAATATGAAACTGCAGTGTGGAAATAGAAATAGTGGGTTCAGAAGTGTTCCGACTGTGATCTGGTATAAGTGACTGGGGGAACACAAAACAGAAAAATAACTATGAATATGCCCAGTTGCTGTTGTAAACAGGCCAAAGAAAGGTGCAGGGATTGGATTTCAAGCTGATCTGGGTGTGCTGCTGTGTGTGTTCTCTTAATTCTCATTCATTCTCACTGAAACAGCCATGCAGTGCTTAATGGCATATATAACACCGAAGTAAGAAAAAGGCAATAACTGCTTACCTTCCTGGGAAAAAACCTAAAGGAAATTATGCTTCTAATGTGGGCTGAGGATTGAGTGTTTGGTATTTTTTTTTTTTCATTTTCCTTGCAAATGTGTATGAAGCTGTTATCTGAAGCGCAAGATGGTAACTCATTAGGACATTTCAGTTTTCACAGCTCCATTTAATTTCCTTTTTCACCCAGGAGCTGCAGGAGTTATAAGACTGTGTACAGGCAGTGCTGTGAATTTAAATATGGCTTTGTAAATTCTGGCAGCTTGGGTGATAAAGCTGTCAGGTCTCCACCACCAGCTACTCCAGTGCTAATGATGGAGAGTGGAAAGGGTGAGGGTGAAAAATGTTGTTCCCCCTTCTGTGACTGCTGCTGTCTAAAACTGTATTGGCATTTCAATGTATGACTGCTTGCATGGAGTTCTTAATTCTCCGTAGGACTCCGTAAGGTCAGAAGCATGGCAAGCAATGTGTGTAAGTTTTTATTTTACATTCTTTCTTCACAGAGTTTGGGGGTGGACAGTGATTTAAATGTTTTGTCACTTTTTTTCCATTTGGAAGATTTACAGGCTGGCATAAGAGTGTCTGGGAGCAAAATAGTATGAAAAGTATGTATTTGATGATCCTCTGCATCTGAGTCTGTGTGGAGCTCACTTGTTCGTATAGGGGAGATCCCGTGATATCGTGGCATCGCCTGAATGTTGCAGTAGTCACAAAAAGGTAAGCAAAAGGCCTGTCTCTTCAGTGGCTCGGGTCCTACAAGCTTGTTTGTATTGTACATCTTGTCTTTGTACAGGTCTGTTTTGGAAAATGTTGAGGTCCATATAGTTCCTCTAAAGGTTAATCCCACAAGTAAAGGTTCTACAGTGAGGTTTTAAATAACTCAATTTCTTCTAATTCCAGTTACAGAATCAGAAAATATGAACTAGTGAAAATCCTTTTTTTGCAGATTGCTGTCCCATAGGCAAGCTCCTGACCCTGCCCTTGCACCAGGAATGGTCCTTGGCACTGACTAAGCCAGTAGAAATTTAACCAGAAGAGAGCTAGTAGTTTTTGCTATCAGTGAGCTGTTTGGTGAATTTAGACATCTGCCTGAATCTTACCTCCTAGTGAAAAGCAGGTTAGTTTGCACTAATTTCTTACCTTTCCCTCTTCTGTTTTCAATGAGTATTCAGTATCATGCTTATGCTATGTGTAGTTTTTTACTCTTACTGTTCATTCTGTAGGGTCTATATAATCCGTTACCATAAGCACACTACTTCATCTTATCCTCTATTATGTTTAATTTCTATTCATTAGGTTATCCAGATATTTAACCACTGTGCACCCTGACATTTGAATTATATGAATGACACTGAACTCGTATGCAAGTCAAGATGAGTTTATCCTAAGATTTGCAACAAATTTTGTGTCCAATCTTCAGATGTACTGCTTGGTCTCCAAGCTAACCATACAATACTGAAGTCATAGCATTAAAAGCATCTGTGATATGTAAAGGAGAACAAGCACACCATTTAAAAACAGTTTTAATACAGGTTTTCTCAAATTCCTATATGTGGATAACAGGCCCTTGAGTAAATACCTGTATGTATTTTGCATAAAAGCTCAAGTGCCAAGGCAAGAAAAGCCAGGAGAACATTTGTGGAGCTGTGCCAGCTGGAAAAGAGGGATCACGGCAGCTTAATTTTCAGTAGAAATGTCAATAAATAGAAGAAGCATTGAGTGATAAATTCATGGGAAAGGTTTTCCTGTGATTAATTTATCAGACACCTGAGGTCACTATTTGCTCATGTAAACTGAATCCAGGAAAAGAGGTGGCAAAGCTACCAGAAGAGCTCCTGGGACCTACTCTGACCTTCCAACAGAGAGGTTTTGTTCTGGACTACTATTTTCATTAGCTGTTTTAATTTAAAGGTAAAACTCTCAAGAATTCAAGAACAAAACCAAACATGGTTTCTTTCTTTTTTTTTTTTTTTTTTTTTATATATATACCCTGTGAAATAAATTTGGGATTCAGAGCAGTGTGCACAGCTTCTGGTACATTCAGCACCACCAAGTCAAATATTAATAAAAATACCCTCATTTAACTGTAGAATTATATTAAGAACATTCAGATGGTACATGGGAGGGGTTGTGTAATAACAGTGAAACATCTCTATGATCTTTACTGATGTCAAATTTAGTTTTTAAGAGGATCATGCTGACACCTAGCCTGTATTTTTAGTTACCAAGGTCCCGAGCATGTATACATTCCTGGCAATTTTAGCCTTCTTCCTATTGCATCAAGTGATAATTTGGAGGAATAAAATAGTTTCTGTTCAGAGAGCAGACAAGTAACAGAAGTGTAGTCAGTACTCAGAGCGGGGAAATAAAAGTAGGGCTGCAGCCAAATGAGCTGTTTAAGGATATGAGGTGGAGGCAGCAGCTCCCTGTGCCAGCGGTTCTGGACACTGTAGGAGATATTCATATGCAGGAACAGTCTGTGCCTTGCCTGGATGTGGGGCGCTAACTCCCAGCTTCCAGATTTAGTGGGAGCCAAGATCTGGCTTCAGGCAGGGACCAGGCAGCAGCTTTGCTGACCAGGAGTTATCTTCCCCCATATGCAGTGTGAAGCAGGGACTTATACCTGCCCTGCAGGCACAACTGTTCCCAAGTTCTGAGTCCTACGAGGGATATCCTCACATCCCCTCCATATATGTTGCTCTTCTCTGCTGTTCATCCCATCCAGCTTTGTGTTTGCAGCTACAGGTTCATCTACACCGCAGCCCCCATTTAGGGTTTTAATCAGACATTGCCAAGTGGGCTGTTCATTTAGGAAAGGCTCTTGTTGCCGTTTATGGATTGCAGCTGTAAAGTTGCAAACTAATAATTTCAGCAACATAGGCCATGCAGAGCTGTGCTTCAGCAGGGGTACTACTGTTTCAGCTCATCTTCTGTGGTCTCAGGGAGCGCTATGAATTGGAGGAGTAACATTATCTAATTCCACTGGGACATAACACTTCCAGGAGCTGCTTTCTGTGAGATAATCTGCACTAAATTTACTGGGATAATGCTCCAGTTATTTTCCAGTTCTTGCCTATGTCTTCAATTCCTTGTGAGGAATCCAATTAGCAATCCAATTTAAAGGATGAGCCACAAACATTATTACTCCTGAACTTCAGAGGCAGGAACAAAGAGAGCTGAAAAGAAACTTCTTTAAAATAGCTTTGCAACAGAGATCAGCATATTGTGACACTGCTTTGAGCTGATCAATAGATAAAACCTGTGTGTTGCGTCATCAAGCTTTAATGGGCTTAGTCAGAGCACATACATGGTTTAGTTTCCTTTTAAGTAGGTAAGGTGTTGCATGAAACGTACATATAAGGTGTATTTGATCCAGTCCAGGGCATACTTCTTGAATAACATTTGAAAGAGCAGCAGCTTGTGTGCAGGCTGTGCAAGGGGTACCAGAGTGAGGGGTGAATGCTGCTATTTGTTGGCAGAGGAGGCTCATTCTCTTGCTGTGTGTTGAAGCAGCTGGAGTAGGTGGATATTCAGTGTGCCAGAGGCAGAGGTGCTGGTTTTGTGCAAACCCAGTCCTGCTGCTGCTGTCAGAGGCAAGGTGAATGCATGCAGCAGTTTTGCACTGAAAGGCATCCTCTGCTTTCTAAATTCCTGGAGCCTTTTTAAGAATCACTGCTACGTCCTGGGCTTAGCAACAAGTGAATTTTTCTTAGTAGCCATTACAAACCAAAATAACTTAAATGATAGCTCTTTGAATTGAGCTACTTGAATAAGGAGAAATTCTAGATTCATTAAATAAGATCTTCTCCTGGGTATTACAAGGGAAAATCTTCTTCATGCTAACTTCTGTCCTTCTGCAGCTTCCGTCACCCATTTTGTGTTTATCAAACATAACAGCTTACTGTTTCTTGATAACCACAAACCCCAAAGATTTTCGTTTATCATCATGACAACCTGAGCAGCTCATCCTTTACACTGCCTAATCAACATGCTGTATTGCTAGAGAAAATGTTTTGGTAATTAATTCTCCATTGCTTTTTTATATTTAGCCATTGTTCTGAGATTGCAAAATGTTCCTCTTTTAAAGAGGAGTGGCAGTTTTAGTGCAGTACCTGCTTGAGAACCTGTGCAGAAATTACAGCCAATTCCCACAGATACATTCAATTTAGCATTAGCTTTTATTACATTTTTTGTGGCTTAGCGTAAAAGATGGTGACGAGTCTTGTTACTCAGTTCAGCCTTCTTTACCTGGGCTGGGGAAGAGCCATGGCAAAGACTTAGTTTTAAGGAAAAGCATGCACAGGAGCCAGAACGTGTTGCTTTAGTACTGGTATGTTTGTTACCTGTACCGGGATGCACTAGATCTGAACCTCAGAATATGAAGTAGTTGTTTTAAAAAGGTAAATATTTGCTCCATCAGAACATGATAGGAATCTTAGAGACTGTGGTACAGTAGCTGTTTGCTTTCCACTTGCCTTTTGTAATCTTCCGCATCTCATCCCGTTAGTTGGCTAAAGGAAAAATGGCGAGAGGATATGTTGTGCTCAGAGATGTGAGACTGACAGGGTTCATACCACTGTAAAGCCTGGACACTGGCATCAGTAAAATGAATATGTTTTTGTAGAATTTATATTTTCAAATACTGGAATTTTGAGTTCCCATATGAGAAAATATGTTAAACATGGTATGAAGGTAAAAACATTCTGCACATCCACAATTGTGGGTGGTGTTGACAGTTCCTAGACTTGCCTCCAGTTGGCTGGAAACAAAACCAGGCAGAGGAAAAGCCAAATGGTTCAGTGAACTTGTTCTAGAACCAAACCTGTATCCCTTGTCCTTAGGCTGGAATGTGCATTGCTCCTCTTCGCTCTATCTCTGCTCTTGAGGGTAAAAACAGAGGACTATGTAAAGGGGCATAAAAAAAAAAAAAAAAATGGAGAGGGACTTTATACAAGGACATGTAGTGATATGACTACAGGGAATGGCTTTAAACTGAAAAAGGGGAGAGTTAGATTAGATATTAGGAAGAAGTTTCTTACTATGAGGGTGGTGAAACACTGGAACAGGTTGTCCAGAGAAGTTGTGGGTGGTCTGGATGAAGCTTTGAGCAGACTGGTTTAGCGGAAGTTGTCTGCCTGGTGAGGCATAGGAACTAGGTGGTCTTTAAGGTCCGTTCCAACCCAATTCTATGATTCTATGACAGGAGGATGGTGGAGGCAGGAGTTATGTGTTTCAATGTGTATGTAAGAGTCAAAGATCGATAGTTTATAGGGGAGAAGGAGGAGTAAGGAAATGAGATTACTTTGTTGGTGCAAATGGGAGGTAAAACAAATGGCAACAGTGATCCAGCTTTGCACTGGGCCATGTGGAGCCAGCTGGAAAGGGTAGGAAGGAAAGATGATATAAAACTACACAGCTGGATGAATGGCCTTCACCAGATTGGAGCAGCCTGAGATCTGCTGTATGGCATGCCTTCCCTGGAGTGCAGCAGAGGGGAGATGTTGAGTGGCTTTGTTTTTGTACAGACTTGATGCCTTCTTCAGTAAGCAGTAGTAATATTGCAGCAGTCAGTATGGCAACCTTGTATGACCGAAACAATTCTCTGGGGCAAGGCTGGAGTGGAAAGTAGTCCAATTCAAAAGAACATGAATACTAATCTGCGTAATTGTAGCTAATTTGTGCCAGAGAGTGTGAACTGACACATGAAAATTGCATGAACAGCCAGGAAAGGAAAACATGGAAGGAGAGTGGGAATATTCTGCTCACCCAGGGCTCTGCCAGACCACTTGAATGTGTTAGCATTGAATGTCTTACCAGTGGTAACCTGGAACAGTGCTGAAGTAGCAGATTTGATAAATGTAATGGCAGGTAGCTCTTTCTTCTTTTTTTTTTTTTCTCTTTTGCTTGTGACAGTCCTCTGTGATGGTATATGCGTTTTATAAATAATTATTCATCAAGATAAATTCTCAGGAAGAAGTGTTGCAACTTCAGTGGGTTGAATTTTTCTTTACACCGCTCCCATCATGTTGGCACAGGCACGACATGGAGATCTGACACATAGCTATTAAAAGATGTCTGTGCAGGTATTGCTCAGCTATAAAATTGCAAAACCGGAACTTATTGTACGTATGATAGGCTTTTAATGTAAAGGCACTGACTGTAGGCTTTTTGTGAGTGGAAACTTCCAAAGCTGATATGAATGCTTGCAGCTCATGATTTATTTATGGAGTATGTGCACTTATATAAAAGACTAGTGATGCTAGTTTTGCTATTGAAGATTTCTTGGAGAAACAGGGCTGCTGCAATAAGATGCTCATTTCAGTGTCCAAGTCCTGTGTTCTTGTAACAACGTTTAGATGGAGTGGATTTTAGAGAGCACAGTAATTCTGAATAGAAAGCTGAGATTGAACTGGGTATGGGGCTGTGAGGTATTTTGGTGCTACCAAAATATAGCTGTGATAAGGAGGAGCTTTTGGGTACCAAAATACTTAGATTATTGGATAGCACGAGTCACATCTAGCCAGATGTGAAAGGCTTTAATACAGGAAACACTTTGCATTTCTTGAGGTTTCTCTACACCAAGTGTGAGACAGCATGGACAGCTGAAAGCAGAGCTTGATGTAGGTACGCACACTTTAACAGTGGTCTAATTCTGCTTGACTTCATCAAGTTGTACTGTTTAGTCTCCTGTGAGGAGAAATATTGGAAAGGGAAGTCAAAAGTATTTGTCTGTGATGTGGAGAGGGCTTCTTGGGGTCTGAGTATTATTTACCCTGCGTGAAATATCTGGTACATTCTGTACTTCCGTCTGCAAGGCACAGGAATGTATGGAGTTGGATGTGTCTACTTGGTTTGCACCATCTTTTTTCCAGCTGTTAATTCATGAATCAGTCAATCTCTGTGCATTTGGCAGATAATTACCGTGTATTAGCTACTAGGCTTCTCTCATTGTGCAATTTGTGGCTGTGGAGTATGCGAAGAACTGATAGAAGCTCTTTCCTTTGCCAGCCTGATGGGTGAGGCCGTTTGCTGTGTCTTGTCACTGTCTTTTAATTACATTGCTGCAACCTTCTTACATCTGTCTCCAGCATTAGGGTGCTTTGTTCTTAGCTAGCCTCAGTGGATTTGGTCAAATACTCAACGATGTACATTTTACCTCCATTTTCTCTTCCTGTTCTTTTCCTTTTTTTTTTTCTTTTTTCTTTTTGAGAAAACCCCAAACCACATAAAAATTCATGGCATGTAATTCATCCTTGAATATGACCTTGGAATAATGAAACATTTCTGATCTACTCCATGATTGTGAAGCAAAGACGGGAGCTGTCAGAGAAAATAACTGAAACGGCACGCTAGCTGACAATATGTCTATTCCTGACGTGGCCATGATTTACCTCTGTTTCCTCCTTTCCTCCCTCTTTGTTCAGTCATTGTAAGCAAAGCAGAATCTGGTTTGGTGTTTTTTTTTCATACAGGTCTGCCAGATTTACTCTGTTATCCATCATGTAGCTGTTTCCATTCTCCTCTTTGTCCTGGTTCTTAGCTTTTTCTCTTGCCTGAGCATGTGTCAACAGTAGTATGCATATTTTGATGCAAAGGGTCCTCTTGCATCTTTTTCATTTCAATTTTAAACCTAGTCTAATGTCTTGGTAGTGAAGGGGTGCTACAGTTTATATTAAGCTACATAAAGCAATTTCTATGGCCTATTTCTAGTTTTGAGCTTCTTACTCTAATCTAAAGGAGGCCTTAGTTATTTTGGTAAGAACTCCAGGACAGCAGCACTTCGGGGCTACTGGAACACCAGAATCAGGAGAGCTTATCAGCTTTTAGCTGTCTTGATGTAGCAACTACTGAAAGAAACCTCTGAAATAAGGGTGGAGTAGACACCAATGATAATAATTGTGACCTCTCAGAGTTAATTCTTACCTCCACTTATGAATCATGGCCTTACAGGCAGGGAGTTTCCATGTAAGTTGCCTGGAGATATTTTCATAACTTGGGCTGCTCAAATTCTGGCAAAATTTTGCTTACTCTAAGGAATAGATATATTAAGGACAAAATTGATTATGCTTTGAACCAAGGTGTCCTTATTTAGTTCAGGCTGTTCAATTTAGTTCAGTTTTCCTTCCTGTGTGTAAGAGTAGAGAGTAAAAAAATGCCTGTTTCATTACAGCTTTCACTGCTGGAGTTATGGGACGAGCTCTGTGCTGTTGTGTGCTCAGATTCCAGCCTTTGGAGGACCTCTGGAATACTGCAGGTGTCTGACCGCCCTTGTCAGCTCACAAACACTCACTACACTGGATTTTCAGTTTCCTGAGGTTTGAGGTTTATTTTACCAGAATATTTTGGTAATTTCAGCTCCCTTGAGTCCCTTGCAACAAATATGCAACAGGGATGCATGTTGGGTGAAGTTTTCTGTGGCTGTAGGAGCTAAAGATCTGAATGTTAGAAGAGGTGTAGCTTTTCTACTGACTCCTCAGTTTCTGATGAGGCTTGGCTTGGCTTGGAGGGGAATGCTGATATGGTCTGACTGATGCACTTCAGGGCTTGTGCTGGAAAATTCTCCAGGCAGCTGGAGAGATTAGTGCAAACTAAGAAACACTAAGTAACTCAGCTGGTTTGGGGTTTAATTGTGATTATCGTGTTCCCGTCAGCTGACAGACTGTCCCACTGTCTTTCTGGAAATAATGAGGAGCTCACCTGGTTTTGAAAGTTTAGTAGGAGAGGATGTAGGAAACTCACTGAGATGGTAGGACAAAATGGTTCATCCTTTTTCATGCAGTGTGCTGGATGCTGGTCTTGGGATATAGATGGGGCTCTGTTTTTCTCCTCCTCTGGGAATCAATGTCTGCAGCAGAAATTTCCTCAAAGCAGGAGGCCTGTGAGACAACGTTTGCCAACCCTTAATCCCAACTTCATCCCAGCAGCAAAGGTCACTTTCCCAAGAGGGTGAGTTGGGTGCAGCAGCAGGTCTCTGGTGAACTGGCAATTGCTGCTGGCAGGGCTATGGGGCAGGGAAAATGAGAAGCTGATGTCTCCTGCTGTCCTATGAGCCTGTTGCCACATGCTCTTGTCTCTAAAGAAACTGACCAATACTCCAGAAAGGAGAAGAGTGTCTATCTTTGTCATGGTTTGTCACCAAATTCTGCTATTGTCAGTACCTCAATGAACAGAGGGAGTCCAGATAAATGATTTTTCATTGTGTCTTGGCTAGGAAATTATCTGGAGCTACCAGAGAAAACTGAGCTCCATGCAAAAAGTGTTTTGTGGTAGTATATCAGTAACTCGCTGATAGAGCTGCAGTTTGGTATTTTAGGAGTAAATAATTAAAATGACTTAAGTAGGGGTGTACTAGCACACTGTGAGAGGACAGCCTGCTTTTAGAATCAATCATAGAATCAATTGAGTTGGAAAAGTTCTTAAAGATCATCAAGCCCAACCATTACCCCAGGAGTGCCAAGCACATCACTAAACGATGTCACTAAGGGCAAGCTGATCCCCCTCATGGCTGCCTCTCATAATCTCCACTCACAGACACCCCACATCGGTGCCCCATAGTGGCCCACACTGTGTAGGCACTGTTACCCGTCATGGCAACTCCTCATATCCCCTCAAGATCTCCCTTCATGGTCACCCCTCATGCCCCATGGCTGCCTCTGCTCTCCCATCATGATCTTCCCTCATGGCTGCCCCTCACCCCTCAATGCCACCCCTGCTCTCTCCTCATGATCTTCCCTCACTCCTCATGGACCCCCTCCTCTCATGATCTTCCCTCATGGCTGCCCACCTTATGATCTCCCCACACAGCTGCCTCTGCTCTCCCCTCACAATCTCCCCTCATGGCCACCCCTGCTCTCCCTTCATGATATTCTGTCATGGCCTCCCCTCCTCTCCCCTAATTATGTCCCCTCAAAGCTGCCCTGCTCTCCCCTCACAATCTTCTCTCATGGCCACTGCTCCTGTCCCCTCATGATGTTCCATCATGGCTGCCCCCCTCACAATTGCCCCTAACCCCTCACAGCTGCCTCTGCTCTCTCACAAACTTCCCTTGTGGCTACCCTTCCCCTCCCCTCATTATCTCCCTTCACAGGTGCCCTGGTCTCCCCTCATTATCTTCCCTCATGGCTGCCCTTCCTCTCCCCTCATGATCTTTCCCAATGGCTGTCCCCATCATGATTTTCCCAGCACTCATAGTCCATTGCCAGCACCTATAATAAATGCTCTGAGCAATGTAGATATATTCCAGGTGCTCCAGCCAATGGGTCGGCTTCATTTGGAGCTCGGCTCCAATACCTCTGTACAAATGCCCATAGTATGGGGAGCAAACGAGGAATTAAGAGATGTGTGCCCATCTATGGGGGTATGATATAATAGGCATCACAGAAACCTGAGGGTTTGGCTCTTATGACTGGAGTGTTGGAATGGAAGGTTACAGGCTCTTTAGAAAAGACAGGCCTGGCAGGTGGGGAGGGGGAGTTGCCCTTTATGTTAGGGATAGGCTGGAGAGTATGGAACTCTGTCTGGGGACAGGTGAGCAGTTTACAGAGAGTTTGTGGGTCAGGGTTAAAGGGAGAACAGCAATGGGAGACATTACTGTGGGGGTCTGTTACAGACCGCCTGATCAGGAGGACTCTGTGGATGAAGTGCTCTATAGACAGATAAGAGCAGCCTCGTGCTTGCAGGCTCTTGTCCTCATGGGAGACTTCAACCATCCTGGTGTCTGTTGGAGGGATGGTACGGCCAGCACAAGCAATTCCAGAGGTTCCTCAATTGTGTGGAAGACAACTTCCTTCTGCAAGTAGTAGAGGAGCCAACAAGGAGAGCTGCCACGTTTGACCTTGTGCTCACCAACAGGGAAGAGCTCATTGTAAATGTGACGTTCCAGGGCAGCCTTGGATGCAGCGATCACGAGTCTGCCTTCCAAGACTTGGGTGATGTGGTCAGAGCATTTGCCAGTGAAGCCTGAGACAAAGAAGTCATTAAGAACCTTAGCCGTCTCCAAGTCCAGGGTAGCCAGTTCTCCTAATAGCTTCTGGAAGGGGTCTGTGTTGTCCCTAGTCTGTCTTTTATTTGCAGTGTACCTATAGAATCCCTTCCTGTTATCTTTCACATCCCTAGCCAAGTTTAATTCTAGCTGGGCCTTAGCCTTCCTAACCTGGTCCCTAGCTTCCTGGGCAACATCCCTGTATTCTTCACAGGCCGCCTGTCCTTGCTTCCACCTTTTATAAGCCTTTGTTTCCCTTCGAATTTTCCTCAGCAGCTCCTTATCCATCCAAGGAGGTCTCCTGGCCCTCCTGCTGCACTTCCTTCTAGTTGGGATGCAGCACTCCTGAGCTTGTACCAGGCGATCCTTGAATCTGGAGCACCTCCCGTATGAAGACAGGCTGATAAATTTGGGGCTGTTCAGCCTGGAGAAGGTTGTATGGAGACCTCACAGCAGCCTTCCAGTATCTGAAGGGGGCCTGTAAGGATACTGGGGAGGGACTCTTCATCAGGGACTGTAGTGATAGGGCAAGGGGTAATGAGTTGAAACTTAAACAGGGGAAGTTTAGATTGGATATAAGGAAGAAGTTCTTTACTGTAAGGGTGGTGAGTCACTGGAATGGGTTGCCCAGGGAAGCTGTGAATGCTCCATCCCTGGCAGTGTTCAAGGCCAGGTTGGACGAAGCCTTGGGTGAGATGGTTTAGTGTGAGGTGTCCCTGCCCATGGCAGGGGGGTTGGAACTACATGATCTTGAGGTCCTTTCCAACCCAAACCATTCTATGATTCTATCTCCCCTCACCCCTCATGATCTCCTCTCATGGACGCTTCTTTTCTCCCTGTCATGATCTCCCCTCACTCCTCACGGCTGCCCCCTCCTCTTCCCTCACAGTCTTCTCTCATGGCCACCCCTCCTCTCCCGTCATGGTTTTCTTTCATGGCTGCCCCTGGGTATTGATGATTTTACATGATCATAAGAAAGTTATTATGAGTTCAGTAATATTTAATTTGAACATTAGCCTTTTCTGCTTTAGTTTTAAAATGCTTGGCTTGGCACCCTGCCTCTTGCCCGCATCTTCACCCCAGGGTGCTGTAATCCATCTGCAAGAATCGGCCCAATTTCAGCACAGGCGTTCTTGTGCTGTGCAAGTGTGATGTGCAGTTTGTATAGTTCTGCTGACTGATACTACATGTGGATGTACTTTTGTGATAGTTTCTTTTTTTCTTCCTTTTATCATTAGCTTCCAAATGATTAGGGAAATTAAACTCTAGAAATTGAACATTGCTGTGGTAAGAGGTGAAGGGAGACAGGCATAATGTAGGGTATTCGCAGCCCTTCTTGGTACATGCTGCATATGTGCTGGGCATGGCTAATTTTGTGTGTCCAATAAGATCAGGACAACGTCTGTTTTTTACCGTGGTGATCAGAGTGATTTCCTTTACATACCGTTTTCGTTTATAGGCAAGTTTCAAAGAGGTATCTCTGTGGAGGCGTGTTTCTCATGTGCTGGATTTTTGCATGCTATTGATTGATGATACCTGTTTACTGTTTTAGATGGTTTATCTAAAACAGGGCCTTTATAAAAACTGATTATTTAAAAAAATTTAATGACATTTTTTCACTTGAAAAAACCTTTGGGGACTTCTTGCCTTTAACCATAACTGTATGAATCATTCTAAGTGAAAAAAAAGTAACTTTTTTCTCACTGAATTTGCATTCAAAGACAGAATGTAAAACTATAGCTAAATAATAGCAATAATAAAATTGCAGAAAAAAAAAAGAAGTGCTTGAACATCCTTAAGATTTCAAAACTTCATCAAGAGGGGGTCTCATTTTTCAGGGAATTCCATGTAGATGAAATCAGATACTCAGATAATGGCTTGTCACTACAGGTGGCTGGTTTGAACCCAGATGCTTTGAAGATATATAGGAAGGATAGGCAATGGCAGTGCCCCCCAACAACCACCTTTGCCTATTTTGGTAGTCTTCTCTGGAAAGAGCAAGAGAAAGAATGGAAATAGAGCTTCTCTTTCTTCTCTTGAGCAAGCAGTCAGGCAGGAGCCATGGTAAGGCTCTGTGGGGGTATGAAAAGGACTGGGGATATCACGCTTGAAATAAATTAGCAATACATTCAGTCAGTGCTCGTGTAAGCTGAGTTCAGCTGGCAGCTGCTTATCAGAAGTGTCTCTGTCCCATTGACAACCCTTCAAGTTGTAAACTGCAGCTACCCTGTTTCAAGCTCTGTGTTTTACTTCATGTGATAAAAGGAGTGCACCAAAATAACTTGGAAATAAGCCTGATAGATACAGTCACTGGAGGTGATCCTGATCCCTCAGTTTCCTGTGCAAGACTACTGCTAAGGAAGAGGTCCCTGGGAAAGTATTTTTAATAATCTTGGGTAAAGGCTTTCTGGAGGGGCTTCAGGAAGAAGCTTCTGGAGGTTCATGGCCTGGACATGTACATGTGTAGTCACCCTCAGTAATGGATTTGGGAGGTGATCCATAAAATTGGCCAGGAAACTATTACAGCAGGATAAACACTAACTTTGATTAAATGAAATTAAGAAAAGTAATTTTAAACAAGGGAGGTATGGTGCTGGCCAGATGAGCCCAAAAATTTCCTGGCACTTAATTTAATGGTGCATTTGTACTTTCTGGGTGAATACAGCAGGAACTGGTTCATCTCCCCTTCTGCTTTTGTTTCATTTATCACTCTTGGATTATTGGTTCTGTTTACTCTTAACATAGTCCTTTCATTTGCTTTTTTGGGTGTAAAAACTTCCAGCTGCTGTGCTCAGCCTGAACTACAATTAGCATAGGGTAATGGTGGAACAATTAACTATAATTAACATGGAGTAATAATGAAGCAGGAGAAAAGAGTGCCCTGCCAAGGTGTTTTATAAAGAGCCCAACACTATACTTTTTGCAACGGAGTTGCTGCCCGTATGCTGTACATACTGAGCCTTCTGCTGGTATTATTGGCAGCTCTTCGAAATGTGACCTTCCTCCTGCAGCTTGTTGCTATTACAGCAAGTGGTGCTTCCACATTAGTTTGCAGATGTAATCTGATGGAAACCTTTTTCCATCATGTATGAATGGCTTCACTGACAGGGAAAAGGATTTCAAATTTGGAGCAGGGTTTCCCAAGTAGTGGTGTGGTCTCAAGCCTGAAAAGTGGTATCCCACCTCCTCTCTCTTTCAGCCTGGGAAAAAATGTTTCTGTTCACTGCTGTGTGCCAAAAATGCTCTGAAATCTCTTGCTGGAACCTACTAATTTTGAATATCAAGTAGCTAGAGTTATTTCAGCTTTTCTAGTAGAAAGGTGAAGTGAAAAGGCTTGGAAAAATCTCAATAGTCTTTTTGGCAGAGAGAGGTTATTTTCAGCTGTCTCTTTCCTTCATCTTGCCCCAAAACTTTAAAATTTAGTAAAGAAGCTGGAGAATGTGCACAAGAAAAGTGTTTTCAGTTAAATAGGGCTGCAGGGACCCTCCCAAAGAGAAACTGTGTCTGTCTTCCTCCATCTTCCGAGCACTTCCTGCCAAGCTAAACAAAGATAACAGGAATAATAAGGAAGAGAAGCGCTTTACAGGAATCCCACCATGAGAGGTCAGTGGAAATTCCCTCTTCCTGAACAAAGCTGTTTGCTTCTGTTTGCTTTAAGTTAAATGTTTAAATAGCAACATTACATTGGGGTGTGTGCTCCTTGAGATACCAGACCCAGCCTTTGCATACCTATAAGAAGGTGTTTTTCCTTACACTCCTAAAACCAGGTCAGTTGTGTTTGATGCTATTGTGAACAAATAACCTTTTTGATAAATTAAAAAATAAGATGTTACTGGAAACAGGATTAATGAGAAGATGCCATTACATTTACATTATCATGTTATCTACTTATAAGTAAACTCTTTTGAAGATAGGATATTGGGGAGTATTTTTGGTTCAAGCGCCAACTTGCTAGGTAAATATTTTCATGTTTTCACCTCTAGCATCTGGGTTGTTACTTTTAGTCTATTTTATAGACTGCTTTCATAGAAATTTTCACAGGTACTTAACATTTTTCATCTCCTCCAATGCTCTTTTATTACTGTAAGTGTGATTACAGCTTTGTACCTCATATTTGTAGGTTAACAACTGTGATTAAACTGATAGGACTGCTAAGTCTTTGGCTTCCATTTGGGCCTAAATCACTCAGTTCTTTTGCCACCAGCACACACAGGTATTTGGTGCTTTAATCTGAAGCACATCAGTTGCTCCCTTTAAGAGAATTCAGGCACATTTGTGATCTGCTTGTATTGGCGATATGAACAGATGGCTCAGGTGTGAGCTAGAACCAGAACACAGGTAGCAAATATTTATGATGAATGTGGTCTCTTGCAAGCAGGAGACATGTGCATCTCCAAGAGTTGCCCTCAGGACCTTAATTTTTTTTCCCTCCCCCACCACCAGAGAGAGGACAAGTCTTGGGCTGGAGCACTAATGAGGATGAACTTGGCAGTCCACACACTGATCATTTAAGGGGCTCAGAAACCTTGCCCTAAAACATTGGCAACAAAATAATCTGTCTGCCATGGTGTCAGCCTGGGCCACACACATCCACAGAAGTACTAAAGGGTATTTATGAACAAATAGAAAATAGAGGAGGAACTGAGACTTGCATGAAAACGTTGTTTCTGAAGAATAAAATTTATTTTTTTTACTGAAAAAACTGCATACACATGTTCAGATCTGTTCAACCTTCGAAACATGTCTTAGTTTCCCAACAAACTGTTCTTTGAAGCATGCAGGACCCCACTGCAGCTTGATAAAGAAGCTGAGGGTTGTTTTAATCCTGTAACTGTGCAAACATCATTTGAAAGCTATTTACATTTTTCATGTCTCACTTCTAATAACAGTAGCATTAGCTGTTAGATACATGCACTGTATAGCTATAACTTGTGATTTGGCATTCACGTTTGATGTAAGTGTAGAGTGAAAACCAAATAAACCTTCCATTGTTCAAGAAACTCCGCACAGGCAATTATACGAGATCTGATTTCTTCTTTATAAAGGAGAACGCTGTAGAGTACTCAGACTTCCCTGCAGTTATTAAAATATTACTTCCACTCTGTTTTCTGGATTGTCTTCCTCTGGCATAAACATGAACTTTGCTTGCCTTGGTGAATGGGAGAAGAAAGAAAAGATGTCTCAGTTTTTTATCAAAGAAGGCAGGAGTTTACTGAATCGGAGCCAGTTCTGTTTCTTGCTGTCAATTTCAGTAAACTGCAAGATTACCTATAGTATGTTTATTTTACTATTTTATAGAATCCTAGAACAGTTTGGGTTGGAAGGGACCTTAAAGGTCACATAGTTCCAACCCCCCTGCCATGGGCAGGGACACCTTCCACTCACCAGACCAGGTTGCTCAAAGCCCCATCCAATGCAGCAACTCAGATGCAAAAAATCAGATTCGAGTTCATACTTCTATTACTTTCTGTCTTCTGATTTCTTCTCCCATCCGTTAGAAACAGAAATCAATAACCAGCCAGATATTAGTGCTGAAATCATGCTATATTATACTCGTCTCCTTGTATTCTCTAACCTGGGTCAACGAAGATGTGGGATGTGTTGCCGCTGCACTCTGTTGGCAGAACTGTGTGTATAATGAGCGTAGTACCGCTCCTCACAGGCATCATAAGCAGTTTTTGCTGTTTCATACATGCCAGTGTGATCAAATCAGGGTGCTGAAAGTGGGAGCTGGTTGAATATTAAGTAAACATGGCATTCCAGGTAATGTGTTTAATTACCACATAGCAAAAGCTGGCCTGTGTTTCTTTTAATATGGACTGTGCAGCCAGTAGTGCAGTATTCTGATTTTCAGCTATATTAATTAAGCAAGCCATGTTTTATAAGAGAAAATATTTTCATCACTGCAAAACTGCTTCAGAATACACAAAATTGAAGAAGACACTGCGTTTCACAAGTTGCGAGAGCTGCTAATCACTACTCAGGCAAGTTCAGTTCACGATAGAAACTGTGCTTTCAGGCTGGCCTCCAAATAGCTGGGAGAAGAACTCAAAAGCCAAGCGGATGTGGATAGGCACGAAGACATAAGCTGTGTACACCACCATAGCAAAAACAGTCACGGTGATCGTGTGAAACATGGACCGCTCCCAGGGCTCCAACACGTAGCTGCAGGTTATCAACAGGTACTGGTAGTACAGCCAGTAGATGTAGTCCTTCACATGCTTAATATCCATCTTCAGCTTCCAGCAATTTTGAGAAGATGACCTGTAATAATAAAGAAGTCTGGATTACGGCTGCAGTGGAAAGGAAGACCTGCAACTAAAAAATGTTGCAGTGACCTTCATTTCAGGTTTATAACACATGTAATTATTACATAAATTTCAAACAGAAATAATGCATCGCTGCCATCACCAACCAACCTTTACTTCCCTGGACCAGAAGAAAACAGTCTTTAGGTCTAACAACTGCTGCTTGCAGTTACTGAACCTGTATTAGTTGGGCACTCTCAATTCCTGCATTCTGATTATGAGCATGTTGTGCTATTCATTCTGCAATAGGAATTAAAACCACATTAGCTGACAAAGGCACAGGATTTCATGTGGAATTCAGGGAGATACGCTTTTAAAAGAAATGGCTTTGGGCCAGCATCATAAATGTGAATGGCATACTCATATGCTCTGGAATAAAGATGAGATTAAAAGAACTGCTCTGTAAAAACTTTGCTTCGTGATAGTTTTTATTATTCTGCAATGTTTGGGAATAAGACAAACTGTGAAAGGGAGGAGAAAAAAGTAATCTCAAATAACAAAGGTTGGTTTACTTTTTAGCTCATTACAAAAAAATAACATACGTTACATATTAAATGAGTATTTAATAGAATTTGCAAGTCTAGGAACGATTTTTCTTTCAGGTAGTACCTTTATGCATTAATTATTCCTGTCTCCACACAGAAAGGAGGATGGCTGAGCAAGTATTAACTAGGAAATGGATTTTGACTTCCACTGCTTTTTATTAAAATTGCTTTTCAGTATTTTAAGTAATCTTTAAATTCAGGCTAAAAACATCTACTTAGAAAAAATTCAGAGAGAATGATAAGCAACTGTATGAGGCTTCACAGGGGGACTCATTTTTTTTGTGGGTTGAGTTTAAGGACATGCATTCTGGCCAGTTCAGCTCACAGGAAAAGGGAATACAGCAGATTTAGTCCTGCTGGAAAACCTTCTGATATACCATTTTGTTTTACACTTCTGTTACCTAAAATGCCAGGAGCAGAGATGTTTGGACACGTCATGTCCCTCCAGTCTTGTGTTCATCTTGAGTTTTGGGTAACAGAAATTTTCTGTCCCTCAAAGCAACAAATGCTAGCACTGGAAAACTTGCAGCCAGTGTTTAAAGTAATGATGGTACACTGATATAGGGCAAGTATACTAGAATATTCAGTATACCTCCTCTGGAGGCTGTACAGTATATTCTGTTGGTAAGTGGGCATTTACTGAAGAGAAGACAACCAGTAAAAAGCATCCCTGTTTTGTCTTGTCATAGCTTTACTTTGGTTACTGATGTGTAAAGTTTTTGTCTGATGGATGCACTGTTAAGTGCACTCACCTTGACGGGTTGTATTTCTCTGTGTTTCTTCCTTTAGGTCAGTGGTACTTCCAGTTCAACAGTCACACACAGCATGGCAAATGGAGCATCCTGCCAGCCTAGCTTACACCTCTCCACCTGGAGATGCTGCAAGGCAGATTTTGTTTTTTGCCCTTTCTTCTTTGGGAAGGCAACAATTGCAAGCTCATCGGAGAGTCTGAACTGATGCTCCAAGTGCTCGTCCAATGCTATTGATAAGGGAACCAACTGTTTTTGTTCCTTCTCTTTCATTCATGTGCTGACTCCCAGTGTTTCTCCTTCCATCCCTCTGCTTCCTGTCCAGACCTCCTCGCATCTGTTCCTCAGTTACTCTTCAACTCTGAACACCTCCATGAACATAACTTCTTTTCTGGCAACTGCAGTGAAACTGCAGTGCATTAAGAAACCAGGGAGAGACTTTTTAACAGGGCCTGTTGCAATAGGGCAAGGGGTAATGATTTTAAACTAAAAGAGGGGAGAGTCAGGCTGGACATCAGGAAAAAAATTTTTACGAGAGTGATAAAATACTGGAACAGGTTGCTCAGAGAGGTGATAGGTGTCCCATTCCTGGAGACATTCAAGTGCAGGCTGCATGTGGTTCTGAGCAACCTGATCTAGTTGATGATGCCCCTGCTCTTTGCAGAAGGTTTGGACTAGATAACCCTTGAAGGTCACTTCCAACCCAAACTATTCTATGAAAAGGTAAAAGGGTTGGTTTTGTTAGTGGATTTTTACGTAGAAAATTTTCTGTACTTGCCTGATCACCCACCTAGCCTTTACTTTCCAGCAGCCCCTCTTCTTCTGTGTCTTCTAACCATCAGTACCTTCCCCAGTGTATCTTTTTTAACCTCCTGCCAAAGCAGTGCATTTCCTTCAGTTCAATCTTTCCCATATCTCCTGGACTACATGTCCTGGACAGGGAGGCTGCCAACAGTACTTTTCTGGGGAAGACTGCTTCTATTTTACATCTCACAGTGGCTTTCTTTGCTGTGAACAGCGTTACTTTGAAGGCTGGGGAGAAGGGTCACCACTATTTTGTATCCTATTATGAATGGAAGATGACACCTATCAGATAATTTATTTTAAGGAAGAACTCAAGAGAGGCCTTAAAGCCTTGTAAATATTGCAAAGCCTTTAATAAAAATGGCACAGCTGGCAAACTGTGACTCACTGGGAGCCAAGTGTCTCCATTTATACATTCTGCAGAAAGAGCAACATTTTTCAATAAAGAGGTTAAGCCCTTTCCTATATAGTTGAAAAGAAAACAATAAGGGTCCTCTCATACTATCTAGGATTATGGTATTTATACTGGGGTTATATCTGTGCTAGTTAAACTCACACCTTTCTTGAATAAATACGTGTTAAGCCGCATGGAGAAACTGTGAGACTGAAGTGCTTGCTGTGGCTGTTTAAGGCTATGAGAAGCTTATCAGAGGGGTGCTGCAGTGTTTTTTGGGGAAAAGATCCCAGGCTAATTGAGCTTTCTGCCCACAGCAGCACATATACTTGTATATCTCAGTACAGAGCTGGTATAAAGAACAGCAAAACACAGGAAAAAAATCCCCAGGCTGATTTTTCTGATATTAGACCAGTCTACCAGGCTGCAGACTTACCACTATCACTTACTAGATATTGCTATATTGGATGGATACATGAATGAAGTATGAAGTTGTCAAAACCAGGACAGCAGTAATTAAAATAAGGAGCAGACCTTTTGATTTATACAAAAGGCCTTGTTATACTTTCTCCAGCCTGGGGATTGCATTTCCAGTCAGCTCAGTGACCAAGTCCTAGCAGCCAACCAAAGAACTGTGCTTCTTTGATTCTTCCATTCACAACACACAGTACAACCCCATTTCCAGGTACTCAGACACACCTGCAATGCGACTCCCTGGACTGACAGCAAGAACGCAAGCCATCTTAATGCAGAGGCTGCGCGGTCTCCAAATGAATGATAAGAGGTTGAGATAAGTAAAAGGCAAACAGTCAAATTACAGTCTTTGTCCTCACCACTAACGACTTCCACTGCATTTAATCTACCCAGAGACTTTCTCCGTTAGCAGGACTGTCTTGGAAATGCAGCAAACATGAGGGATGTCTCAGGATAATGCAATTCTAGATGCATAATTTATGAAAGGAAAACATAGAAGAGAAAGGAAAGAAAGCCATCTTAACCCAGCTGCTCAGGGAAAGAGATACACGAATCCACTGTTACTGTGACCGACACCTTTTCTGAACGTACTCCACTTGCATTAAGTGAGGGCCAGTTTTAAGCATAAGCAATAGCCCAGAGCTCCCTACCTCAGAAGGTCTCAGGCATCCTTGCCACCCAGACCAATCACCTTGTAGCAATAATCAAAGGGAATGGCAGATCACTAGGCAAACAGAAGCTTTCAAGGCTAAAAAAAACCCAAATATTTCTGTATTTTAAACACAACTTGTCCTAGAGAGGCTTCCACTTTAATTTTTAAGCACTACTGGGTTTTATTACATTAACACTGCAATCAGCTGGCACTCTTGGGTTGAAAGGGTTCTGCCTTATTAGCTCATCCTTCCCCAGTATTCCAGAACAGGAGAAAATTTGCTGTTATGCAATTTTAACTGAGCACTCATTTATCTACAAATTAGAACTTAAACATTTGGTTGTGTTGGTTAAATGCCTTTCTGTTTAGAGTTCATGGTACTGTTACAACCAGCTATGAATAAAATGAATAGAATTTAGCTTCTAAAGCCATTAAGCAACATTCAGATCATTTTCGGCAATTTCACCTCCAAGCAAAAAAAGCAAGAAGATAAACCTGTAAAGCAGCTTTTATTGTTTTAAGTGGCAACCTGAATTTCTTGCTTGTTGACACATGTCTCTGATTAAGGCAGCTGAAAAGATAAATCATCATCACAAGAAATTCCAGGTTTCATTTAAAAGCATGCCTAATCTTAAAGATTTCCTTTTAATAACATTAGTTACAAGTGTTAGACTAGTGTTCAGAGTTGTGACCCAAAGTGTTAGGTACTGTACTGTATAATTTCTGATTTGAACAACAGCGGTTTGGGGGACTTTGCTCACACTAGCAGTCTGCAGTTCTGACTGGTGGCTGGCCAGTGCCTGGCAAAAGGCACCTGCTGGGAAATTCCTGTGGAAAGAGACATTCTTGCAGGGCAACTAGAATAGACTGGTTTCCAAAGAATACTTGAAAACTACCTTGCACCCTCAGCAGGAGCATTTGGTTGACTTACATATACAGAGAAAAAGGGTTTCCAAGATGTATTCAGGTCTAGATAATTTTATCTAGAGTGGGGAAAAACAAACCCTGGAGCTGGAGATAGCTCCATGATCATTAAACAGGTGGTCTCCGAGACTTAGAATGTAAAGCCAAGCCCAAAGCTGTAAACAAGGTAGGAAGGAAAAACAAGCAAACAATCCATCCCAAAAATATTTAATTGGCCATCTGCTGATTGCTGTGATAGCATGGAAGCAAGAGGTGGTGGGTTTTGCAGAATCCTAAGAGGTTACACTCATCCTGGAGCTCAAGTAAAATCCTGCCACAAGCACCTGAGGCTTGTATTTGGTCTCACATGCAGGGTACCTGTAGCATGCAGTCTCCAAACGGCAGGCATGACAAGGCAAAACACAATCACTACTTTAAAGCTGTCCGATATGTAAATGATTTCAGCTATCAGGAGTGGGCAGTCATCCCCTTTGGGTATTAATATATATATAGTTTCTACAAGTTATTTATCTGTAATTGTTCTTACTTCTTTGTAATATTATTATTATACCCAAAGCACCAGTCTTGTCCCTCTTAATGCTAACATAACATTGGGATGAACCCGTTGATTTTATGTAGACAGATATTTCTGTAAGTGCAAACAGAACACAGGGATTCACATTCCCAGTCCATAATGCATTTGCTTTAATATGTTTTATTCAGTGAGCACCAAGCATAGTGCATAAGGAATGAAATACATGTCTTGCGGACCAGTAATTGGGAAGAACTTTAGATGAGGCAGGTGTTAAAATTGTGCTGAGTACCCAAACACCAGCATTTCACAGGGACACAGTCTCAGTCTGTTCCTCTGTTGCATCTGTGCTGCTCAGATTCCCCATACACAGCATGGCCCATGGCCGTATAGCATCATCTCAGTTTAGAAAGCTGCGTGTTACCCACTGACAAGCAGAACCCTCAGGTTACTGTAGTACTTAAACACAGACATTTAAATGTGCCCTAAAGCTTGTTTTCACAGGGAGGTATTGTCACATAATATGAATAAGAACAGCAGCAATAATCCCAGCATGGCTCTCACTACGTACAAGTTTGCACCATTAAAATCTTTATGTAAAGACACTTAATAAATAACTTCCCACCTCTAACTCTGGAGTTAAAACACACAGCAGCAGTGATACCATCTCTGGTTTCTCTTCCTCAGCATTCATCTTCCTAAATCAGCACTTCATCACACACTTGACCATACATTACTGCCAGCTGTTGTGCTACAGAATTGTAAACTCTTCTTACATGTGTGTTTTTGCTGCCATTCATGCAACACCAGAATGAAGTTCAGACCTTGTAAAAGTTGATAGCTGTACATGACTCGGACATTTTGGATGTGGGTGAACATGGCCCAGCTGCACCTATGGGTTGTGGGGGTTTTTGTTGGTTTTCATTTTTTTTTAATTTTTTTTTTATTTTTTTCATTTTAGATCTTCCAGGAGTGCAAACTGGAAGGCAGAAAAAGCAATGGTGCATTCAGCCAGGTTTCTGCTTTACCTTGCTCAGAGAATGAACTCTAGTATCTTCCTCATCTGTACACACTAACCCTCTTTCCTGCTGACCTTAGTGGTAGCACACAGGTAATATTTTGTTTCTTTTAGATGGAAAAAGTTACATAATGCATACAAAACCCTGAAGTCTAGCAAACACCTTTCGCTGCTGACAAAAATACTTCCTTTTACCTTTGGTAGCATAAAACAAGGCAGCAAAACACTCATCAAGTGGCACTACAGGAGAGGCAATGCCACACCTGCACAAGATCTGACCCAGACTTCCTTGTCTCCAACTCGGGACACAGACCTAATACTCCTGTGCGTGTTACATGTATGCTCCTTCAACAGCTTGTTAACAACACTCTGGTCCCAAGCATTGGTTTGGTGCCATAATTTAGCTGCATCTGTAACTGGAGCAAGTGAATTCTTTTTAGGCTACCTCTCCACCTGGATTGCACCATACCCCAGGTGATTTCTGAAATACTGTTTGCTCCTTTAGTAGAGTTAAGTACACAGATTGAGAGTATGATGGCCTACAATGTGGGGAGTAATATTAAATGATATATGAACTGTTGATCCTCAAGAAAGGATTATCTGCAGCACCTGCAGGGATTTCATTTGGAGAGAGGCTCCCAACCATTCAAGCAACAGCACAACAGTTGTAAGCAGTTAATATTTAGACTGATTTAATGCCTTAATTACTCCCTGAAACTGGTAAGCAAAAGACAACTGGGGGGGGGGGGCAAACCTCAAACAAAACAACAAAACACAAACAAAACCCCAAACCCCAACTCCCCCTAACTTTGAAGCCTGGCTTATTTGTTGGTGCACTCTTCTTTATTTGGGCACAGAGGAAGATGCAGCTTCTCTATAAGAAAAACATTCTTGGAGAAGCTCTGTCCCATTTTCTTCCAAGGCCAAATTAATTTTTCAAAGAATTTTCTGTTCTTCCCTCCTCTGAAGTTTCCTCAGTCATTTTCTTACATAACCAGCTACTTCTTACAATTTATGTACAAACCCCTTCCTTACCAGCTTTCTCTGGGCTGTGCATGTTCTGGGAGCTGTGTCCTCCTCCTGCAACAGGACTTCCATGTTAGAGCAGAACTGGCCTCTGGGAATAAGCTCTTCCAGAGAGGGTCAGTAAATTGTCAAGTTGACATCTCAGGGCAAGCTTTCTCTATGTTTTCATTGTAAGCCTAATTGATTAACGTGGTTTCGTACAAAGTAAGTTCCCAAATGAGACCTCAGACTTGTGACCAGAGACCAGCATCAGGTTTAAATTGCAAGTACTGAAAAATTGAGAGTTCTCAAACTCTTCCAGGAGATATCCTATAAGTGTTTTGGCTTTGCTTTTGGTGACAAGCCGCAGTTCCTGTGAAGCTTTTCATGTTTAGGAAATAGGGTAGATCCTTCAAGGGAATTGAAGAGATTTTAAAGCTCAGAAGGTTGTGTAAACACATCCCTCTGTAAACAAAATAGCTAAGATGTTTGGGCTCTACAGAAGGACTTACTTTCAAATGTAGTTCTTTTTTACTCAGGTTTCTTTGGTTTGCTCTGAGTCATTTCTGAAGCAGCTGAAAATAATAGCCAGTCTTGGGTTATATGTAATATGAGAAGGTGGATACTGTCATAGTTATGACAGGCATTAGTGGAAAACAGGTACCAAGCTCTTGTGCAAGTGCCTCTACCTTGAGATCTAATGAAAGGAAGCAGTGTTGCACCATGACAGTTACTGATCTAAAAAGGGGAAAAGAAAAATGAAGCAAGATATTTGCAACAGATAAATAGTAAAAAGAGAGATTCACATTTTTCACAAGAAATTCCTTCACAGACCACTTCATCCCTATGAGCAAATAGTTTTGAACACAACTATTGATAGAGCAGAATACTCCTCAAACATGGGAGGAGCAAAGCCACCCCTTAGTTTTTGGGGGCGACAACACAAGAAATATACCTGTCAGGTAGTGGGACAAGGCTCTTCAAGTTTGCAACGCTCTGCCAATTTCTCCTGAAAAGCGGTAGGGGCTGGGTGATGTTATGTTTAACTAAAGCAGACAGCATGGGTGAGGAGAAAGGAGGAGATCTCCAGAGCAACCTGCTGACATTTTATTTCAGGTGCTTTGCACACAGAAGGCTACAGGAGCTATGGGAGCAAGCACCAGCTACACGGGGCAGGGCAGGTTCCCCTCCACAAGGGTCATCTGTCATACCAACCACAAGGGCTCCTCTCCTCCGGGGTCACTGGGCTGGGGAATTCTTACTTGGCTCCATACCAGGAGCATGGCCAGGCTTCATGTACACAACTAAAAAGCTCACTAAAAACTAGATTGGCAGAGCCTAGTACAGAGCAATGGATGCTTTCCCCTACTAGACACCAGGAGCACCTGAGCCTTGGTCCTGTACATTTCACATCCTGAATGCTTTTTGGACGCAGGGGTGGAGTAAGTATTCCCATGGCCCTGAGCAGCTCCCCAGGCACCCTTTCACTCACCATATTGCCCATTACTGCTGGAAAAACATACAAGCTCTATGCAAAGCTTCTATGTGTTTCTTTGCTGAAACTGCATCATATAGAAGTCACTCCAAGGACTCACAGGATTTCTGTTAAGACGTAGTTATTTGTGCCATACTCATGATGTTCATGAGCAAAAGATAAATGAACATCCCAATTCCTAAAGCATTTTAAAATACACAGTCCAAAAAATACCATGCGTGCTGATTAAGTGGAGTAGTAGCATTTATTGCAGGTATTCTCCTCTACGCTATCCCAACTGCACTTACACAACAGGGAGGTACTCTTGCACTTACTTCACACTTAAAGATCACTGGAAGCAACCATCAACTCTTAAGAAAATCACTGCAAACATGAGTATTGCCATCACACTAGTATGAGTAGTACCTTCCCCTTCCCTCCTCCACCACCACTCATCACTTATTTCAGCCTCTTTACTTCTGGGTGTTCAACTTGTTTTCAGTGAGCTCCTGCTAAGGCAAACCACCTTCCTGACCGCTGTATTGCCAACACCACCGGGACTGCAGCTCTACAGCAACAAGTCCAGAGAGACCTTGCTGAAGGCTGTAGGTCCTTCTGTAACACCATCAGCTACCTTGAGGGAAGCACACAGAGTGAACCCTGGAGGCTTTACTGCTGCCGCCCCTCCTCTAAGGCCTTTCCTCCACTGCTCCTTACCGAGCTGCTCCTCCTGAACGGCCGACTGCAGCGCAGGTTACACGGTTCCGCTCGGCCAAGGTCACCGGCCCCTTGGTTTGGGGAAGCCCTGGGAAGAACGGAGCCTCCGCCGAGATGCCCTTGGGCGGGCGGAGCATGGGCTGACCGCCGGTAGCAGACAAGCCGAGGCCCCGCTCTGCGGGACACCACTCCACGCGTCACCGTTCCACACCCCCCCGCCGCTCTTAAATACCTACCGCGCTGCTCCGCCCCACTCCGCGCCTCTCCGCGCCCCTCCGGCCGCGGCCGCACCGGGGGCCGGTCCCTGCCGCCCCGCTCCGCTCCGCCCCGCCCCGCTGCCGCAGCAGCTGCGTGGAGCCAGGATGGGGAAAGCGTTTACCGGGGCTTTACCGGGCTGGCGGCTGCGGGGCCGTGCCGTGCCGTGCCGTGTCTCGTCTCCTTGCCGTCCTGCGGCTATCGGCGGCATCATCCTAATGATGCTCTTGCGTAACGCGCTTCGTGTCCCCGCTGCGGGGACCCGAACACCAGCTACACTAGCTGCACCAGCCCTCCCCGGAATTCACTGCCCTCTCCTCGTATTCACTGCCCGTGCTTTCTATCGTACGCATTCTTTGTAATAGATAAGCTTGTAACACACTTCATAACACAGTGGGTGCATGAAAGGGTGTCCGGGGTGTGGGCAGGTGCCTGGGAGCTTCCCAGTTCAAATGGGCTGAGTGGGAGAGACCTGAGCATTGCAGTGTGCTATGGCACGGCTGTGAGCGTACGCACTGGTGTGGGCCTGTAAGAAGGGTGATAATATATCAGATGAGGTGTTCCCAGAAAAGAGATATGGATGGACAAGTACTTACAAGACTTTATCTGGAATCCTGTGATGACTACTGAAATCCTACATGACTACTACTGCTAACCACAAGGCTTTGGTTTCCTTAGTTTATTCTGTCCCTTGTATACAAAAGTATGATTTATTTTCCTGCTCACTGCCAAAGAGCTCCTTAAAAGTTAACATGTTTATAAGTAAGAAATGAAACTAACAAAAATGCTTTGTTCACTGTATTCCCCTTGGGCTGCAGGATACCAGGATCTCATTCATGAAGCGGAGCAATTGCAGATCCCGATCTTGACAGGCTTATCCTATTTCTTAGCCTGAAAAACTGTTACTGTATGACACTAATTAAGTGATAAACAAACAGCATTAAGAAAGATTGGGTTTTATCTTGTGTTCTTTTGTTTAAGATGGTGTTTTTTGCAGGTGACCTATGGCTTCAGCTTTGGGGCCAGCGGGGTAGTGCTGCTTGAGATGAGGGATCCCTGGATTGCTCTTGGTGATGTCTCCAAAATGAGTTTTGCTAGTGTAGTGTCTGCACCCAAAACCTCGCACTGGTAGTCTATCAAATGAAGAGCTTGTGGAGAATGACCAAATTCCTGGCTGGGTACGTTGGCATGAGCCAGCATCCCATTTAAATGGACACATCAAATGAATTAAAGAGTGTGCTGGCTCTGAGCACAGCATGACAGGTTCAGTGAAACATCTGCACTTTTCACTGGAGCAGGGGGGCTCCAGGCATTGCCATGTGGGCTCATGCACGCTGTTTGGATGTGCTGCCAGCCTAGGTCTGGATTTCAGCAGTGCTGGGAACCTCTGGTTGTCCTGCTCTGCCCTGAGCTGTTGAAGCAGCAGTGAAGCAGCTGCTTTACAAAGCCTTCCTGTAAAAACTGCCTAAGCCAGACACATCTGGGCATTGGGACTTAGATGTTGAGCAGGAGCTACAGAGAAACTCACGTTGCCTTTCAGGGCAAAAATCCTTAACTTCAGTTTTCTGCACTTGAAAATAAGTGCGTTGTGAATGGTCCAGGTGTGGGCAGGACCAGGGCAGTTGCTGGTGCCAGGTCCCTGCCTTGATCAGCAGCAGGCAGCTCCTACAGCTGAAGGTTGGCTAAAGTCACTTGCTTGAATGTTGTTAGGCAGGAACATCTCCAAAGCATATGGGAGCCTGTGGGTGTAGTGTGGTGTGCCTGTCCTCAGCCATGGCACTGAGACACATGGGGAGGCCCTCACCTTGCCTGACCCTCTGGGGTTCATCCCCTTCCATGGCGCATGGATGAGCTGAGCTATGGGAGTCACCTGCTGAAAAGTAAGTTTATTTTGGCAGTGTCTCTCTGTGCCACAGAGGTGAGAGCAAATGGTCAGGAGCAGCATGAGAATGTGGCTGATGAAGCAGTGCTCTGAGGGTTTGACCACAGCCTGTTTGGCTGTAGGCACCAAGTTCTGTTTGGGTTATGGCTGTGCTCACACTGAAGAAGAAGACACATGCACCCACCCCCGAAAGGCAGCAGGTACCGCAGTGAGCCCAGAGACTGGAGCTAGGTGCAAGGTTGTTCTTACTTTTACAAGTAGAGTTGCTTTTTACAACTAGGTGGGAACTGTGCGACAAAGAACTCGTGCTGGTAAATTGCCTACTTTTCTGTGCAACAAGCTGCCTCTCAAAGATGTGCCTTTGCGGGTGAGCTGAAATTTGCACATTCTCTGTAGCTGTGCAGTGGTATGTTCAGCTCGTTGTTTCACTCTGCCAGAGGTGACTGTCACCGCAGCTCTGCCTGCAGAGCTGGTCATGGCTGTGCTCCCCAGTCTGCTCCTGGGTTGGTGGGGACGTTCCTGCAGAGAGGGGTGGTTTGTCCCAGGTGTGTGGCCGTGGGAGCTGGGGCCACCTTCAGAGCAGCAGGGACATGGTATTGCTGCGCTGGTATCAGCCAGTATCTTCTGAACCACAGAAGACCGTAAAGGAATGCAAACTGTTTCAAGGGCTAGATGTAACCGCTGTTATTAAAGGTGTTCTTTTAATATTTGAGCACATTTTAATGATGCTTTAAAAATGCTCTTTCCTCAATTAATATCTTTAAAAGGTACTTAAACAAACAAACCTGCACAGGCAGCAAAAGGGCAATCAGGACATGACGCTTTTGTTCCCAGCTCATACAGAGAGAGCAGTGCCTCTTTCGTCTGCGATTTTTATGGATGTTGACTGCAGAGCTGATGCTTGCTTAGTCTTTGACCTTAAAAAATACTTATGCAGAGGTTTTGTTTTAAACACATATAGTTGTGCCCCTCTAGCTTGAAATAGACCTCCCATTGTTCCTGGAAGATTACGGGAGCCCTCACTCTCCCTGTGCATGCAGCTTAGCTTGGTAAATTACGTGGTGCCTAAGTGGATGGTGCTTGAAATGGTAAGAGTGTTTTTGCCAGTGATAGAGCAGCAGGTGGGCATCACTTACACTAATCCCATAAAAATACTTGCAAAAGCATTCTTGGTTATCAGAGCACTTGCTCCACACAACAGCTTCAGCTGTTAGGGTATTTTTCAAAGAGGAGTTTACAAATAACTTTCCCACCGTCTCATTATCACCCCGATGATCTGTTATTGTCTTGCTTCACTCACTCCCACTTATTGTCGCTTTAGAATCATGGAGTCATAGACTTGTCTAGGTTGGAAAAGATGTTTAAGAACATCAAGTGCGACTGTTAACCTAGCACTGCCAAGTCCACCACTAAATCATGTCCCTAAGTGTCACATCTGCATGTATTCTAGATATCTTCAGGGATGGTGACTCCACCACTTCCCTGGGCAGCCTCTTTCAGTGCTTGAAGAAATGTTTCCAAATATCCAACCTAAACCTCTCCAGGTGCAGCTTGAGGCCATTACTTACCTTGAGGTCCTATAACTTGTTACCTGGGGGAAGAGACCAACCCTTACCTCACTGCAACCTCATTTCAGGTAGTTGTAGAGAGTGAGAAGGTCCCCCCTGAGCCTTCTTTTTGCCAGGCTAAACAAACCCCAGTTTCCTCAGCCACTCACTGTGAGAGCTGTGCTTCAGACCCTTCACCCATGAGGTGCCAGTTTGTGTAAGATGAAGATTCAGTGCATATATGAATGACACACACTATCTTATCAAATGGAGAAGGATTTGCCTTATAGTGAATTATGGATTTGCAGATAATCAAATGTTGTCTCCCTTAAGAGAAGACAGGGTTTCAGGGACCATGCCAAGCCCTGCTGGTGTTTCAAGGACTTGTGTTTCCAGAGGAGAACTTCACCAAGAAGAATGGTCAGAACTGCCTCCTGATTGAATTGAGGGTTAATAACTTTTTTCGTGAGAAGTAGGACAGGATTTATTCTAAAGGAGGCCATGGTTTGATTAATCATGCATTGCTGCTGCAAGAGGGAAGGCTCTTTCCCTTCACCCCCTGTTTCTCCCTGAGCTGCCTGCTCCAGGTGATGTCCTCCACTCACTGACCCAAAAGAAGCCCACTGGCTTGCACCTCGGAAGAAATGAAAAGCAAAACAATGAAACAAGGACAAAAGGAAAGTGAGGAAAAAAAAAAAACAAAAATAAGGCAATGAAAACTTCTCTGCTAGACCAGCTGGAGCAGCCAGGGTTTGAAAGAAGCCTCCTAGTGCCTTAAAACCAGGCCTGTACAATAAAAGATGGGTAACATAGATAAACTAGGCCCAGCCGTCCCCTTTCTTGGGGTTGCCAGCCTCTTGTTCCAAACCTGTTTGAACCTCTGGTTTTTCTAAGAGTCTTGTGTTCTTTCTTGTAAAAATCATACCAAAGGTGTAACTTGTATAAAAACAAGGGAGTTCGTTTCCTTGTCTCCCCAGGGTTGGTGCTCTGGAAGATCTGTTTCCTTCCTTGTTTTACCACTAGGGATTTGTGTTAATTACTACTGGGGATTTGAGTGCTGGCTTTTGCTCCTGCAGGAAACATCCCCTTTGAGACATGAATAAAATCACTTATCTGCCATAAAGGCTAGCATAACATTTATAAAGTCAAAACTATAGTCTTTGAATGTTTCATGAGTCTTTAGGCTCTGTGTCACACCCCACTGCAGAAATACTCGCCAATAGGCAAGTTTCTTTACAGCTCAGGTCAGTGGGTGGCTGGATTGCACATCAGGACAGGCTTCACTGTCCAGGTGAGTTTCCTCCTGTTTCCTTCTCCAGGCTCCCACAGCTTGCCTTTGCCCACACGGCTTGCATGGATGCTGAATTCAGGTAGGATCTTAGGTGACTTCTGGAGCAGTCTATTTCTTGCCAGGTAGCATTGTTCTGCAACCTGACCCTGTTGCTGCATGTTACTGCTGCATTGCTGCTGCCTGCAGGCTGGTTCCTGCTTGCGGGTGCAGAGGCAGGTTTCTGCATGCCCCTGCCCCTTGTCTTCTGCTGGTTGTTCCATTCACATGTGTAGGCTTCATCCATCCTGGAAGGTAAACTGCCAGGCTATGAGGTTGCTCGTTAAGGATTAAGGTGACTCTTTGATGGCAAAAATGGATGAACATTCTAAAAATACTTTAGTTTGTTAGGTGTCTGCATTTGTGGCACAGTCATTGTGTGTGCTGGGTATTTGTATGCAAGCTTTGAATTTCAAATATTTACAAAGTCATGTGCCACAATGATGCTTTTATTAACTCCACTACGTAGTCTGCACCCATTCTCTGCAAATGGTAGATCTTCTTCTGTCCTGCAAGCAATGTCTGAAATTTCACTTTCTTTCATGTAGTCTTATCTTGGATAAGTGTATTTTAACTTTAAGGGAAAAAGGAAAATACCGCAGGGTCCTCTGCAGGCCTGGTTACCTGAGCAGACTTAAGGATGGTCCTGCAAACCTCGCAAAACAATAGTCCTGAATCCTTTTCTTTTTGCAAGAGTGATGTATCTGGATATATTTTTTCAGATTTTGTCTAGCTGGCTAGGCTGTTTTGAATAACGGAAAAGAAACTTCCAGAGTAAGCATAAGGCTTGGCTTGTCTGAGTTCACAGAATATTCCTAAAAAAACATCCCTAAACTGGGATGATGGGCAGAGGTGATGCTTTGATTACTGCTTTCATTGTTGTCCTAATTGGGTGTTACTTTCTCTTGCTGAAGGTCAAAGACTGATCTCCTTACAAAACTGCATTTAAAGTCAGCCTGACAAATTAGAGGACATATAACTGTAGGGCAGATTGGATAGAGCAATCACCTCTGTGGGATGTGTGTGACAATGATTTGTGGGTGATTACCTCTCCACTTGCTTTAGATGAACACCACATCAGTCTATAGCTTCAGTTTGGAAATTAGTGCAAAGGTGCTTGTAAGGCAAGAAAGGCTACACAGGATACCAGGCAGGCACTGGCTGGCTGCTGGTGGCAGCAGTGGTTGAATCTTATCCTGACTTGTGGTGCAATTTCTGTTGGAATTTGTGTCAGGTAAGATCCATGGTCTGAAGCGAGAAATTATATTTCACAGGAAAACCACTTAAATGTAGCATACATGAAATGTGTTTATTTATAAGCAGCCTATCACTTGTCCTCATAAATATCAGTATTAACTGGTGTTCTGGGTAAATTCCAGTTGGGGCAGCTCTGCCTGTACCCAGCTAAAGGAGGGGCTGGGTGGCATTCTGAGATCAGGTACAACAAGTAATTAGAAGGCAAAGGATTAATCAACTTGGAATACAAATGCTGGGCAGGACCCATAATCCCGCATGAGTCAGATCTTCACATCACTCTCTGCTCTTGATGTGTCCCTTTGACAGTACTAAATTGCCGTAGCCAGTTTAATGGTCTGTATAAATGAGTGTGTGATCTCTTGTTATAATTGTAATCCTGTTATTAACCTATGGAAGTTCTGAACATGTCATAGAAATGAAGAATCGTAGAATCATGGAATGGTTTGGGTTGGAAAGGACCTTAAAGACCATATAGTTACAAACCCACTGCCACAGGCAGGGACAACTTCCACTAGACCAGGTTGCTCAAAGCCCCATCCAGCCTGGCCTTGAACACTTCCAGGGATGGGGACAACCACAGCTTCTCTGGGCAACCTGTGACAGTGCCTCACCACCCTCACAGGAAAGAACTTCTTCCTTCTAAATCTCCCCTTTGTCCATTTAATGCCATTTCCCCTGTCCTATTACTACATGCCCTTGTAAAAAGTCCTTCTTTAAATTTCTTGTCAGCACCTTTAGGCACTAGGAAACTCCTCTAAAGTTTCCCCAGAGCCTCCTCTCCCCAGGCTGAACAAGCCCAGCTGTCTCAGTGTGTCTCCATAGGAGAGGTGCTTCAGCTCTCTGAGCATCTTTGTGGCCTCCTCTGGACTCACTCCAACAGCATCCTTCTTGTATTGGGAGCCCCAGAGCTGGATGCAGTACTCCGGTGAGGGGAGGGGAGGGTTGTCTCACATGGGCTAAGTAGAAGGTAGGATCACTCCCTTTGGCTGTTTGGTCACACTTCTTTTGATGCAGCCCAGGATACGGTTGGCTTTCTGGGCTGCGAGCACACACTGCCAATTCATAATTGAGCTTTTCATCAACCAACAACCTAAGTCCTTCTCCTCAGTGATACTCTCAATTCACTCTCTGTCCAGCCAATACTTGTACTTGGGATTGCCCCAACCTGGGTGCAGGACCTGGAATTGGGCCTTGTTGAACTTCATGAGGTTCTCATAGGCCCGCCTCTCAAGAATGTCAAGGTCCCTTGGATAGCATCCTTTCCCTCCAGTGTGTCAACAGAACCACACAGGTTGGTGTTGCTGGCAAGCTTGCTAAGAGCACACTCAATCGCACTGTCCATGTTGCCAACAAAGATGTTGAACAGCATCAGTCCCAGTATTGTAGGTATAGTTATTGCAGAATTCTTTCTTCTTAGCAGAGTGGGTCATTTACAAGGTGTTGATTTCTGGTAGGCAAAGCTACTGCAAGCTTCAGCCAGGGATGTTCATACCTTCAAGACACAACCCATTCCTCTTCCCACATTTGCTGGATGACTTGTGCTGTTAACTACCTTCAATCAGTAGGTAGGCAGCAATTTACGGCTGTGCTAGTGAATGTGTGGTTTGCTCCTATAACTGCTTCCTAAGTATTTTAGAGAAAAATGAAGTTGTTTGGGGAGTTTAAAGTTTCCCTCTGGAGAAATCAGCTGTGTTTTGTGGTGGTCTGGGAGGAACTGCCCATTGAATGGCAATGCCAGGCAGTTTTCCAGCTGCTCTGGGTTGTACCCAGACACTGGAGAAGGCTTTCACCTTCAATTTAAAAATACGCAATTCCATCTACTATCTGTTTCATCTCCTTGCGCTCTTCTACAATGTTGCATGAGTACAGTCAGCCTTATGATTAGTCCTAGTCATTCTGATACCAGCTTGCTACGGGAAAGGTTCTTAAAATTAGCAGTTCTTACCCATAGGTGGTTTTGCTGTTGTTATTTTTGTTTTCCCCTATATACTGTGACCGTACAGATTCAGCCTTTATTACTGTACTGCTCTCAGTGGAGACAAGTTTGAAAAGTGTAGGTCTTACAGATACCTGATTTTTGTGTTTTATCTATTAATCACATATACTCAGTGCTCAAGAATTCCATTCTGCTCTAGAGGCTGTTAGTAAGTTATCCCAGGAAAATGTTTGTTGTGCTTGTGGAGCAGGATGCTTGGGATATGGAGCATGATGTCTGGGCTCTGGGGTGGTGATTGAAGCTTAAGGCTGGGATGCCTGTGCTTCATCTTTGGATGGCGCAGGCTGTAAAACCATCCTTGTCAGGGCTGTTGGAAGCACTTGGAGTGCCCTCTTGTGCTGAGCCTCTGGCTGGAGCAGCAGTTCTCAACATTTTCTGAAACCTCTTGTATTCTCCTCCTCCACCCCACCTTCTGCCCCCTCATCCCAGTTCCTTCACAGCTGTACCTGCCAATGTGGAAACCCCCTTCTTTGTCTTTCAGCTCTGCTTGTAAAAATATGCTACATTTCATCACAACGTCTGGCATATGGCAAAGCTTGCACTACATTTGCAGTCCAACCCAGGCTCTGTCGCCTCCTTGCAAACAGCAGCTACTGCCGTAGAAATTCTTCTCACTGAAGCACATTTTGCTCTTTCTCCCTTTTCAAGGCCTGCTGTAAGAGACGGGGAAGGAAGTTACTCTGCTCCTGCCCTAATCAGAAGATCTAAAAAATACAAGTAATTTTTTAAATTATTTGGAATTATATTTATTGTTATTATACATTCCCCTGTATTACACTTTCAGAGATATTGCTGCCTTTACTGCTCTTCCAGGTAAGGTGCAAAAGTGGAGAGGTTTGCACAGTGGCTCCTCTCAGGTGATCTTCAGGTGAAATTAGGGTAAATATGCATGGAAGAAAGACAGATGGTGCTTTGGGGTGTGGGAGTGTAAGCCTGCAGAGCGTGAGATACTCCTAGTTGTGAAACTCCCGTACCAGAGCTGTGGCAGAGCCAGAAGATGCTCTTCCAACCCCACTCTGGCATCTGAAGCCACTGCACAGGGGACCGTGGGTGGTTATGCTTTCTGGGAGATGCAAACCTGATGTGTGTCTCACTACCTCTGCAGCTCACCTCTGAGCATGCTGAGGTGTGAAATGACCCCCAAACCACACTGTTCTTGTCACACTGCCTCTTGCCTGTGTTTCTAGGATAGTTAATTTTCACCTTGCATGGTATTAGGGATGTGTTCCAAAGAAATCAGTGGGAATCCTTCTTCTGACTTTAGCGTTGATCCGAAGTCCCTTGCATCTAGTTTGTACATCAAAAAAAAAAAATATTCTCTCTGCCTCCATTGCTTTATAGCTTTGTATATGCTATAAACTCCCCAAATTTTTGAGTCCAGCACGCAAAGAGACAATTTTGTTCCCAGATTTTTTGCTTCCTATCAGGATTTTAAGGTTGCAGTACATGACTCTCTACAACACTGACCTGGGATGTAACCTTGCTTTATTGCAAAACATGTATTTGCCAGAGCAAAGAAGAATTTAGGTTGAAGGAAAGTAGGTATTTCCATTTCCTTATTTCCAAGAGTTGTTGCAACACCTCCAGATGTAAAATAACCTGTGAAGAAGTCTGCGTCACTGCGTGTTGACATGCCACAGAGGAGCAGGACAAGATTCTCTGCTGAAGAAAATTTGCTGTTGTGGAGATCTATAAGCCCTTTGTCTCATAAGATGCTTATTAACTTGGGTAGTTTCAGGCTGACTGGATTTTACAGTATTAAAATAGATGATGATTGCAGTGTTTAGTATGAAATAATAAGCTTAAGACAAAAGCTTTTGCTAATGCAAAGCACTTTGCCTTGGACAGTCTGTCTGACAGTGAGACATTGCCATCTCTTGGGCAGGTGCAGCAGGAACATAGACTTTGTCTAAAGCCTGTAGTAATCAAAAGCCTGGTGGTGTAGCTGAGGACTAGGAAAGGGCTGAGTCTATCACTGAGTCCTGTATCTTGGTTTTTTAGTTGATGTTATTCCTACGTATATATCTTAATACTTTCAAGGGCCAATCTGACTCAGAAATCAGAAACATGGCTCCTCTCTTTGTGTAAAAATGATTGTAGTTACCTGGTTGATGTCCCTTAAGTATTACAAACTGCGAGTAATTCTTAAATTATGAGACTGGAAAAGTTTAAATATAATTACATTTGGAATTATCGTCATTTACCTCCTAGTGTCTGAGCCTTTTTAACAGAAGGCTCAAAACCAACTTTTTAAAATGAAATCTGCAATTTTCTCTAATCACAAGGTTTGAAGAGATTAAGCTTGAAGAGTCCTAAGTCTCATTACAAAACTACAAGGGTTGGCAGTGCTGATGCCTGATTTGCTTCTTGATACCACATCTCCCTTCTTAAAAAAGAAAGTACATAGGCGTAAGTTCATGAATGTAATTAGATTTTGTCTTTCAGAAGGGGAAGTGGCAGGTGTATGAAGGTAGAGAGACCCTCTGTGAAATAATTAGATGGAAATGATAATATTTGGCTTAATCCAAAGTGCTGGCATAAAGGTTCTTAGAAAGCACCTGCACTTTGTTGATTAACAGCGCCGCTGTGGTAGTGATCCCAGCATACACCTTTGGTAAATGTCGCCTGTTCTAACAGTAAAAAGATTCCTAAATCTTGGCAGCCAATCAAGTCAATTTTATTTCTCTGTGGAACTTTATGAGAACTTGACATATATGGGAATAGTTGCACCTGATCCATGTACAGCAGCAGATGCATGCCCAAATCTTTCCTGATTTGTTAAAAAGACCTCAACAAACCCATAAGTATTTTTTTAAATTTTGAATATCAGAGTATGAATTTTTAAACAGTGGCAACTCCCACTTTTTGGCCATGTTTTGAACTTTAGGCATTTGGCCTTTAGGGGCCTATAGGGTCCTTGCAAAGAAAAAGTGAGAAACTGCCTATTTTCTGCAAGACTCTCAAATACGAATGCCTGTGCTGCATGAGTAGAGCTGCCAAGTGTAGCACTGGAGTGAGGGTGATATAAGGCGGTGTGCAGGAAAGCGGAGGTGTTGGCATGATGTGATGTACTCCTAAAAACTTTGGGGAAGGTGGATATATGGGATGAGTGAGGCAATGCAACAAAGGATACAAAGAATTAGAATATAAAACTTTATGGTACACTTTTTATTCTTTGAATTTAACAATATGCAACAGGAAAATTTCCTGGAAATACTCCCATTTATACATTTGTGCATGTACAAAATACATAAATATATCTAAACACACCACATTGTAGTGCTTAGATGTAGAAACTCCTCAAGGTGCTCAGGGTGGTCCAAGCAGCCTGTTGACTACTCCAGCGCATCTTTCTCTAGGTGCACTGTTGCCAACATGCTGATCCTCTGGAAATGCACTTTGGTGTCTGAATCGCACTCACCAGAAGCCAGAAAGGCCTCTCACCTCTTTAATTTGTTAAGAAAATCTAGTTAAAGTTGGATGTTCATATAAAATCACTCTCACAGTTCATCTCCTCGCTATGACATTATCTAAAATACAGTTTTATAGTTCACAGTGTGAGTAGGTTGAAAAGGTAAATCGTAGCTCATGACTGTTTATAGAGGTCACTGTGATTTCTAGCAGTTTACAGACAAATATTTAGCCTGAGAGAAATAAATATTTTGAATCAGGTATCTATTTAAACATAATCTATTATAAATTTAGATGCATAAACCTGCTGGTTTGTAACAGGCTATGAGAATGATGTACTTCCTTTGGGATTATTTTGATCTCGGAATACTTAAATACAGGAATATACGTCATGAAGCATAGAGTGGCCACTTTAAGCGACAGAATTTGCTCGGGAAAGAGCACAGAGGCAGCACATTACTTCATATCATGGGTCTACTTCATGGGTTTCATATATTAAACATGAAAAAGGGAATTTCAACCAGGAAATATAATTTCCAGGAAGCTGCATGAAGCAGCTGTTGCTTTGCTTGTCCTTTAAATAGTGACAGTGGAGATCTTTCTGTGCTTCTTTAAAGACTGTACAGTATGTGCAGTTTTTCTTCTTTATTTTAGCATCTAATCCTGTGCATACATCAATCCCTGTATTTGTGGATAGGAAGGAAATTTCTGCAGTAGTAGTTATTCTTCTGGGGAGGTAATTGCACTGCATTATCACTGCATATCGCTTCTTTACTTCCTTCTTTTAGAAGCAGCCTTTTTGCTGAGAAAGCTCTTGCTTGTGGGGCGTTCAGCCAGTTCCCATCGATAACGGGAACAGTGGGAGATGGTGATCAGGAGCATGGGCTGGGGACGTGTCACCGCATTGCTCCCAGAGGGTGCCACCTGGGGGCTCCTGGGCTGCTTTGGCATCCTTGGCTGCAGCTTTCAGCTGGCAGAGGGGCTGACATCCCTCGCCGCAAAGGGACAAGCTGCTATCACCAACCAGCCTGGAATTTCAGACCCACCCACCCTGAAGTATCATCTTCCCTGAAATATAGTACTGAAGACAAGGAGGAAAACAATCCCACCACTTGCTATTTGCAAAGGCACAGCTATTGAGGACTATTTTGTTTCTTAAGCACACTGAAGGAAAACAGTAGTACACCAGAAAAACTGGGTTTGTGTGACATTCCCGAGCCCGACACACAAAGGGAGACTAGGGTGAAAAAGTGGAGCCAGGTAATTTTATCACTTTTTACCTTTGGCTGTGTAGGGTTTCCAGACAAACATAATGGCTGTGTTTCTTAATCAAGACCAGGGGCGCTTGTAGGTCCCGACAAAGGCGATCCGTGCCGGGACAGGGCTTGGAGTGGAGCCACTCTGCCCCCCTATGGGGAAGTGCATTTGTGTGGAGGGCCATTTTTCCACTCCTAAAAGAGCTTCAAAAATTGGCACCAGTGTAGTTCAGCCTGACGAGCTACAGTAACTTATGTGCTGTAGTTCGGGTCTCTCACAGAAGTAAGTACATGTTACTAGTATTTTAAGTATGCATTTAGGGACTCTTAGAGTGATTGACTTGATAGAATGTAAAAGGTATCATAAAGCTCTTATAGTTCTTAAATAACTCCCTAAATGCTTATTTATGTGAAACGGTAGCTTTTGGATCCTTCTAGCCATTATACTTTAAAGTGCAATAAATCTCTGTTTGGGTGTAACTGCACTGCCATCGTGCAGACTTAAGAAATTTAGAACAACATATGGTGTAGGGCTTGTGGGATATACTGGCATAGCCCAATGCAGGATTTTTTCTGATCTTATTTTCCCCTTGATATCTGAATCTTAATAACACTAAATGCAATTATATTGATTTTACAGGGAAATTATTTTATTCCTTTACATCCAGTGAAAATCCCTATGGCAGTACTTATCTGAAGTCAAGCATTTTAAAATCTTATATGAGTAGTAGCTCCTTTTTCTGCATAAATGACTCATTTAATTTTTACACCGCACAGTATTTAATGTTTTTATTGTGAGTGAAAGCTCCACCAGGCTTTAAGCTGAAAACAGAACAACTGTAAAGAGAAAGAAAGATGCATTTTTCTTTCATTTTAAAGTTTTATTTCTCTCAAGCATTCAGTTCATAATTCTTTCTTTAGCAAAAAAATGCAAACAAAATGCTGTGCACATGGACAGACCACATACAACCTCCGCACTTCCAGGATGGCTGTAGTGTCCATTGGGCTGTTCTTCATAGAATCTGAAGAGAAGCACCATCAGATAGAAAAACATTTTGATCTTTCAATATATTGCTTGCTTACAACAAGTGCTTACCTCACAGCTTAGTTCTCAGTAGTCATACGTTGCATAGAAAAAAGTGTCATTATTTAGATGACAATGTGGTTTGATGACCAGTGAAGGCTCTCCTACAGAGCTGTGTTCCGTCTGTTCTGACTTGTTGCTCTTAGTAAAGGGAATTTAACAATTTTTTCCTTTTCACAGGTAAACCAGGTCACATTGGGAAGAGAAGAATCCAAGGACCCCAGGAGGACTTGCACAGTGAGGACCGAAAGGAGAAAAGAGAGATCGGGTGCTTAGCAGTGAAACAGGACTTCCTTCTTGGGGGGACAGACTGGTCCTGGAAGACCTCAAAGCTAGGAGGGACAGCTGGGTCTCAGAGGTGACATAAGGCTGAGAGGTAATCAGGGGAAAAAGGGGTCCAAGGAGAAGAGAGGAGAAGTGGATTAGAAGCGCTGGAGGGGTCACATGAGGTCAGCTGGTGTTCAAGGAGTGCTGGTGTTCAAAGGGCATCCTGATGTACCTGGAAAAAAGAGGTCAACCTGGAAAACATGCACTGGCTGGATTTCCAGGTTAAAAATAAGAGAAACGACAAGAAAAATAGGGGAGAAAATGAAACAGAATGAAATAATAGCTTTTCCAGTTGGTTTTAACAAAAAGAAGTAGAAAGGCTCCTTTTTTCTTTTTTTTTTTTTTCAACCCAACAAGGGAGAATTCCTGCTGACAGTTTAGTGCTGCCCCTAAACAACATTTAGGAAGCTACAGCATACTGAGTATGTAAGAGAGGAGTCAAAAAGCTGCATTTTGAATTGACAAATTTTCTGTTGTATTGACTTCTGTTGTATTGACTCATATGGAAATATTCCCTTCCTTGATTAACAACATAGCAGAAAATTTTCAGTGTTTTCTGTTTAGTTCAATTGTTTCATGTTAATCATAGAAACATCATAGAACAGATAGGGTTGGAAAAGACCTTAAGATCATCTAGTTCCAACCTCTTGCCATGGTCAGGGGGGCCTCACACTAGACCATGTCGCCCAAGGCTCTGTCCAGTCTGGCCTTGAACGCTGCCAGGGATGGAGCGTTTATCACTTCTTTGAGCAACTCCTTCCAGTGCCTCAACACCCTCACAGTAAAGAACTTCTTTATATCTAACCTGAACTTCCCCTGTTTAAGTTTGAATCCATTGCCCCTTGTCCTATCACTACAGTCCCTAATGAAGAGTCCCTCTCCAGCATCCTTATAGGCCTCCTTCAGACACTGGAAGGCTGCTATGAGGTCTTTGTGCAGCCTTCTCTTCTCCAGGCTGAACAGCCCCAACTTTCTCAGCCTATCTTCATACGGGAGGTGCTCCAGTCCCCTGATCATCCTCGTGGCCCTCCTCTGTACTTGTTCCAAAAGTTCCATGTCCTTTTTATGTTGAGGACACCAGAACTGCACACAATACTCCAGGTGAGGTCTCACAAGAGCAGAGTAGAGGGGCAGGATCACGTCCTTCGACCTGCTGGTCACGCTCCTTTTGATGCAGCCCAGGATACGGTTGGCTTTCTGGGCTGCGAGTGCACACTCCAGGCTCATGTTAATTTCCTCATCGACCAACACCCCCAAGTCCTTCTTTGCAGGGCCGCTCTGAATCTCTTCTCTGCCCAACCCGTACCTGTGCCTGGGATTGCTCTGACCCCGGTGTAGGACCTTGCACTTGGCATTGTTGAACTTCAGGAGGTTGGCATTGTCCCACCTCACAAGCGTGTCAAGGTCCCCTGGATGGCATCCCTTCCCTCCAGTGTATCAGCTGAATTACATATCCTAATGTCATCAGCAAACTTGCGAAATAATGATAATAATAATGAATAATAACAATGAAGGAAACCAGAACACATTTCAGTGTTTCAGCAAGTTGAATTATTTGGCGGGAGGGGAGAATGGTATCTTCTAGGAGTCCTGCTGACTAGTGAGAAATCTTATGAAAAGTGTTAATTGTTTTTTCACACAGAAATGTTAATTTCCTGTTAGCACTTTTTACTTAGCCCAAATATAATCTAATTTGATTTTTATCCAATTTGTATTCTATGTGAGCATCCTATTTTCCAGTTTGTCTCCTTAACACTTGAACATTAACATATAAAATTACCTATTATTACAAACCTGGCTTATTTTCTATGCTGCTTCAGTTTTCATTGTTTCCTCCATTATTTTATTTCCAAACCAGATTTTTTCTTTTTTGGATTATCAGTCTACCTTGTATTTGCAGGTCAAGATTTTCTATTTTTATTTGCAAGTAAATGGAAGTGGAACCCTCTGGGAGATGCTTTTTAAATCTCTTTTGCAGATCTCATTTAATAAAAGTCCCATTAATTTAATACAAAATATATTTATGCAGTTTGCTGTATCCCTCTGTGTTTTGCAATGAAGGTGGGAGAGAGAATGCTGCAAGGACAAGATCCAGGTTCAGAACCCACTTGTGTCCCAGGAGGAGCATCAGACTGCAGAGAGGTGAGGGTCTCTAGCAAAGTCCTTCCCTTCCTTGCTGTCTCAGATAATGATGGCAAGTCGGCATTAGGGTTGTAAGGATTAATGGTTGGAAGAATGCTGATTCCTTGGGGAAATAATTGCTTTATGCTGGTTAAAACTTCTACAGGGTGCACTGGCTTCTATATGTTTGCTTTTGCCAAGCCCTAGGAGGAGCTTTTAGTGACCCAGAAGTTAGGAAAAGATCACAGCCCTTCCTACCCATGGCTGGTGGATGTGCCAGTAGAAATCAGTAGCATGAACACAGCATTTTTTTTAACTTAACTTTGCAAATCGCAATCAAAACCAGATACCTGCAAATATGCAAGCCTAGGAGTGTGTTTGACATCTACTTTGAGGGAATTTTAATGGCCCCCACACATAGTTTATGTAAGATGTAAACCAGTAAAACATAGAACCATATCCCCTGAATAAACAGAGTGATTAATCTAGTGCTAAATCTTAATTTACACTCTCAACCCATGAGTTTTCCAAACTGCTTCAGTAATTCAATATGGACTGTATAATTTAAAAAGCTGTGGTTGTTACATGATCTAATAATGCTATTCCAGACTGCAGCTATTCAAGTTATATAGGAAAATACACTAACCAAGGATTAAAGCTGTATTTCTTGCTTAACCTTTGAGTGCAGCAAATATGGTGTTACACTGCAGTCTGTGAAAGAGTAGATTTGGTGAGTATGGAGGCAACTTGTAACATGTAGTAATCTTGGTTAAAAATGGCTAATCTTTCCCCATTGAATAACTCATGTTGCTAATGAAAAGTCTCGAGTTAAGATCAAAATAAGGATTTTGATTGCCTTTCATCTTCAATTTATGTATCCATGATCTTGTCAGAAATATAGCTGCTGAAGTCACAAGTATTTTTAACTTCAGTTTAAAACGTGTAGTCCAATTACAGTATTGAAAAGGGTTTTTTAATTTTTCAAAAAGAGCTGTTTGAATTCAGGATCCAGCTCTGTTTTTAGCATTACATATGAGCATCAGTGAGTGCTGGTTCAGGTGCCATTGCAGGAACTGGGAGAAGCCCCTGTCCTACACAGAGTTAGAGCATCATGCTGCAAAACTCCTGACTGTTTTCTTCGGAATAGCCTGAAAAGCTGGTGAATCAGTCTAACCTGGTATGCTTAGTAATAGACTTTCCTTAATCAACCTTTTATTGCTGGAAGCTGTAGGCTATTGTGCAGGAAAGGGTGGTTGCAAATAAATCAAGGAGGGTTACAATTCTCTCAACTTACATTAAAGGAGAATTGATTGCTTTCTCCAGCCTGTCTGAAACAAGCAGCCTTTCTTGTCTGGCAGCTGAACTTTGAGTGTACTGGTATGTAGTAAATTCAGACTGATTGAATGAGACTGTTTCCTGCCTCATATTTCACCAAGACAAGGCAATGAAAGTCAGCCTCACATTCCTGCATTTTGTACTGCACTCTGAACCAGGTTGGAAAATCTAAGAATAAATGCTGCCCCTTTTTAAGGTCATGAGGGAAGGAAATGAGTGCTGTGATTGCTGAGAAAGAGTGAGAAAAATCAGCCTATGAAATTCAGAGCAGTTATCGGTTCCAGTGGGAAGAAGATGGTAGCAACTCTCCTGCAGTGGGTTTGTCCCTTTTCCCAGTAGGGTTTCATTCTGCCAACCCGCTATTTAGAATGGCCACCCGCAGGTACCCTGCTCTGGGCCAGAGGTAGAGGGGGAAGAATGTTTTTCCTTGCTCTGTCTCTGTATTTCCCTGGGACAGTCTGAAATTGTGGCTGAATTCCCCTTTCAGTGCATTTCCATGCAGGCACATGCACACATGTACTCGTGATCCCATACAACTATTTGTGTAATTTCTCTTTTACCCCTTCTAAGCTCCCACTGCAAGGAGGGGAGTGGATGCCAAACTCTGCAGACTAAATACTAAGAGGGAAACCACCCTGCTGAAAGAAATGGACAAATTCATGCTGAGTCTGATGGTACAAAACTTGATGTTGTGAGTTGAAAGAGGAGTGTCCCTAAAGACTCCAAAACAGGTACTGGGGGAAGAAACAAAAAAGTCCCAAGTGAAGAGCAGTGTCCCAGCCTGCGGAAAGCTTTTGAATTTCCTCAGATTTCAATGTCACCTTGCTCCTTTCAGGGGACTTTGCCAACCCTCCCTTCTCACCACACCATGCAGGCTCCCATTGGCCATGGGAGCAGCTGTTACACAAATAAAACTGAATCTCTCAGTAAATAAAATTGCCTTTTACAAAGTGCCATTGAGATGGTGTCGTGCTGGGAGCAGGACTGTTTATAAGGTAGGAGATAGCACGTGCTTGTCATTTAGTCTTCAAGCGGGATATTTGCAATGAAGTCATAGAATTTAAGACATAGTGGCAATATGATTTGTCTCAAGAAAAACTGCTGTCTGTAATGAATGTATAGCTGCATGAAGAGTGTTTTTCCTCCTGTGTCGAAGAATTTGAATTAATTAAATAACAGAAAGGACAATCATCTCCCTGATATTTAAAACTGGGAGATGGGGGTTAAATACCTGTTGTGAACTAGAATATCTAAATACTATAATTTTAGGGATCAAACCAAAGAATAAGTGTATTATTACAGTGTTATTATAAGACAATTATTGTAATTGCCAACAATTAATAGATTTTTTACATCCAATTAAATATGGATGCACTGAATGAGATGTCACCGCAGCGAAGTTTAAGTCTTCATATTTTGTGTCCACTGTGAATCGTAATCTTTCCTAATGGGGGGGGGATTCAAATGAATGATTTTACAGTCCTTGGTGGTGAGCTAAAGTCCAAAATGTCAGTTTTATTGAAGTGCATTTATATGTTTAGGACTAATTATTTTAGGAACAGTCTTGCCCATTATAATGCAAATCTGTTTAATGTTTCCTTGCTCTGAGCTGTTTATTTTTTAAACAGCCTGGTAAGGTATAACTCTTTTATTAGTTAGGTTTTTATAGTATTTGATGGCAATTCATCAATCTGGCTGTGTAACTGCATAGTGTCTGGTTTTAAAGTTTGTTGCAGAAGCGGTTCGTATGGAAATGGTTTTGAGTTGAAAACTGATTTACTATCTCCCTATGAAGTTGCTAGGCCTCTAACGTTGCAGTTACCTTCTGCTCTGGCTTTAGGTGTGTGGAAGTTGCAAGTTTAGTTATATCCAGCAGTCATAAAACACTTCTGCATGAGCATGTTCTTCGACAGGAGAATTTGGTTGGGTTTTTTTGCTCTTCCTAGATGGCAGATCACCCTCCTTCTCTGCGACTACAGTTGCTTTCCTGCTGCTTGCTGTAGGGTCTGGCTCCTCTCTGCCAGCCTGTGCTGAGTGCTGCCCTCCTGCACCTACCGCCCTGGAGTTAAGCTATTCATGGTAAGGTTGATTGTTGATGGTTGGGAGCAAATATGAGCCTATGACAAAAATCGGTGCCTGGTATCCTGTCCTAATGCCATACATGCATAGAGAAAGGATATTTTATCCTCTATGGGAGGCAATGGGGTGAAGAATGAGTTGAACAGAAGCAATGGCCAACAGTGATCACTGGGGATTTTGTGTGGATAATCAACTTTCCATTAAGTGATCTGATTTTCTGTGAATATGGAAAAAAAAATCATGACTTTTTCCTCTAAAATGGAATTCTTAAAGGTGGAAAGATTATAATCCAGCCCCCAAATACCTGACTTTGAGTCAGACCACCTTTTGCCCTCTGGATGGCAAGTATAGTCAGCATTTCTCCTGGTGACTTTTTCATGTAATGAAGTGCCTTAGCTGCTAAGGAAGGTTAGATTACAGGTTCAGCAAGAAAGAGAGTCTTGTTCCATTTGTATTTACAGGTCAGTACACTGGTTTTAAAAGAAACAAAGATGCTTTATATGACAAGTCATCTGAGAGGCATCATCTGTCCTATAGGAAAAAATGAGCACTGACCTTTCTTTCCAGTTCAGCTAAATCAACCCTTTAAAGATAAAAAGAATGATCTGAAAGTTTATGCTGAAAGAATATACAAGACCAGGAAATCAGTCTATAACAAAGAAAATACTGATATAAAAATTTTGGAATACTTGATGTTCATTTTGTTTCCATTTATTCTTTTAGAGCAAAGCTTTTTATATTGTGCAGTTGTGTTGGAATCTGAAATAATTACTGAATTATTCCTAATAATCCATCAGAAACCAGGTCTTCCAGTGATCAACTCTCAGTCAGTCCCTTGGACTTCTATTGATAGCCGTGGGACCATTTCCAGCCACCTACCAGGAGCTGCTGACAGGAGCAGCTGGACTGCAAGGGTCAATAGGGGTGAGCAGGCAGGAGGTTTTTCTAACTTTGTTTTACTCTCCCCATAAAACGTGAAACTTTGTAATGTCGTCCTCCACGCGGATGCCCATGTGTGCTGGACGCTACTCACACAGGTCTTCTAGCTTTGCGGGGAACTTGTCAATGCAAAAGGGTGCTGTGCAGCAATTAATTATTGCATTTGTTTTTTCCTACAGCTGCCAGCATGTGGAGCTCATTGGGGCCTGTCTCAGCGTTTGTGATGCTGGTTGTTACTGCTGTGCATGCAGGAGTGAAGGTGACCCCAGCTGTGAAGTACACTAAGACAAAGCCCATACAGCTAGTGGGTGACAGTGCCTCTCATCCCCCTCTCACCCCTCTCATGGGGAAAAACCCGCTCCCAGCAGCACCAGGCAGAGCAGAATTACCCACCCCGAGCCCTGCAGCCCGAGGGGCCACCACGCTCTTCCCCTTTGAGAACTACACACTCGACACTGCTGATTTCTTCTTCAACTGCTGTGACTGCTGCCCGCCTGCTGTGGGGCCCCGGGGGCAGCCAGGGGAGCAAGGACCCCCAGGTATGGCGATGCCTGTCTCGCTTTGCTCAGCTAAAGCTCATCAAGTTGTCGCCTGCTTTTCCTGCAAGAAATGAGTTGGCAAGGCTCATGCAGCAAACGCACTCCTCAATTCTCTGTCCTTGCGTCTGATCCCCTGGGAGTCACCGATTTCCTTCCACAATCACTTTAACCATGGTTTTATGAATGATAAAAGCCCATGTTCTTGGTGTTTTATTTTTTTTGTTTTTGTTTTTTTTTGCCTTGGAAAAGAGGAAGTTATATACAAAAATAATTTTGGGTTCGAATTTTAAAATAAATACTTGCCGTAACTAGAGGCAGCTCTGTATATACACCTAAATATTTTATAAGACATACTTTGTCTCTTTTTTCTACTGCTAAAATATATATCTGTAAAGTGCCTAATTCTAATCCTGGTGTAATGAATAGTGCATTAGTGTGTAAATGTTCACTTCAATAGCGCTAATATTGGAGATAGAAACTACTCATCTGAGGAAAGGTGGTAAAATAATGAAATAATTTTCATTTAATACAATGTACTCGAGAGATTTTTACTACCCATAGCTTGGGAGGGATTGGCTAAGGGAGATGATAGTGGCTGCAGAGGGAGTTTGCACTCATCTGTCTCTTGAGTGATGATGGAAAAGTACTTGTGTCAAATTGGTCCTATTGTGATGATCGAAGCTGCCATAGTGTGCTCCCGGATGTGTACTGGGAGCCTCTAGATTCCCAGGTGGACGAAGAAGTAAAAAAAAGATTGAAACCACCTTGCTTGCGTTTCAGCTGGGCCTTTATATAGCATGGAACTGTCTGCCAGGTTCCACTTTTATATGGGCAGACTTAAGTCTTTTTCAGGAGAGGGGAAATTACAAAGCTGTGCGAACTTCTTAGAAGCACTCAAATATTAAAGACAGATTTCATCTTATGTTTTATGAATGTCTGAGCTCCTGTGGCTCTGAGGCATCTGAAAGCTGGGGTTTAAAAGTGTTTAACTATAGCCAAGAGTGAAACGCAAAACTAAGATTTGGCAATTGCAATGGCTGAAAGGCAAAAGTGGGGGAACTATGTGCCTGACTGGGGACCTGCAAGCACGCACCCCACTAACCCTAGCACGAGCAATTCAGTGTTGCCCCTTCCCTTTTGCCCCCCTGTAGGGTTTCAGCTGTAGTGTCTGCAAGGTGCAGTGCAGCAGGGCTCAGGCTGAGCCCATCTGTCTCACATGTTCTTTGCATTGCTTGTATGATTTCAAATAAAATAGCCAGCTCTTCCCGGGGTGATGGAAACAGAGTTTTCCTTATATGCATTCCTCAATGACATGTTGCTTAGCTATTATTGCAGATTTTCTTTCTAAAGTTAAACTTTTGAGTTACTAAGATAATTTTGTGGATGTCATTATGTTACAGGACCTAAGGGGGAAAAGGGAGATGCTGGTCTGCAAGGTCTGCCAGGAGCCCCAGGTCCACAAGGTCCAAAAGGCTCTAAAGGAGAAAGAGGTAAAGCAGACTAACTGCTCATTTCAGAGACAGATGCTGTTGTCCTCATTGAATACCATAAAATTATAGGAAAAAGTATTTATCAAAGAAAATGGAGTATGCTGATATAGATTGACACCTTGAGAGATTTAGCTGGCATTAGTGCAGGGACAGCAACTCGGTATGCGCAGGTAGCATAGGAACAGCTGCTCATAAAGATCTCACTGTAAACTCCTTATTTGGAATGGGAGTTTAAAAACTGATTACAGTTTGCTTTGGATTAGGGATATAAATAGGAAAAAAAAACCCACCAGGGAAGACACACACAGGTGTAGAAGCTGCATTTCAATTTAACTATCTCAGGAAAAAATTATCTCAGCTAAGATGAGAGCAATTATTATCCATCAGTAGTTAACAGAAAGGAAACCCTGCCCTTCATTTCAGGCTCAGGGCAGCTCCATCCTTCTGCCACACACCACTGGTAGGATTCTGTGGCTGCCTTTGGTCACAGAGAAACACACGGGAAAGCTGATAATGGGGGGTACTAGCAGCAGCATGCTGCACAGTTCGGTTGGTGCAGTCTTTTGGGCTTTGATTCACTTCTTGAACAAGACTTTTGGCAATCCAGGAGTGAGAAATGCAGAACTGTCATTTCCACCCTGCCACTAAACATCAGCAACTGCCTCCCAGTTGAGGTGCTTATTAGAGTCAGAAATCCAGCATTTGAGTAAGATGCAGTTGTTTGCATGATGGTGCTTGGTGCTGTGAGATTCAGCCATGGCTTCTGAAGGCATTTCTTGAAGATACATTGCTCGTTTCCAGTTTATTAATGAAGTGAGGGACACATGCAAAATGGTACCAGTCATCTTCTGTGTAATGATTGCTGTGCTGCAGACAACACCATCAACAGTATATTAACAGTGAAATGTCTTAGGAGGCAAAGGGGAGCAAGGCGAGCGAGGAGTAAGTGGAAACCCTGGTTATCCAGGCAAACCTGGGCTGCAAGGTATGTTACGTGGGCTGGGAAACCCAGAAATATTGTGCTGACCTTTCCCTTTTCTGTTAATGATGCCCCTCCATCTGTAAACCAATCCAATACTAATGTTTTGAATCTTTTTTCTTCCCTCACACTTTGCTCTTTTCTTAGGTGAAGCTGGAGTAAAAGGCAATAAGGGCAACTATGGCTTCCCTGGCCTGAAGGGGCAAAAGGGTTCCAAAGGGGACACTTGTGAGAATGGGACCAAAGGAGACAAGGGAGATAGGGGGGATGCTGGAAACCCAGGAGTGGATGGAGAACAGGGTGATAAAGGTGAAAAGGGAGACACAGGGGAGAAGGGCTACTGTGGGGAGCCAGGGGGGAAAGGTGCAAAGGGAGAAAGAGGGGAAGGGGGCATGAAGGGAGAAAAAGGGAGCAAAGGAGAGATGGGGGTTGAAGGTATTTCAGGGGCAGACGGAAAACAAGGAGAAAAGGGTGAGCAAGGAAGTAAGGGTGAAAAAGGGGACCTTGGACCTGCTGGCGTGACAGGACCTTCTGGGCCCAAGGGGGTTGCTGGCAGCAAAGGGGGCCGAGGGGCTCCGGGAAAGAAAGGCTCCCGTGGGGCGAAGGGTGCCCGAGGGGACACTGCAAAGCTCCTGCGATCAGCATTCAGCGCTGGCATGTCCAAGCCCTTCCCTCCACCCAACGTCCCCATTAGATTTGACAAGATCTTGTACAATGACCAAGAAGATTACAACCCTTCCACCGGGAGATTCAACTGCAGTGTTCCTGGCACGTACATCTTTGCCTACCACCTGACGGTGAGAGGGCGGCCAGCCCGCGTCAGCCTCGTCGCCCGCAGCAAGAAGGTGGCCAAAGCCCGTGAGACACTGTATGGCCAGGAGATTGACCAGGCATCCTTCCTGACCATCCTGAAACTCAGTGCAGGCGACCAGGTGTGGCTGGAGGTTGCACGGGACTGGAACGGGGTCTACGTCAGTGCTGAGGATGACAGTGTCTTCACAGGGTTTCTTCTGTATCCAGATGTTTTTGAGAAACTGCTATAGATTTAAAGGTCAAAGATGTTACTGAGAAACATGCTTTCACCTCTGTTTGTGAGAGGAGAAATGAGCTTCAGTTTAGCATATTGGTTTAGTTGGTAGGTTTTGTGATCTTTCAGCAAAAACATTTATATTTGCAATATATGGATTAGTTTTAACTAGCAGCCCCAAGAAGTGGCACGTCCTTTGTGCAGGTGGACGATGGCTAAGAGAAACTGCTTTCCAAACACCAGCAGAACCATCATGGGGAGCAGATTTCATATCATAGACCTCAGGTTTGTAATTAGCCTATTCAAATTATGTAATGACACTCATTGTCCAACTGCAATTTTAAATCAGGCCAGCTTCTGTAATCCTTGCATGGTCAAAACACCTCTGGAAATCAGTACTGAAAACCACTGGTTTTGGTAAAGATTGCAGAGTTTGATTTATAGAGCTTAATCAGATATGAACATAAGCAGTAGGTTTCTTGAAATCACATGAAAAGATCTGAAGTTATTTTATCATTGTTTCGGTATTATCTAGTGCTCTAGACTTTGTCATAAGTTATATGAAGCTTTGCCTGAAAGCGTACTATAGCTATTTGATCAGAGTAAAAAAAGCTAACTATTGTCCTTAGGCAAAGATATAGCTGAGACTTTCAAAAGTAACCGAGATGCATAATCCGCCTTATTAGTCTACTTGGAACCCCCCATTTCCGAGCTGCTGCTGATTCAGCCGTTGCTGCAGGGTGGAGGGGGAGGCAGGCAGGCTTTGGCACTCTCCCCAGGCCTAAGGCATTGTGACAGCCCAGAGGAAGTGTGGGCACGTTTTAGAAAAGCTGGCTTGCCAAAATGGAACTGAATCTTGTGAAATAAAAATATGACATTAAATAATCTCTGTATGTCAGATTGGATATGTTTCCTTATTAACGCAACTTCTGTCATTGCAGTAACTTCACACCACCTTTGGCATATTAGCTATGGCACAAAAAAATCGTTCCAATCAGTCTTTTTTTCAGAAATAAAACTCAAGTCCCATAGTTAGCCTTCAGTGGCACCGGGATTTACTTGGCTTCTCAGGCAGTCACAAGCCTGGACCTTTTCCCAGTGTTTTGGCGAATGCTGGGTCTGACCCCAACACTTACAGGGTGGATTAGGCTGCCATTTTAATTGGTCTTACTTTCCTTGCTTAAATTGCCATGGTGCTTTCCATGCCATATTTAAATAACATCATAAATCATGTCCCTGTCTCTAATATCCTCTTTTTACATGGCACCAAGATGAAGTGTTCTTGAGACTTTTTTATCCAGTGGGAAAATGAACAGCAGAGAACTGCTGTTAAATTTTAAGATAAAAACAACACAATTTTAAAAGGCTAGTCCTATCTATCTGGTAAATGTAAAGGGTCCTTCAACTTGTCAGCTCTGCAGCCCTCTTTCAATATCAGTAATTTAAATGTAAGATGTACCGGCTTTGTCAAAAAGTTGGTACTTAATTTGGTGCTTAATCTGAGTTAGTTCTTATGTAGTTCAAATCCAGAGTACCAAGTATATAAAAGATGCAGATTTCAGTTTATGAATTCTCTGGCAGCTGTTAAATATTGAGGAAAACCAAGTAGCTGTAATAATAATTTTAGATTGCTGCTGTCACAACACCCTCAATTCTTTTGTTGTGCTTTCATGCTGCTTCGCATACGGCCCCTGTAACAGATGGTGGTATGTAGACATCAGACTAGCAATTTTCTCTTCTCCTGCTGAAGTTTCTTACACTTTTAGCTCAAATAACCACTACAAAAGAAAGACTGAAAAACTGAGGGTCTCTCAAGAATCTGCTCATATCTAGTCCTCTCCATAAATGAACTGGTTGGGCCTCCAGAGAAAAGCAGGGCTGGCAACACCATACAACCAGAAAAGCACCTGCTTCTTTCAAAAGAATTCTGCATAAAATGCACCTGTGGAGGGGGGAGCCAGACTAGGAGACTTTGAGCTGCTTAAATCCTGCCAAGGTGCTTTGAGAGCGGGTTAATAGGAGTAGCTGGAGACACCTTAGGCTGTGCAAGGTCTGAACTGCAGATCCTGGGGAAGAATGTGGGATGCTTGTAAGACAATCTGAGTGATTTCTAACCACCCCATAATGGATATGGGAGGGCTGTGATGGTAGTTTATGCTGGTATCTGTGCTAAGGACCAGTGGAATAGATTTCTGCCTAAAACGCTCACTGGGAATGCAAGAATCATGCATACAAGCTGCTGAAATAACACAGCTCTTTCATGCTAATAAATTTCTCAGGGTCTATAGCTGTGCCAGTGATACTTTTAGTTTAATTTAAAGTGTTGATATTTATTTTGAAAACAGTTTTTTTATAACTTAATTAAAATACGTTAAGCAAATATCTTGCAAAGTTGAGTGTGTTAAGCACAGTGAGGGGCAGTTTGGATAAATATGGGTCTTTGTAGAGAGGGAGTTCTCTTTATCTAATGTCAAATTGAATTCAACAAGAATGCCTGGAAGATATTGATTCTCTACATTACTATTTTTTCTACTTTGATATCTTGGCCAAACCATGTGTTGTTTGTTAACCAAATACCTTTAATCAGAATAGTCCACAGCTGGGCTCAAAAATTGCCTCAAATCAGCTGAAATTTTCACTTCAAAAAACATACACACCTCCTCCTTTTACATGCAGGGACTCAGGTGGGCTGATGCTTCAGTAGGCTTTTTCTGTCTTTTAAAGGCCATATGAAGCATCCCTGCTCAAAGGGTTTCAGAGTTTTAAACGCAGCAGATGTTCAGGATGGGGTGAAATGAAGAAGGGGGAACAGAGCTGCTGACCAGCTGGGCAACTCTGCTTGCTGGGGTCTGGGCCAGCTTTCAGGCTGGCTTTCAGGTAGCCTCCCCAATACCATCTGCTTAGAAAACATCAATCCAAGCTATTTTCCATTTTAAAACATCTTTTATTTTATTTATTATTTTTTTTCCCCAATAGCATTTGCAATCTCACTCCTGTGGGGCACTTTGGTGAAGTGTTCTGTTGCAACAACCTTCAACAGAAGCAAACTGCTCTATGGCAAGTTTTGAAGTATTAGAAGAATCTCTTATTTTTTATATGGTTTTCTTCATTTTTCATTCCCTGTCAGAACACCAGTGAATGAACTGATTGAGGATGTGCCTTGTCTCATTAAGTAGCACTGCTAAAAATGCCAAAATATTTGTTCCATTTCACTTGTGCTTCTACTTAGCACAGATTTATTTTGTAACACTAAGTGTCTCCTATCTGTGTTGCAATGGAGCAGTTTGACACTGGTATAAAAGAAAATAAATGCTCAGTGTACTAATCAGAAGAGCAGCTGTTTTCAATAACTAAGAAAAATTATTCCAAGCTGACATAAGGCCATAAAAAGCAGCTGCTTCTTTAATTAGGATGCGTAAGGCTAAATACGCAGGAGGATTTGGGTGTCTTGCTAGTAAAACTGTACTGGAGCTCTGAGTTAGGCAACTTAGTCATCTATGTAGAACCAGGGCAGAGCAAGGGATATCAGATGTTTGGGTCCTGAGCAGTCACGACTCCTTGCTGCAACCACTCTTTCTAACCTCAGAAAACAGTATGCTGGTGGGAAGGAAAATAATTCTTGATACTTTAATAAGGCTCCTGACACAGCATTGCTTTATGCCATTGCTTTCATCTCAGTGTAAATAAAGTACCTAGAATGGTGTCAGAGCAGTGTTGAATCACTCTCACCTAGCACGAATGATGCTGCAATCATTTCTGATGAGATTACAAAGCTGTTTTGATTTCCAGAGAAAAACACAAGTCTTCTGGTATTTTTCACATCTTTTCATCCCTATCTCAGATGTTGCACCAATACCATAGTTTCAGCATTTACTAAGAGGGTGTGAGGGCCTGGCACAGTTTGCCCAGAGAAGCTGTGGCTGCCCCATCCCTGGCAGTGTTCAAGGCCAGGCTGGATGAAGGTTTGGGCAACCTGGTCTAGTGGAAACTGTCCCTGCCCATGGCAGGGGAGGCTGGAATGATCTTTAAGGTCCTTTCGAACCTGAACCATTCTAGGATTTTCACAATTTTGTTGGAGGGGCTCTGGTTTTTGCTGAGAGTAATGTAAGAGGCACCATCCTACACCAAATATCTCTGGTCTCCCTGTGCTTCTTACTTTTCTTCTCTAGCTTTCCAGATGCCCTGTGCTCCTGAAAGCCACCACTTGCTTTCAGGTATCTCATCTTGCTCACCAGCTGAGCTGAGTTTTCCCCAGAACAAAGCCCACCTGCAAAGCCTGGGGGCTGCTCTGTTGGTTAATAAAAGAGGTAATAGCCGAGTAGCTGAGAATGCTGTGTCTCTCTGAGAACAGAGACTCTGCCTGATGGCTTTAGGTGGTGGAAGGCAAATGTCCTTGGTGAAGTCTTTCTCCTGGGTTAACGTCCTGTGTCTCAGGCAGTGGCCAGGTTAGTGCTTGCTCGTAGACTGCTTTGGTTGAAAATTGATGTATTTTAGCGAAGGCACGCTGACTTCAAGGTAGAAATTCATAACAAGTTTGAAAACACAATAACCTAAATTGAGGTATTTCAGCTGAAATATGTCTTGTTTTTTCAGAGGTCTGTAGCTTTGTTTACAACTTGGCTGCAGAAAGACTTTCTCCCTTGAAAGGAGAAAAAACACCCTTTGATGTGAATTAAAATGGATTATAGTGCAATCACTGCCAGTTACCTGGTATGCCTGTAAAACGCTGGAGCTTCTTAACAGGGGATATTTATCAAGCAGTGCGTAGGCTGGTATTGTTTCTAGATATAGCCACCATTATTTATTCACAGTAAGAGCTCTGTCACAGTTTTATGTGCCCTGTCTGCAAAGCTGTACCTCTGAGGCTGGAGTTTCAGAAATATTATTTGAAATAGTTTCAGAACGGCAGAGTACGGCACCACACAACAACTTAATTTCAAAATGGAAAGGGTTTGCTCTTCATGATGTTGCAAGGTCTCTTTTAACAACAGCTATAGTCTTCTACAGAGGTACCTAAGCTTTGATATATACGTTAGAAGTCCCCAGATAGATTTTTGGGGTAAATTTGAAATCAGTTTGTGTATTTTTATTGGCTTCTTTGATTTGTTTTGTTTTGTTTTTAAGACTATTTAAGTGGGGATTTTCTATCTTAATGAAAAAGCTTTCTGGGTGTAGTTCCATTTGCTGCAGCCGGAACTTTCCTGTTTTGCTGTAGATGGAAGGAAAATGCAGTGGCTTTGCCTTAACTAATCTTTCTCAATTTAAGCTTTGTTTTTCAACCTCCAATCCAATTTGTTTCATGGTTGAGACTCTGCAGATTTTGACTCAAATTGAAAAAAGAAAAGAAGGTAATCATAGAAGAGAGATCTCTGAAGTTTTTCATGAAACAGGTACTTGTGTGGGTGAGGTACCAAGTTAATGTCTGATAGTTACATTAGAGCCCCTCAAATTAGGCAAAAAATTGAATGTTGTTTGAGGGAATAAACTCATAAATAACTTCATTTTATCGTATTTGGTCAAAAAGCTCCATGCAGCTGGTTCCATAGAACTCAAATCCTGTTTATGGTCAATGGATTTAAATAACTCTGCCCCCAACCTTCCCCCCCAAAAACAAACAAACCAACCCAACCCCCCCTCCCCCATAACAAACCAAACACAAACAACAAAAAATGGGAAGAGGACAAGGGGCATTTTGGTTAATGTAAGCCTTAAATGCTTGTTTCTGGGTATGCACCTTTGTGCTTGCATGCACTGATGCACATAGGTATTTCGATGTATGTATATTTACGGGATCATGTATGGTAGGAAGGCACTGCTTTTACTACTTATGTTCAGGGTGTCTAAATGGTGATTAAGCCTCCTGTAGATACAGCCTGACCTCTGTAAACCCCATGGCTGTGCTGTCATGAACGTTGGTGGCTGTGGCTAGTAGAAATCCCAGTGTAAATCCTGGGATTGCCTGTTCAATTCTTCATTATGACAAGTGCAGTTATTAATATTAAATATACTTCTCATGTAAACAGGAAAAAGTTAAGTCTGATCTGAAGGTGCAAAGGTAGTGGGAGAGGAAGAGAACAGGAAAAGAGGTTAGAATGTCTTATTTTAAACATATATGCAGCATTTTTCTAAAAATATGCCAGTTCTGTCCTAATTTCAGTAAACAAGGCGGTGATCTGTGTTCCCTGCTGATGTGTTTGACTGAATTCAGTGAGGTTACCAAGACTTATATCCCCGTTGAGTCTGGACCTGTGTGTTTACGAAGAGAGCAGATAAGAGGAGCAGTGAGCTTTTGGGGAACCTATGGTTTGGTTCTGCTTGAAGTCAATGAAGCTAATGAATATGGTTATAAACTACAGCATGTAGAGTTTAAGGGGACATGGTGAATAGAGCTGGGTTTTTTTTTGGATTGTTTTTTGTTGTGTGTTCTGTTTTTGTGGGTTTTTTCTTTTTTAACACATTTAGATTGCAGTTGTGTCCTAGTAAAGCAATGCAGGTAAGCTTGTTAGGGGAAAAAGTTGGAGTGATGAACAGCACCAAGAAGAGCTGAGAACCAAATCCCTGCTGCACCTCAGGGGCAGCTGAGGCAAGGGAAGACTTGTTCCTTTCAGTGTTCTTGCTGTTGATAGAAATAATTTATAGGAACAAAATTGGTATAGAAGTATTTACAAGGAAGAGTGTAGTATTACGTGAAGAGATTACAGATCAGGTTTTGGGTATCTGCAGTGTACATACATACATTTATAGCAGGGACCAAAAGTATTTTTTGTCCCCTTGCTGGTCCTTGGCCACTTCCTATGTCCTCACCATTGTTATATGCGTAACAACCAAGTACATCTCTATCAGTGTTACTCAGCATGACCAAAATATTTTTGTAGTCTGTAATTGTGTTTCCCTGCCTCTCCCTGTCTCTTTCTCCAGGTAGGCCTTTTGGAGAAGGCACAGTACTGTGTTCTTATAACAGATCAGAGCTTCCAGAAATGTGTTTTTCAGTGAATTATTTTACTTGTCAACGCACAGCTTCAGAGAAGAACTCTAATTCTTGCTCTGCATAATTCAGTACAGGGTTTGGGCCTTTTTTTCATTTGCATGCTGTGTGTGAGAGCAGCTCAGCAAGCCCTCAGCTGCTGCTGCTTCTATGGGGGAACCAAATCTTTCTTCCCCCACTAGTGCTGCTGAAAGGCCTGGGTTAATTTGGATGAAAATGGAAGATTTTCTCCCTAAAGATCATTGCTCCTTACTCGAGATTGCAGAAGGGCAGAAGGGGGTAAGATATAGCTTTGAAACGTATGGTCAGTTTTGATTCCTGTTTTTCTGGTGGATGTGGTGTGAAACAGATGATTCATTTTCTTTTGGCAGCCCCTTTGAGATAACAGAAATGCTTGACTCCCATTCCTGCTCCAAGGAGCTTTCAGTTCAAGTGTGTTGGAAGACAGAGCATCTGAAGTGAGGCTTTTAATTTGTTCTGTTTTTCGCAAAGGGGCTGATGTGTGTGGTCTCAGCCCAGTTCTGTCTTTTTTCGGGAAGCCAGGCAGATGTCTGGGAGAGTAGATAATCAGACAAAGCTGCTTTTTCTTTCTCTTATGCTCTTCTGTTAAGAGATCAATGTAAACGTGTCTCTCCTGGACAGTGTAATACTTAAATGCTTCTCTCCCAGAAAGAGCCACAAAACAGTGGAGAAATTGCTGGTGTGCCTTTTTGCCCTGGCAAAGGGAACATATATTCTTGCTCTATTGTTAAACTGTCTCCATAGTTGTTTCTTGCCTGCCTTTATCTCTGTGCTTCTTCTTTCTATATCTAAACCCTAAGCCTATTGCTCCCTTATGACAAATCAATAATTGGTCAGTAAAAATTACATCTGTGGAGTACTGTGCTGAGTCACCAAGGGCTGGAATACTGAAGCTTGCTATGAATATGAAGTCATAAAACAAGCAGTGGGTTTTATTTTAGTTGGATTGTGATTCAAATGAGTAATACTCTGTGGTGCTTGTGTAATATTATTCTGACATTTCTAGTTATCTAAGTAAACTGTCATTGCTCCATAAGAATTTATTAAGCTATAGGGTATTCATAAATATGTGGCTAGCTTAATATGATTGTTCATCAGCTTGGTACTGAAAGGGCACCAACGTAGTCAATAAAGATATCTGTCTTGGTGTCTCTTTAATTTTAAAGAGTCGATAAAACGTCAGGATAATACAATCACTTTGTAAGCTAAATTGTTATTTTTTCACTTTGATTCTTGCCCTTTTTCTTTTGGTATTCAGCTGCATAACACAGGCCAGTAAATTGGCTTTAAAGGTGTAAGATTGGGGTTATGGAGGATACCTTTATAAACACAGATTGTAATAATTTAGATTCAAAGCAGTTATGACCCTGGCGAACACATCTTGCTGGATAAAATTGTTATCAGCCTGCTCAGAATGTTTTCTTTTCAAGTGAAGCAGCTTGGAGCCATGGAAAGTACAGCTGAAACTGCAGGAGATTTTGCAAATGGGAAGAAATAGTGACATAAACTTTACAAGTTTCCAAGTCCTTAGTAAGCTCTTTGGTATCGAAACCAAATGAAATGCCTTGTCAAACCAGAAGTCATCTTTAAGCTTTCAGGATCTCCGTGGCAATGCAAATCACAGCTTTTCAAAGTCAACATTACTGATATTTAGCTAACAGTGACTACTCCGAGCATTTGTTCTGGGATCAGTTACGACAGTCGAAGACGGTGGTGGTTTTTCCCTCTCAAGATCCCCCAAATAAAATAATCAATCAGGGATTCATCAGCTTCTAGATTGAGCATGTTCAGTATTTACAACACATGGATGTCCAGGGTGACTGCCTGCTTGCATAGGAACCTGGACTGAACTTCAGCGAGTCATGTGAGTGAACTGTTGAGAAACCTTGTGCTCCCATTGCTGCCTTGCTCAGGAGGTACCTTGGTCGCCACAGACATGAGCATATGCACAGAGCATATGTTAAAGCATCTAACAGAGGTGTTTGCTCTTGGTGTCTGGGAAGGCCTCTGCAGGGCCAGGTGAGGTGGTGAGCTCTGGTAGAGCCACACATGCTGCATGGAAGAGAGGACAGAGCTGACCCTCCTCCAACCAATTCTTTTACCCTCTGCTGGAGCTCTATTTTTAAATAAAGCAATTCTGCTGGCTGTTCCACAGCTTATTTTCTTACCTATTTCACATGTACCAATGTGATCTTCAGCTGCTTTGCCATAAAATGTGGATTGAAAGGCTCTGAAGTATGTGATGGAAGCTGACATTTCTCAAATTGCATAGCTGCTCTGCTTCTGAAAGCTGATGAGCAGGATGCGGCAGCACAGGGCTCCCTTTAGCTTTGCCTGTTTCCCTGTAGTGAGAAGAGGATGAGAAACGCCTATCCAATAGATGCAGTCAGTGTTGGGGCTAACTCAGATTGAACAAATGCCACAGATAAGAACTTTTTATGGACTCCTCTGTAGTTTGTTACGGCTACTTGGGAGGACCTAATTACACAAGAAAGCTCAATTCAAATGCTTTTTTTTCTGGATTTTTTTCTTTTTTGTCTAGTAAATCCCCACTGCCTTTATAGCTTTTGGAAGAGCAGCTCAGGAAGTTTGAGATCTGACCATGACCACTACAGAGCCCAGTGGTCCAGATGTCATAAAAACCTGTGATTCTTCCAGTATGCAATTACCTGCTCTAAACAATAGGTTAAGCTGTCCCACAAATGCAGCTGCAGGTAGCTCCTTGTGGCATGTTCCTCTGCTTTTCCATAGAAAGTGTAATTAACATAGCTGCAAATGAGCTCTTTCAGCAGTTTTCCCTGCTGTCCTATAAAATGTGAAATATATGGGTCAGTGCATTTATTAGACCCTAAGAGTGTGCGCAGCTCTATCGGCTCCTCATGCTTAGCAATAAGTCCTCTACCCTCCCATTAAAATGTAAATTGGAGGAGAAAATGTCTTCAGGCTGGTGGGTTTCTAACTTAGCTCTTCTGGTGCTGCGTGAGAAGTTAATGGGAGAATGTGATTTTTCACAATCTCCCTCATGCTGAAAGAATTGTCTGTTTTGAGGCTGATATTTAATTAGTTCTGCTTCTCCTGGGTAATAAATGGGGAGAAGGGAGTTGATGCATATGTTACTTAACTTCTGCCTGTAATGATGACTACAGGGAAAGACTGAGCAACTATTAATTTGCCAGCAGTTTTGGTGTGGCTGACACAGCTGTAACTGGAGGTTCCTACCTCTGCAGTGCTAAATATAAATGAAAGGTGGACAGGAATATCTCAGCTACATCAGTGATAAGCAAACGGTGCCTTTAGACTGCTCTGTTCTTGAAACAACAGTCTTTGGTAAGGCAAAGTGTGTAACTGAATGCTAGAGCTTCTCACCAAGTACAAGATATAGGGAGTGCTTTTGTAGACTCTTGGTGATGAGACTTTGAAGTGTTTCTGCTCAAACTATTCACATTTAAAATCCATTTCCTTGAGCTGAACTTAAATAACTGTAATGATACATGTCTTTGAACTGCAAAATGTTTGGCTTAGAGTCATGATGCTTGGTCTGGAAGCAATTTCAGGACTGAAATATTTTTAATGTTTTGGTGCTCTTATTCTTTGGCTGTTTTGTGATATCCCTGCTCCTGCAATCCCCATTCCAGAGCAGTTCCACAGCATCAAGAGGGAATAAAGTACTGATGGAGGCAGGCAGAATTGTCATGATTTTCCTGCCTGTATTCAGTACAAAAGCAGCAGGTTTCCCCTACCTGTGCAACATACTGCTCTTCTGGTTTCTGTTGTCCAAGCATCTAAAACTGTTAGGTAGCCAACTTTACATGACGCAAGAAACCTTACTGATGGAGACAGGCTGAAGTTCAGTCTGGTCAAAACAGGCTGTGGGTTGCATTTTAAAAAGATACATTTTGGTTAACGTTTTCTTTGAGGCACTGAGCACTGTTGATATGATTATTAAAACAATAACTTTGCTTCAACAATCTTGACTTTCATCTGCAAATATCTGAAGATAAAGCCTTTAGACCTATCCTACTGTAATCGAGTAACACCCACATGCATTTTGGTTTGAAACTCTCATTGGGTTTGTTTCCCAGGCAAAGCCTGCTTGATGTTCTGATGCTCTTGCTGTACAGAGAAGTGGGAAATAGCAGACACAGTAATAAGCAGTTCATCCTTGTTAATTTACCAAGGAGATGGAAACAGGGCAGGGACTAGTGTAACTGTCTTTGACTGCCAAGTGTAATCCAGATGTCTGACATGCTTCTGGAGAGAATACTTAATACTCCTGCAGCTCTGGGTTTTTGCTTTTCTCCCTCCTGCCTTCTGTGAAGGGTAAATACGAACAATATCTCAGCTCTTTATCCCTGTGTCCTCTTGCTGAACAAGATGATAGCCTCTGAGTTACTGGAATATGCATCTGTGGATCTGGCAAACAATTTCTGGACAGGTGGGAAGCTATAGGGTCCAGGAGAATAACCTGCTGTGCATATGCTATTTCTAGACACTGTGTATCACATGTAATCTGTAATGAAAACTGAAGGTAATGGCACAGCCCTGACATGAGAGATGATTAGATCATCCGGACCATCTTCTTCCTTGGCAAGGTTGCTTCCTTTAGAATATTTCTGGGAAATTACTTTAGAAAAGCTATTTAATAAATGGCACAAGATACCCTGCTCTGAGACGCACCTGCCCCTCCTCCCCCTCCCTAGTAACTTTAATCTTAAATCCTGAACTTTAATATATCCTGAATATCCTCTTAGATCTAGCTGCTGATGCTCACAAGGTGAATATACACTGCATGGTGTCTGTGCAGGGAGGCTGCTGCTGCTGGCAGACATGGGGTGCATCCCATGCATGTTACTGAGTGAACCTGTGCCTGGACTACCGTAGACTTGTGTAGGATATGCCAAAAAATATCACAGTGTCAGACTGTGGTGGGTCTTGCAGTGCTGAGGAGCTCTACCAGCTGCTTATGGCACAGCGCTGGAAGGGATTAGTATGTGCACAGCTGGGTACATCTGGGATCTTGACAGCTTCAGTCTTCCTCGTCAAAACTTGGGGCCAGGAAATATTTTTAGTGTTTGAGAAAATATAAATATATGATCCTATATGTTACAAAGTCTAATATACTCACTGCTTTTAAGATCTCATCTTTCTTTTATTGTGTTATGAATGCAGTCACACAAGAAATGAGCATTTAGCAGTTACATATGCTTGCTTTGTGTTGCCGTGGCTCTTTTCTCTTTATATTCACTCTGTGTCTGTTTCTGTCTTCTACATACTCATAGCCTTTATTTTTTTTGTAAGGTTTTATTTTAGTTCTGCTGCTATCCTGATTATTTTCATCTCCCCAGGGCATATCTGTTTGTTTGGATGACAAACTTGCTTTTCCCGTATAAATCCGAGTTTCTAAGCTGCTGATCCAAGTCTCTCCAATGATAAGTCATTGTCCATCTGTTTGCTTCCTCTTGAGCTTGCACTGCAAGCTGCAAAAAGAAAGCATGCAAGTTAGGCCAGTCAGGATTGATAAGGAACAGCCTCATGCCTTGTTCTTTCTGTGTTCCTGGCTGCTGAGGAAGGTGTTCCCTTTGCTAGATCAATTTTCTCACTTTTCATGCCCACGTAACTTTTGGAAAAAGCATGTTCTTCCAATTTGCCTCCATAATTAAGACCCAGGTTCTGTCCCCTGAGTCTGGTTAGCCTCAGCCCAAAGCCACTGCTTAAACCTGCATTTAATTAAAACCTTTCTTCGAGTTCGTTACGAAGCAAAACCCAAACCCAAAGCAAACAACCGCAGGCAGGGTCATGGGCGAGCCATGAAGGTTGTTTGTAAAAGGAGGTAACTGAGGTGTGTTTGCCTGGTTGGTTGATAAACCAAGACATTATAAGCAGAAGAGGCAAGATTTATTTCTGATTGATAATTGCTGGAGCATAAGAAGTTGTTTCTGAACTGATACATCCATGCATACTAACATCCTAATGCGTGCAAATGTAATACTTGAATCACTGTTGTATACTGCTTGTTGTTTGTGATGCTTCATCTGACTGCATCCTTGCAGGCTGTGTATCTTTCTGTAGCAAGGTTTTGGTAGTGGCAGGGCTACAGGAGTGGCTTCTTAAGAGCTGCTGGGAGCTTCCCCTGTGTCTGATAGTCACTGCCAAAGAGCTCCAGGATGCACCTGCAATTGGCTAAGGCCAAGAACATCAGGGATGGTGGTAGCACCTCTTGGATAATGTATTCAAAAAGGGGGTGTGTGTGGGGGTGTGTGTGTGGTGGGGGGGGGAGTGTGTGCAACCCAAAGCTGTGCAACTACAGCTGGATAGAGGAACAGGAATATGTGAAAGAAGCAACTCTAATGGCAGCAAGGTGAAGGAGGATCAGGAGATGCTCCAGGCAGCACAGCAGAGATTGCCCTGCAGCATGTGGTGTAGCCCATGTTGAGGTAGGCTGTTCCCCTGCAACCTGTCCATGGTGGAGCAGATCTCCTCCCATAGTCTGCAGAAGACCCCATGCCACATCAGGGTTATACCCAAAGGATGCTGTGACCCTGTGGGAAGCCCACACTGGAGTAGACTCCTGGCAGGACCTGTGGCCCCATGGAGGGAGGAGCCAGTGCTGGAGCAGGTTTGCTAGTTGGACTTGGGACACTGTGCGGAGCCATGCTGGAGCAGTCTGTTCCTGAAGCACTGCCCTCTGGAAGCACCCATGGTGGAGTAGTTTGTGATGAACTGCAGGCCATGGGAAGCACCTGTACTGGAGAAGTTTTGTGGGGGAATTTTGTGTTTTCCATGAGAGGGACTCAATGCTGAACAGGGAAGAGGAGTCCTTCCCCTGAGGAGGAAGGAGTGGTAGGGATAATGTGCGATGAACTTACTGTGACTCCCATTCCCTGTTACTGGGGAGGAGGAGGTGGAGAATTTGGGAGTGAAGCTAAGCCCAGGAAGAAAGGACGGGTGGGGGAAAGTGTTTTTTAGGTTTCGGTTTATTTCTCATTATCCTACTCTGGTTTGATTGGTAATAAATTAAACTAATTTCCCCAAGTCAAGTCTGTTTTGATCCTGAGAGTAATTGCTGAATGATCTCTCCCTGTCCTTATCTCAACCCGTGAGCCTTTTGTTGTATTTTCCTTCTGCTATCCAGCCGAAGAGGGTAGTGATGGACTGGCTTTGGTTGGCACCTGGTATCCAGCCAGGGTCAGCACACTACACAAGCTCATCCCTTGTATTTCTTAAATAGTTAATTAAAATGTTAAAACCCTTTTAAAAAGTGATGGATCGAGGACCTATTTACATTTTGAACAGCTTTGTTTAGACTTTGTTGGCTGTGCTGCTGTATTTCACCTGGTTATTGGCGAGGCTGCTGGGGAAGGCAAGGGACAGCAGATGGCAATGTGGCGCTACGAACGGACCAGCAAAGCAAAGCGAATTCTGGCTTAGAAAGTCCCCTGAAAAATCAAGCCAACTGCTGCTGTGTCGAACCTACCTTCGGTTCTGACCTTGGTGCTTGGGGGGTGGTTGCAGAGAGGGGCTTCATGCTGGTGATGGGGCTGCATGGTTGATTCTGGTCTCCAATGTAATTAGATGCAGTGTATGCACTACTCTGATTATGAACTTGTCTACAGGCTCTCTGTAACAGCAAGGCTTAGCACAGCATGCTGCTTTGCCCATCATCCTCAGGCTCACTGTGTCCTCTTTGCTGTTAGTTGGTGCTTCAGCTAGGCTGGAGAGCACTGGGCTTGGGGATATCATGGTGGTGGGGCATTGCCTGGATGTCACTTACACTTAGAAGGTCAATTCATAACTTTATGCCCCAGAAACTGCATGAACGGCCAAGCTTGGGCCCATGAGTGGGACGGCTCATGCTTATCAGTGCTGCCTTTTGTGTGTTTTAGGGTTGTTATGGACATAAAGAATGTTATTTCCTGATGCATTTGCTGTATCTACCTTTGCATCTGCCCGTTTCTTCCTCGCTCAGCCTTTCTGTTTATGAGCCATCATGTCACCCTGAAGACCTATATATGACCTGCAGAAGTGTGCAGGTATCTTTCAGAGAGATTGTGCTGAGAACTCCTAGATATTGATCAAATCCGTGAACTTAGCGCTGTTTTTAATTCTGAATTAATTTTTAACACACAGGGTATGTGTCTATGGTGAGAGCTCAGGTGCAGAGAACTGGAGTGCAAACCTCAGTGCGTAATAGGTGCATTACTCTGCAACTATTGCAGTCCAGAGTCTAAAGTGTCCCCCAACATGGGGGATTCTGGTTTGGGTGTTTTATTTTTTTTATTTTTATTTTTTTATTATAAGGCCTGAAACAAAAATGAAACAAAGCCTAAACCTCCCTGTTGTTAGAGTCTCCACATGTGAAAATTTAGGAGACAGAACAGCTGTAAGTGCAATGTACGGCACTTAAACATCTTGATTTGTGAGGCTTGTTGATTAATCTGACACCCAAATGCTGTTATCTTCACCTGCAACTCATTTTTGGATGGCAAATCACTGGTATGTAATTAGAGGTGGTCTTAAAAAAAAATAGTTTGTTAGCCTTTCTGGAGCCTGAAGCATAAATCCAGTGGGCTTTCAATGTGAGAGATGTTTATGTTTTCCCCTTTACTGCCTGGAGAACGAGGAAAAGATGTTCTCAGTTTCTTTGCAGTAGCTGATACTTCCCAGGTGCCTCATTAGCTCTGGAACTCATTTCAGATGGAAAAGCAAGGAGAAGAGGGGTGATGTGGGAGTTATTTGAAGAACAGGATTATGGTTACCAAACAAATGAAACCATGTCTGAGCCAGTGTTCGGCATGCCCTCAAATATACTTGTATGGCACTGAGGTGTTGTTACTGGGTGTCTCTATTTCACAGCTAATGCATGCTCAAAGCACTGGAGATTATGCAAAGTCATGTATTAAAAAAAAAAAAAGTATATTTCCTCTTGCTTAATTCTTGGTCTGATTAATCAAGTGAATGTCAGAATTAGACTTTTGTACATTGTCACTGAAGGACCCCACTAGTGTTTCATAGTGTTGGTGCAAGACCTCTTGGCTTTCCCACTCGGCTGAAGAAACAGACGCTGTGAGTAGCAAGAGCACGTGAATACAGCAGCCAAGTGCTTAGACTGGACGTGGGCCCTCTCTGAGAGACGTGACTGGAAACAGCAATGTCAGCAGAAGTTATTGAAGAAGTCAGTAAATGAAGAATGGAAAATAACTGAATGGCAGTCATGCCTGATCTGGTGACTGACAGCTGAGAAAATATGAGTAAACCAGTAGAAATCTTGTTTGCAACACAGTGTCAGCACTATGAAACAATTGTGCCTTCCATTCTTCAGGAAGAGCTTGCAAGCACTGTAAGCGATTAACTTGATGGACGTATTAGCTCCCTTTAACTCCATGCTTTTTATCCTATTTTGGAAGATCTGTTCTAATTTTCGAATGAGCCAGGATTCGAATCTGCTGTGGTCTTGTGTCCTTAACTGCTGCCTCCACTGTGGAGGATAACATAAGCCTCCCTTTAAAGCTCTGCCTTAGAGCTTTCTGATTTACTAATTTTCACAAGGTATTTCCTGTGGTGCAGCTGGGCATGGGGAGACTGATTTTAGCAGGTGTGAGGTTAACCAATAAGCTCTTTTTATGCTTTGGGGCTCAGGGGTGGGGAGAGAACAGTATTAGTTCCTGCCCTCCCTTCATCAACCCCCATATGTGCTTGGAAGACATTTGTTTTGGCTTTTCTGTCTGCTTGTAGCTCATGTAGCATCTGTTCCTGAGCACTTGAAGATGCCTCATATTTGAAGATGCCTTATATTTAAAATGCCAATCTCCAGTGATAAAGTCTGACACCCAGCACTGGTGGGTGCCTCCCAAATCCCAGAGCTGAGTGCTAGCCTGTGTCCCATCCTCCTCCTATGCAATGGATTCCACTTGAATAACTGTGCAACCCGTTTTTTTCTTTTTTTTTTCTTTTTTCTTTTTTTTTCTTTTTTTCTTTTTTCTTTTTTTCTTTTTTCTATTTTTTCTTTTTTCTTTCTTTCCTCTTTCCTCTTTCTTTCCTCTTTCCTCTTTCCTCTTTCCTCTTTCCTCTTTCCTCTTTCCTCTTTCCTCTTTCCTCTTTCCTCTTTCCTCTTTCCTCTTTCCTCTTTCCTCTTTCCTCTTTCCTCTTTCCTCTTTCCTCTTTCCTCTTTCCTCTTTCCTCTTTCCTCTTTCCTCTTTCCTCTTTCCTCTTTCCTCTTTCCTCTTTCCTCTTTCCTCTTTCCTCTTTCTTTTTTTTTCCTTTTCTTTTTTCTTAATTTTTTTTTTCCTCTTTTCAGCTGCAAGCTGGGCCTTAGAAAATCTCTTGGACTAAATGATTATTAACATACAAATTCATCATGTTTCTCAAATGAGATGTGTTCTTTCCAGGTGTTGTACAATTTCACAACTGGCCAGTGCATGTTGACCCCAGGAATAACAGCTTGCTGCAAACACTGTAGAAATGCAGAATCTGATCAGGACTGGGCTGTGGTCCCTGGGGTTTTAATTCCTACTACACTACCAAGCTTTACACAAGCATAAAATAATTCTTTCTAAAGTACTTTTTATACTACAGACTTCTTTTCTCATTAGGCTGCAATACAATGATTTCTTAAACATGGTCACTAACACTCACACTGGTCTAAGCTATTTTAAAATAGCTTTTTTACTAGAAATCTAATACATTAACATTCTTTGAAATGTACTGAAGCAGATGGGAATAAGAGGAGATGAATATTTTGGTTTTGATTCAGGATAGCTTAATGGAAGTAGCCTTTAAAGTCAAATGATTTAGAACTGATTTTCACACAGTTTATATGTATGAAAGAACAAATTCTGTTTTGTTAGGACACCCAAATGAGAAACGCCACCAAAATCTCTTGCTATGAAATTCAACATAAGTAGTGTCCGCATAAAAGAGAAGACAAAACTGGTTTTAACATCACTGAGGAAATAAATTAGGTAATGTAGAATAGACTGAAGCCAGAAGTGAGAATTGCTTACACTGAACAAGGCTTTAAGGGATGTGTAGCAGAACACTGTGTGACCACCTCAACAAGGCAGCTGAGTTTTCCTCATCTCTGAGGTGGTTGTTTTACAGTGTTTATTCACTGGTTTCAAAGGTGAGACAGTTCTGGGGGCAGAGGTAGTGTCCGTCACAGAAATTCCTGAAAACTGAAACTTTAGGGTGAACTGTAACTCTGCTCTCTAGTACTCCTAGAAAATTCAATCTGTGTTTCTAAGTGAGGACTTTTTGTTCAGGAGGGAGGTGCCTGGCGTGTCCTCCCAGACTGCCACTCCCAGTTTATCAGATGCTTTGACAAGGGCTTGTGGCTAATGGAAGTTCATAGCTGGTGGGGCTGACACACGGCTTGGCTGGAAACACAGCTGTTGAATGAGTTAGGTTGGAAGGCACCTCTGGAGGTCTTTGGTCCACCACCCAATGAAGGCAGGGGCAACTTACAAAGCTATAGTAGCTTCATTGGGATCCTGTAGTGTCATCTACAGGAAGGTGTTTAACATAGTAGAAGGGCAGGGGACAACCCTCACTATTTCCTTTTTTTCATCCTTTGCTTTCCTGTATGATACAAGTGAAATGTAGCTGTGGTATGAGGATATATATCTTCACTGACTCACAGATGAATGCCTCTTTCAATCTAGGCTTTGACACTTGTTAAACATCCCAGTGGAGCACCTTATCAATGTTCTTATTGGTTCCTTAATACGACTAATAGATGGCTGTTTGTACAGTGTAACTATTCAATTCATACTTGCATTTCACATCAGTGCACTAGGTTTTGGGGATAATAAATCTATCAAGCAAGTGCAGTAGCAGCTTGCCTTTAAGCTTAATAAGATTTATTCATGTGGATTTAGCAGGTGAGAAGTAGTCACAGGCTCTATTGGTTGTAGCTTTTCTTGCACTGCTGTTACATAAAGATACCAATGTGGAATGAATGCTGTTTGAAAGCTCAGAGCTCCAGAATGAGAGTTTCATGAAGTTTAAGCGCTATTTGTCACATTTAGTGCATTGTATATTCAGCATTGAGGGTTCTTCCATAAGGTTTACCAGCTGGTGACTCCAGAGGAGGAATCTGGATGAAAGTGCTGAGGATCAAGAGAGTTGCTTGGTGGACTCTACAACGTTAGTTTTATGAAGAATTTACTTAAAAATACTCTTCCAGTGACTATAGCTTGGAAACTATGTAACTGTGTGAAGTGAGTTGGAATAAATATATTTGCAGGACCATGTTGTTGTTTACAGCCGTTGCAGTAGACCTTTGGACCTGACATTGTAGCTGTGGTATTTGCGAATGGGCTGGACACTCCAGATCCACCTGTGGCCAATGAGTTGTGCATGTTCTGTGGTATAGCAACTGTGCAGAAGGACACAGTATTCAGGTATCTTAAACTTTTTCTAAAGAACTTTCCTCTCTTGCACTCGTAGGTCATCATTGAGGAGTGGATTAACCGGGAATTCCCCCTATGCCAAACTAGCCTTCTAAGCTAGTGATAAATATCAGACTTGGAATTTATGCTTCCAAAATGCATTGGTAAAGGTCTGGGAAACTGAACAGACAGGGTTGCAGTGAAGGGTAGAGTGATACACTTTCTTTTGGAAGAATCTGCTGTGCATCTTGATTTTACAGAGCACTGATCTTTGTCTATGAGTGTTGTTTTCTCCCCAGACTTTTTTTAGTGCTAGATTTGATACTGAGTTTAAGGGTGACTGTTCACTAGCAGGAGGACTAAATATCTTTTTGGAAGAGAGCTAGGTCTTTGATTTGTGGCCTTGACTAGTGGGGATGATGGTATTGATATTAGATGGTGATCCTGTGTTTGCTTCTGCATATGTGCAGCTTCTGCTCTGTTACTTGTGGGCTCCATCTCACTGACTCCAGGGAGTCCCTCACTGGTTTGAGGCATACCCATGGAAATGTGAAACACAACTTGGGTCATCAAGGTTGTCTGCTACGGGGCTACTTGCAAGCTGGATGCAGCACAGCTGCATGGATGGTTAGTGTGGGGTCAGCCCAACTATTTCTGTATTTGCCTTTCAGAAGGTAGTTTCTAGCTTATGTTTTCACTGTTAATCTGGAATACTAATGGTCAAAGGTAACTTGGACCAATAACTTCCTGTATAGTAGTGTTTTACATCCCTGTTGAATGTGTGACCTCAGCACCAAAATGAGAAGTTTAGCCTACCTTCCTGCACTCAAGACAATGTAACGAATAATCGAAATGTATTGATTTTGTTCAATTGTTGCACAAAAAGGTAACTCTCAGCTAGCGGGCACTCTGCTCTTGATTCATTAGCTTCTATGTGTGGCTTTTGAATATAGCTTTTGTACTCTGCTTTAACTACTCTCTTAACTCCATGCAGGCAGGGCTGCTGAGTACTATTGACTTTAAGAGCTCTTCCTTGATGTTTGCTCCACTGCCCTTTAAAAGGAGCAATAAAAGAAATGAAAGAGGAGAATAAAAGAAACTTTATTCTGGGTTCAGCCCAGTGGCTGCAGTAGGAGGATGCATCCATGATGCACTGAGGCTTGGGCTCTGCTGTGCCAAATCATGACTCTTATTTCTGAATTAGACCTTATAGACTAATCTGAAATTAAGCACAACTTAACTGTCAGTTGAATAGTAATAATGGAAAAAGCCTCCAAGCTATTAAAGCAGTAATCACAGTTATGAACAGCCATGCCACAGGCTTTCTGGCTATTTCCAAATATATCTTTGCATTTCTTATTCATTGTTGTTATCTGTGTTTACCTCTAATGTAAATGTTTCCACTCAATTGGTTGTAATTGACTCACTTTAAGGAAAGTAACTTAAAGCATCTAAATATACTCTTTCTGAGGTTCATAAAACCATCCCTAAGCCAAACAAACAACTAAATTCATACGCAATGTGATTAAAGTTACAGCATCTATTGGTGGCCAAAAAAGAGTAAACAAGAAGTAAAACAAAAAAAGACCTTGGACTCCAGAAAGTGATTTTAAAACTAAAATAAAACACTTGAGTGAAAAAGTAACTTAGAATAAAAATGATTTTAGGTAACAAACAATCAGCTTCATCAAACTAGGTACAGAGTTAGGTATAGCACACCTCTGTTTTATTCCGAGTAAACAAATTATAATACAAATTACAGGAATCTCAACTCCAGTATCTAAAGTGAGCCCACAGACACTAGTATCTGAAATAAATTCAGTGCATAAAACGACACTCGTATTTCAACTCTCTGCCCCTCTTTTGTTTACAAATGAAGATATTCCAGAGACAATGCTTTCTTCTTCAGATAATGATGTGCTTACTAATTTCCTGGGTACTTTAGAGTTTACCAAGCACTCTGGAGTGAGAGATGTGCATTCTGATGTGGGTAAGCTGCAGTCCGTGGCATATGTGCCAGCTGCAAACTAGCACTCCAGATGTGTGTTCCCCCATGGATAGGCTCCTGGTGGAGCCTTTATTTGTCAGAGGAATTGCTTAGTACCACTGGAAGGGCTTTGATGAAGACAGAAAATATTTTCTGTAGTGTCATTTATGTATCAACAAAATACGTAGCGGATACAGAAACACTTTTTAGCTCTATTGGATAAGAAAATGTCCTGTTCTGTGTTTAGTTTTAATGGAAAAATAGTGATGACTTTTTTTTCTTTCTTGCTGCTTTGTATTGAAAAGACAAATATACATGAAATAAAATTTTTCAAGTTGATGCAAAAGGTATAGGTATTCCTGCATCATTGAATATAAGAAGGATCTGCTGTACAAGCCCTATGTGTGCTGGGGCAGCAGGCTTTTGGGAAGGATGATGTTCTCCCTGCCTGTGCCACATGCTTGTCTGGGCTTTTCTGGCATGTACTGACTCATGTATGTGCTCCCTGCTGTGCTCTGGGCCCCATCAACATGGGGCATGTATACGTTGTGTGTGTGCTGGTTGTGCTTGTGCTTGCTCTCTAATTGCCAGTTCCTTGGATGAGAAAAGATTCAAAAATATACCCTCTTGCTGTCTCTTTAGGTATGACTCTATGCGGTTCCTTAAGCTGAAGAATGAAAGAGGACTGCAGTATGAAATTAACGGGCTTGGGAGAAATGGGATAGCACTGCCCGACCTCGAGGCTTGAAGGCTGCAGCCTGCCTCGTGACTACAGCAGAGGGCAGGGAAATAGGGAATTAAATGCTGCTTTTTCCACTGATGCAACCTCTCTCCACTCCGCATCAGTGCTGAGATACTGGTGTCCTGAGCAGAATGAGCAGACAGTGGTTTGACTTAGTGATCTTAAAGGTCTTGTCCAACCTAGCTGGTTACATGATTCTATGAGCTTTCCAAGAAAGTAATTATGAAATGACCTTCAGGTGCCAAGGCACAGGGATGGGGGTACTTCCATGCAGTCCCTGTGCTGTATTTCTGCTCTGGTGGAAGTTGCTGCTGTCACCTGTTAGCAATTCTGCCTCACAAGTCCAAAGTGTAATAGGGCAAATACTGTTTGCATGTGAGACCTGCTAGTTAGTTTTCTGTCCATTTATTGCATCGTTGCTGGCTCTTACAGATACCAGTTCAAGGGGAAAAAAAATCCTGGTGAGTTTTACGCAGTGGCAGGATTTCTTCACTAACACTTCCTTAATTTAAACAGAGAAATATCTGCTACTGAAAGAGTAACTTGTCCATCCAGGAGTACTTCATCATTCCTGGGCTCCAAACCAAGGCCAGGCTTGCTCTCAGTGGGGTTATCATTCCATATTACACTGAAAATCCCTAAACGCTTCCATCCTAATGAAAAAAATCTTTCACAGTGGACAGTTTGAAAGATGTAAAAGTTATTATCCACTGCTGGGATTTTACAACTAAAGATGCTTTGGAGTGCTGTCTCCCAAAGCAGTCCTAATAAATCAGCACTGCTGAAAGCAGTAAAAGTTCAGTGGGGCAGAAAAAATCCTGTACTTCCAGAAAATGATGGTTTTTCTTTCTATAATGCTTTAGGAGCACTTCGGTATTTTGCTGGAGCCATCCCCTCCTATGAGGTATGGCATATGTGAGCAGAATAGGTGTGCTGGACCTGTTAAAATAGCTGTGCATTCACAAGGTGTTCTTACCGGGCAAAATGTGTTCAATGCACCCTGGCTGAGCTGGGATTTATGGTGAGCCACTTTCCATGAGATTTAGAGCAACCTCAAATCTGCCTGAGATTTAAAAGGCTTAAAGCGGGGCAAGCATTGGGGATTTACAGTGTTTTCAAATTTGCAAATGCTAGAAATGCCGTTATATGAACAAGTATTTATCAATCAAAATAAACAAAGCAAGTCTTTTTTTTTTCTCCAGCAGAAGGCTGTAGAGCAGCTCTAACTTCTGAAGCATGTGTGGCAAAACTTGCAACTGAACAGAAATCTGCAATTCCATGCCTTAGTTAAAAAGGAGCTATTTACAGCCAAATTGAGCTGTCTCATTCAGGTGTAGCTCAAATTGTTCTTCAGTGCCTCTCCACATGTGTAATATGTTATAAGACCTCTCCAAAGCCTGTGGGAGTTTTTACTGTTGATGTAAATGAACTTGGGATGCAAAGGGAAAACAAGATTTATCTTTGGATGGCAAATGTGCCCTTTGAGGAGGATTTTTTTAGAGGGTCGCAGTGCAGGTTTGCTTTGTGAAGCAGGGAGGTAAGACCTCATTTACTGTGAGAGCTCCAGATGCTGCAGGTTATTGCTGGGTAGGGGTTTTTGAGATGTGGGAAGTGAACTGATGGGACCCTGAAGCAGCCTGTCAGGTCTCCATGTGGTGATTTCCATGGCTGCCTGAGCTGTTGCTGCTGGGCTGTGCAGGGAAAGAGCTGGTTACGTGCAGCTCTGGATGGAGTGCTGAGGAGCATATGGTTTGTCTGCAGGGAGCATTGCAAATGATTTGCTGTGTAAAAATGTTAAGTTTTGACATGCCAGCTCTCTGGATTGTGCTGGGAGTGGGTTTCTAACTGCAATGTGTAAATAAACTTAGTGAAATCTGTAATTCATGTCTATTCCAAGCTCTGAGGACACATTTACAAAGCCAAGAGCAGGTAACTGAGCAAGCTTATATCTGGCTTTGTCTTAGTCTATCCTGAGTTGAAGCTGTGCACAAACATCCAACAGTTTGGTGCAAGACAGCTCATTGTTCCTTTTGAGGTACCTGGCTGATGTTGACAGATGCTGGTGATCACAGAAAGGTGTGTGAATTAAGAAATAGGCATCACAGGCATCTTGTCCTGGACCTAACTAGGGTATAGTGTCAAGTCCTAGATTACTTATTCAGAGCTGCTGTCAGGCCTGTGTTACCTGCTATGTGACACAGACATTGCAACCAAGTTCAAAGTTATGAACAAATTAATTTCTTGCTCTTGGAGAGACCATTACAGAAGTGAGAGCAGTTGAATTCTTCTCTTCTGGAGTATGGTGGGTTTTTTTCTCTAAAGAAGCAACTTATAGATGTGAAATTGAGATTGGAACAAGACTAACAGGATTCGTATCTGGTATTTGAAGCAGGTTAATTTTAGCCCAATTTTGCTAGGTTGTGTATTATTGTTCCAGTAGTTGTTGTGAAACTTTATCTAGTCTGCGTCATATGTTGAGCACTTACTGAAACCTCTGCTCTATGTATAAATAGTTTCTCTTTTTCCTTCCCACTGCTGCCCCTCCCCAAACATTCTACCTTTTATTTGCACATTAGCTTTGTCAAAGCATTTCTCAACCTGACACTTCACTTTCTGAGGTTCCAGTCTATTACAGGGGCTTTTTATTGCTTTGCAGCAGGAACGTGCCATGTGGTTGTTTTTCTGCTCTTCCTGATTATTTCACTTCCCATCACTGACAAACCTTCAAGCTCCTGTGAATGAGGGTGTCTTCATGCCATTTACTTCCTCTTAAGCAGAGTCAGCTTTTTAATACCAGAAAAATCTGAGGGAAAACAAAATGCAAAGGATGACATTTTTGAAGAAAAGATATGCACTTGGTCAGTTCTTCCATTCAGTATAACGGCAGTGTCAGGATGCCGCAATGGTTGATTCTCTCTGCCATTAAAATCTCCCTTTAACTCCTGAGTAAGACTACCAGAAATCCAGGCAAAACCGTGCGCAGATAAAATTTTTGATTGCCTATCTCATTCAAAAAACCTGATTAGTAAGTAACAAAAAAGTAGTGAAGAAACAGCTCTGTGTATTGTTCCCATGTCCCTTCAGGCTGTAGACCAGCCTTCAGTGAGCTCTCCTTTATTGTTGTTGGTGTTTTTTTTCTTATGAGCCAGTGACAGAATATTCCAGCATCTAATATAATTGCTATCAGTATTGTAAAGCACTTACAAGTGATTCTTTAGTTTTGCATATCTTAAATATTTTATTCATGAGGACTGTACAATCCCCAAATCATACAATACATGGCAAAGCAGGAAAGAACAGAAGGTCTGTTTAACCAGATAATGTATCACCAACTAAATGGAGTAGGAAAACATCTCTCAAAGGGCTTTATCATTAGACAATAGACTAATTGATCAAACCAGCTAGATTAGTCCAAGGTAAATTCAGTTGTTTTGTGAGCTTAGCCTAAAGCCAGAAAATCTAATGTCCTTTTTTATTGGTTTTGTTTTATTTTTAATTATTCTTTCTGTAATTTTCCTTTCCTTGCTTCTCTTGCTAGTTCTTTTCTTTATGCGTTGTTTGATCTTGGCCAAGTTTCCACCCTCAAGATCTCAAGTTTTTGAAATGTTAGCATAACTGCTGTAGAGACTTATCCCAGATACTTAGTGTCCTTACAGTATCCCTGTGATCTATGCTCCCAAGTTTTGCTGTTCCTTTCCTGTTTTTGTTCTTCCTCGAATGCTAATTAGTTCCAATGACTCAAACCTGCTTGTTTGGGGAAATGTATCCATCTTCAATTGCTGTGCAGTGGTGTTGCTGATGTGAAAATTTTTTAGTGTTTTCATTAAGTGTGTCTGGGCTTGTTATAATTGCGTGCTACCCAAGGAACATTGAGTAGTCAAAGTTGCAGGGCTATAAACAACTTGTCACTTGCAGGTGATTTGCCTCCAATTCTGACCTTATCACAGTCTCTACCTTTTTTTTTTTCCCTCTTTCCTTTGCTTTCTTGCACTGTCTCATGAAAAATCATGTGCAGGACATTCAATCTCAATGGGCCCCAGGCCTGTCCAAGGAGGAATTTTTTTTCCTGAGATGCTGCAGATGTAGTCACAGTATAAGTGTGTTTCTGCTTTATCTTCTAGACTGAATGTATCTAAAATGCCACGAGATTAATGCATAATTGCCGTGAAGAAGTTATCAGAAAATATAACTTCTTTTCAAATTGTCTGAGAACAACATCAGATTTTTCTTGAGCTCATTTGAAAGTCAGTGTTAGCTTTTAATACATTCTGCAAATACACCCTAGCCCATGGATTTCTTCTGGACAATTAGTTTTAAGTATTTGAAACCCAGGTAATGCCTCTTTCTTTAACAGCTAGTATGGATTTATTGTTGAGATCTGCCTGGGGCATGATCCAAAGCCAGCTGTAACTGGTGAGAGTTCTTTCAGTACCATTAATCACTAGAAACCTTAAGTATGTTAGTGGTCTGACTTGTATTTTACTTATCAATCTCATTGGCTTGAACTGGGTTACAAAGACTTCTGAGGGGGAGGATGCTTCATCTTCTCAGGCAACGTGAGGATGCTCCTCATTTTGGACTTATCATTTGTAGCCTATTAAAATTAAACTGTAGCATTTTATTATACAATCAATGCACCTAATCAAGCTTTATAGGAAGGGTGGATTTATTTTGTTTTCACAAATTCTTCTCATTTTATCTATCAATATCAGCAAGGTGTTTGAAAAAGAAACCCCATTATTTCTCTCACATCTAGTTTATCAACAGGACTCTTAAATCTCTGTCTGTGCTACATTAAAAGCAGTATTGAAAAAGTGTTTGATAACTGCTCTTTTAAATCTGTTCTCTTAAATCAAGTGAAGACAGACATCCCAGGTAGAAACTCATCTCGTTCTCATAAACACTTTATGCACAAAGACACAAGGCATGGATACTGATGAATCACTGAAACAAAATTGATAGGTATAAAAAAAAATAATCCCCAACACTGTAGTGCCAACTCTCAATTCTTCATGCCTTTAGAACACTACTGCTCTTGCCTGTACCTGTTCTGCCATTAAAACTAACACTGGATATGGTGCCTTCCAGCTGCAAATACAAAGGAAGGGCATTGGGTGCTTAGTTTCAGATTCCATCCTTAAAATGCATTAAAAAAAATGGATGTAACTTCTTTTTTAATTGCTTGCTATTCAGTGACAAAGAAGTCATCTGGAGAATTCAAAAGCCCTTTGTGCACTCTCAGGAGCGAACCCTTAGAAACAAGAACATGGTACAATTTTACCTATTCTTGTTCTGAACAGAACAGTAAATTTTTTTTCCTCATTATTTTTAGTGAAAAATGGTTGCGAACCTGAAACACAGGGTGCAGTAGTGAATCTAAAGTATTCCAGTGTATCTAAAGTATTGTCACTAGGCTGCTGGGCCTTAGGAGGCTCTAGCAGTTCCTTGTAAAAAATAAAATCCAGCTCCTGCTCAAAAGGGCTTTGAAGTGGATCTGTGCTGCTTGAGGGGGAACCAGCTTCCCTCCATACAAAACCTCTTAGTTTTGTGTTGAGGGGGTCTCTGTTTTCCCTCTGCAGACCCTAGAGGAATGTTGCAGATAGGTCTATGGGATGCAAGGAAGCAGCAAAGTGATATTCCTCCTTTCCAGAAGTGCTGGGTCTCCGTTCAAGTGAGTTCAGGCTCATGGACATCAACTTCTTGAGCAAAGTGCCTCGAGACTCAAGGTGTCTGAGTTTAATTCATTAACATGCCAATTTTTTGTTAAAAACACTGACAGATTTCATTACTCTAAGAAATTAATATTAAAAACAGTTTTATAAAAATGACTGTAATACCTAACTCAATCTGCAGTGCAAGCGTGCTGTTTTCACCCGTTTTTTATCTTTTGGCTTCTTACCAAATATGGGTTGAGTTTAAAATTAGCAATTACTTCAAAGCAGTGCTCGGCATAGGCAGGCAAAAAAATCTGAGGGCTCAGGAACTGGGCCTGCAGCGACTCATACATGCAGTAAACAATCTACTACCTAACATCAAGTGTAGGGGTCTAAATGTTGGAGAAGGATGATCGGCTGCTACGTGTGACCTGCCTCTGAGAGTGTCCCCCATGCTACAGGCATAGTCTGAGACTGAGAACTGGACAATCTGGCTCTAAAGGATGAGATAAAACTTCACCTAGATAGATCTATCCCCCTTGGGGCATCAGTAGCAAGGATCAGATCAGGATAAAAGGCCCTGCCAAGAAAGCTGCTGCCACTTAGTGAAGAGATTTTTGTACTGGAGATGCCTAGCAGAGCAGGCTGACCTTTCCAGATGCAGAGTACTATCAACATCTTCTCCCAGACCTCCCCTGTGGAAGTGCTTTAAGTGGGCAGGCACTTCACAGCATTTTCTTGATTCTCCTTAGGATATGCTTTTTCTCATTCAGACTTCCTCCTCTTATGTTCCTTATTTTAGGGAGGATTTTCTTCTGTGGTCTATGCTGCTTTTTATCTTTTTTTTTTTATCTCCTGTTAAAAGCACTTCTTTCCCTGTTGTGACTGGGAACCTGTTTTCTGGTAACCTCCCTCTAATATCTGCCCTGCTCTTCAGCCTTCACTGTTACTTGCTGACTCTCCATCTTCTGTCACATGACAATTAGGTTGGGTTTACTGCTAGGACTGGCTCTGAATACCAGACTGATATAACCTTAAAAAACCCCACAAAAAACCCCAAAACTCTAAAACCACCTCTTTTTTCAATGTTCAGTAATCTCAAAATGAGAAATGTATGTATAGTATGTTATAAAGAGATGCTTTTTGATTTAATTTATGGAAGTGTTCATGTCCAAGCTTATCTGAATTTATCTTAATTTTACTTTATGTTGCTATTGACAAAAAGATGTGTGAGAGCTCTCCTGGAGTAGCAGCAAGCTGTCTGCCTTCCTATGTCTTAGGATAATAAACCATTCTAGCCAGACAGCCTTGGTATGTATGTAGCTGCTGGGGTCCTCCTGCAATGTTGCCACTTGCAGTGCTCAAAAGCTTGAGGTCTAGGTTGTCTAGAATTGATGCTGTGATGGAGCTGTGAACCCTCCCTAATGCAAGCTGGTATCATGCAAGCAGAGCAAGCCTCTGCCCTGTGTGTAGGCTGTTTGAGCTTCCCTCACTCAGCATGATGGGATACAGGTGTAGGCTCAGCAGAGCAAACAGGTATTGGGATCTTTGCTGCAAATAGCTAATTCTGTCCCCTGTCATCTTAAAGGTACCACTTTTGTTTTAAAGTAGCTTTTGCCCTTAATTAAGGGGGTGTGTGTTGTTTTTTGCCAAAGTGATTTTGCTGGTTTTTTTTTTTAACCCTGTGAGAGAGACATGATGGAGTCTGTGTTGGTGCAAACTCCAGAACTGAATCACTGTACCTGTCTGACGCTGTTTCACGTTGGGATGCAATTTTATTGTGTTCATGGGGAAGTAATTTGTGGCACCCTTCCTATAAGGAAAGCAAGCATCAGCCTTAAGATTGGCAGGTCTCTGTGTAGATAGGAGCACAAGTCTGTTGACCCTTGACTCTTTGCAGCAACAGAAATTGCTTTTTGTACAGGTCCGCTTTTGGTTTGGTGAAGGATATGTTTTCATATGCACACATGTATAATGTTGCAGGGCTATCTGGGATGCTGATTTGGTTCAAGGACAGGATAAGGAAGCATTGCCAAGGAATTTAAGATGCCCTTCTGTTATGCAATATTGTGTCCTATTTTTGCAGTAGACTAATGATTTGCAGACATCTTGTATTCAACAGTTACTGTATGTTTTAATTTATGTTAATGTGGTAATTTATTCATGGACAAGAAGACATGCCCAGATTATTAATATTCTCTCAATTGTTCTGTTTTCTGGTGGCAACTTGCCTTTTGTGGCTGAGCAGGAGCAGACAGCACAAGTCAGGCAGTAGCCTGGAATGATGTGACTATTTTGATCCTGACCTTAAAACCAGGGCAGGTTGCCTTTTTTTTCATGTTAAGACTACGTCTTGCTAAAGTCACTATAATTTTGGAAGAAACTACTTATTCATAAGAGGCCAGATGTTGTGTTTTCATGATGTATTTCTCTGGTACACAGATATAGAAAGGTCTCAGCTATGCATCTGTACATCACGTGTTAGAGCAAGCAGCTCTTGCGGTGCGTGACCTCCAAGTCCATGAGGACACAGATTTTTTTTTTTTATTATTTTTTTTTCTCCTTTGAGGGCATAATCCATGGAACACCCTTACAGGACATCTCTTGTTTTACAGTCTAAACCAAAACGAGTCAACAGTTAATTGTGACAAACCAACAAAACCCACTGAAATCTTGGTAAAAGCACCTAACTCTTGACTGCAGACCTTCTGTTCCCTCTGTCACTGATCATTAGTGATCACTGCTCTTGGGGTGGCTGTTGTGCATCAAAGAAACCCCTTAAAAGTGAGCTTTTTTTTGTGTTTTTTTTGGTATGGGTTTTTTGGTTGTTCTCCCCCCCCCCCCCCCGTGTGTTTTGGTGTTTCCCCTCCTCCTCCCCTGCTGAAGATTTTTTCAAAATCTATTCTCACATTCAGGAAGGGCAGAGGAGTCAAAAAACATGGGGATTTCAAATGCTAATGTTTCAGAAGAGCTGTGAGGGCAGAGGAGGTGGATACAGCATGCGCTTGTTCTCTTGTGGTGTTACTGTTAATGGCTGCCAAGGACAGTATGTGCACAGTGCATCAAACAGGGAAGACGGTCTTATCTTCTGGCTAGTAATTAACCCTGAAGTTGAGCTCCTTCTTGGCTAGGAGGCTAGAAGCCTATGTGGGAAGCAGGTATTAATCTGATTTTTTTTATAATCTTTGGTTCATGACACACTGCATATTTATTTCCAGACTATTTGTGGCCAGCAGGAGATACTGATACGAATGACAGGTAGACTTTCAAAAGATCCTGAATTTTAAAGCAACTTTGAAGCCAGTTCCTTTAAATTCCCTTGAAAACTTCTGCCAGTACCATTTATTTAAACATAAATAATTAAAATCTTGCATTCCTGTGATCTTATGGTTATCACTCTCTATTCTTCATGATTTTTGTAATGTAGATGAATAACTTCAACTTTTGGGATAGAGGTAGACTATTCCTATGTTACTTTAAATGTCTTTAGGTAGATTTTCAATGCAGTTGCGTACATTTAAATCATGACCTTAAGAGTAGGCATGAGCCTGTATAATGAAACTTGTGAGGAGGATCCAAAATTCATGTTACATTTAAAATGTGTAACAGGCTCTCTTAACATATTTTGCACCAAATGAACCAAATGCTTATAAACACAGGGTATTTGAAATCCCCAATGCAATATATGTTGTATTCTTTAACCCAAACCTATCTCTCTTGCTGTCTTTAGCTATCACAGAAGAGTAAACCTTTTCTACAGAAATGGTAAGCCATTAACTCACTCAGTGTTTCCATTGTCTTTTGCCATGATTGTGCCTTTGCCTTGACATCTGATAGCAAAATATCAGTTATCTCCTGTTCAAAGAGGAATTAATCTGAGCTCTGTTACTATTATTTCCCCCTCCTTGGCCACTTCTCTGATCAAAGTCAGACAGAAGTGATGGGGGAGCTTCTGTTTTTTCTTTACTCAGTATAACACAACCATCTTGCTGAAATTAGATCCAACTTGTTTAAAGAAAAATTGCTCTGATGCAATTCAGAAGGTGCTTGATGGGCTCCTTTGATCCTTCAGCTATTTAGCAGGTTAGGGAACAGAGCATCTTCTGTTGAATTGTCCTACAGTGAACCAGGGAGTGGAAATTATTTCTTGTCTCCTCCTCCCGTCTGGAGCTGCTGGGTATGTGCTGATGGATGCAAAGCTTGACAGTGGACCATTTCCATGTTGTGCAAGCAAACATGCTGCTTTCTGTCAGATCTCCTGTGTCACTTGGGGTTTGGGATCTGGGGTTTGTACTGCAGGCTTGCTTCCACACGCAAGTGAATAGTATGGCAGTAAGTTGTCTATTTGTTTCTTTTTAAGGTTTCCACTGAAGGTGGTGGGCCAATCCAAGGTACTTCAGCTTTCTTTTTCCCAGGCTCATCATGGGCATCTGTGGGCTCCCTCATGCAGCTCTATGCTCAGCTTGTCCTCTTTCCAGAGGCAGAGTGCGCTGCCAATGCGCCTATGCTTCATGGTATATAAACTAGCTCTACAATTTACACTGGGAGTCTCACAAAAATGTCATGAATCTTGTATGCATATTAATCTTCTATCTTGGTTTATAATGTGTGAAATGCAGCTTGTGTTCCTGTCTGTGCATAGTTACAATAACTGTGGTCCTGCTTTGCTTTTCAGAGAAATAATTGATATTTGCTTGGGGATACCTGTGACTCTGTTCTCTGCTTTATTTATGTGGGTTCAAATACAGTCTATTTAGTTGAAAAAAGTGATGATGTTGTCCTTACACAGTCCATATTTCAGAACTGGTTCAAGAGGGTAAAATTAGAGAACACCAATATGCAGAGTGATTACTCTTTAATCTTTTGTCTTTAAATTAGGGCAACTATTGTGAAATAATTATCCATAACTACCTGGCTGTGTAGGAAGACATTCCTTCATTGTTCACGTCTCTATAATTCACTGCCATCCTTGTCTGTAATAGCAATATGTTTCCAGATGCCTAATGGTAGCATGTAAAGAGTTTAACACTTTTAGATATCCTTTAGTAAAACCCATGAGGTCATACTTAATGAAACCCAAGTGTCAGGAGAAGTAATTTCAATTATACTTCTGACAAAAATAATATTTCAGAACATGCAGAGAGATGTGAGAAATGTACACTCTTTATTTATACGGCAGCTAATAGGGGAAAACAGGTTTTTTTCCTCATTACATGAGTTAGTCTCATGAAACAGTGATTTTCTTCATTTTTCTGTGGAGTGTGGTTTCAGTTGCTACTCTCCTCTGAGATGGGAATGAGTTTCCTTCTGGAGGTCAGTTGCTTTACTAGGCATCTGAGTTAAGGGATGTGACATTAATTTTAGTGGAATTTCCTAATGTTCTGTTCTGCATGTGGAGCAGGAAGATGTTCTTTGACAGATTATAGATAACTTACAAGAATTACTTATTTTCCTTTTTTAGTAATTCCACTTTTAATACCTGTTCTTGGGTATTTAGGGGTTGTCTGGTAACAGGGAATGAGCAGCTTGAGCTGGAGAGCCTGGTCTTCAACCCAGTTGCTGCTATCTACTCCCCAGCAGGTTAAAGTGAAAGAGTATTCTCTGTAGAACTTATTTTGATGGACAAATCAGAATGAAAACACATTCTGGTCAGCAGAAAACCTTTCTGGCTTGGCTGAGAATATTCCTGCAGTTGCAGAAAGCCATTTTATTTGAGGATAAGTTGATATTTGGTAACATCTAGTCCATGAAAAGACTGTGCTGTTAAACACAGTAATTTCAAAATCATCATGAGGAAAATATTGGTTTTATTGTTTTTACATCTGTACTGGAAATACTAACTCTGTATGAAAGCTCTGAAGCTGGGATATGTTCATGTTATTTCAGGTATAAAAAAATTCTAGTGTATATGTAAGCTTTCTTTGCATTTCAACCATGGTTTCCAGTTGATCCTCCTGGAGAACTTGTCTGATGTGGAACAGTTGTAAATGAAAAGATGAATTTTTATAGTAAATTGGTTTAATTTAAACTAGAACACCTATGTATGGTAACTGTAGTTCTAATAAACACATTATATGAATTGCCAAGATTACACCAGTGTGGATCTTTACACCCTGGTGCCTGCCCATAGCAAAGTGCAGCTCTGAGCCTCCTAAACCAATATAAGGCTACCAGAAACCTTCAGTGGGAAGGATGAAGACAGTGCTGTAAACATTTGCAGATTCCTCCCTAAATAATTAAATACATATTCACTCTTACATATTTTCACATAGGAAGAAAAATATCTTTGTGCTCCTGTTGATTTTCAAAAGATTGAGCTTTACTTTCTTTATGCAGATTTGTTTAAATGATTCATATTTAACCGGAACACAAGGAATAGAGCTCATTGGCATAAAAAAAGTCAGTGTAGTGCGGACCAAGTTGAAATTATGAACTATGTAGGGACTGTGGCAACTGCCATTTTTGGAAGTGCATATAGCATATAGCTCATAAGTGCATATAGCTCCTCAGACTTCTTACCAGAGGTGAGTTAGCTTATGGTGCGGAGTGTGATGGTGTTTGTACTTGAGAGGTAATTCTGGATCTAGTCTCAGTGTTTACTAGTCTGGAATTAAACTGTGGAGGATGTATATTTTTTGTTGAGAATATTAAAAACCATTAAATTTTAGAAGGCATGTTCAGGAGAATTTATTATTTTTATATCTGTTAGGGATTTGTGGATCGAATCTTGAAACAAGAACCAGGAGTTTCATAAATGCTACAATTTTTTCCCTTGAATTTATTTGCTATAAACCCATTTAAAGATCTGTGTATGATTAACTGTTATTCTTATGTGGGATTTGTGTGCAGAAAGTCAGACTTGTTTTCTGTTAAGGAATAGTTAATACTAATACAGTTTGTCCTTTTTTTTTTTTTTATTCCCTCTTCTTGGTGATCAAGCCTGAAATGCTGTTGCATAAAATAATGGAAAACAGAGGAATCCCTTGAATGGTCACAAAGTAACTGGGATATCAATCAAAGACTCAAAGACTTTGGGATAATTTCAAATTTAAACAGAGTTCAGGCGCCACTGAGGAGCTGTACCTTGCCTAGAATACTTAATTAGACTGTCCACAAAACAGTGTAAAACAGGTGGGTACATTCCTGTTGGAAGCTGTTGAATGCACCTTTTAATAGCTCTAACAGCATATGCAGGAACTTTTAAGCATCTTCAGCTAAGCCTTTTGTTTGGTCTATTATTTCCTTAAGGAAAGTTTAAATAATGGGAATAGCTATGTCGAGGAGCTTTATACTTCCAACAGCTGGTACACCTGTCTGGTGTGGGAATTCATCTATAAACTAATACTAGTTGGTTGGTTGAGTAATTCAAACAGCTGAGCCCAACAGCTCAGGTAAATATAATTTATTGTTTAGAAAATGTGGCGCATACTTTTTAATGAATTGAGGCATAGCCTGGATTGAATAAAGTGTGTATTAGTCATGAAACTGTTGCGTAAATGTAGGGTATTCTTAATAATAAATTTTTACCAACCAGTATTGATGTGTGGGTTTTTTGTTTGTTTGTTCTGTTGTTTGGTTGGCTGGTTGGTTTTTTTGGGGCACAAAAAGGCCCCTTCCTTTCCTACTGTTATGCTCGTGCTTTTACAGAAGCTGTTGCAATCAAACCATAAACTAAAGACAAATACATTTTTCTGCTGCCAAGATTTTGCCAGAGGCTGATCTCTCCTCACCTGCTCTGGCTCCAGGTTGCCCAGCCAGTGGGCTGTGTCTCATTCTTCTGTCACTTATCCTATTTAGACAAATGTTCCCCCCCTTGGCAGCTCCCAAAATCAGGGCTGATACAAATCCCTGTTCCTAGCTCTGATACAGCTGAGGTAAGAGCACATTGTGATGTCTTATGTTACAGGGGCAGACTGAAGGGTTTTCTTTGTAGAGTAGAAGGTAGGAAAGGTTTTTGTGACTTTCAGCTAACTATTTGTAAATTAGTCTATATTCTGGTTTAGGAGCTGCTACCAAGCTTTGCAATGCTCTTCTGCCATGTGTGTGCTGTACACCCAGACGTATCTGGAAATGCAAAGAAATGAGCAAACATATCTCCTCTCTCTTTCTCTCCCCTTTCCTTCTCCCTCCCCCCACCAAGGAGGCACAAGGGATTTTCCCCAGATAAGAATATCTGGTAACCTGGTACCCTTTAGCTTACATCAGTCTGAGGACAAGCAGTATATTTGTATTCAAGAGTTCTGGGAGATTTCTTTGCTTCTCTCAAGCCAGCCCAGCATCTATGAAAGCTCTTGGGGTCACTTAGCAATCTTTGTTTTGCTTCCTTGCCCATGAGAACAGATGGAGGATTTGTGCTTGGGCTACAGCCAAGCAACATCAGTAAATCAGTACAAAGGTAGATGAAGAGAAAAACACTGACATGTTTATTCCTGGTTTATAGAACTCTTATATCCTAGTGAGTGTTTCCTTTTGCCTTGTGCCTTGCCAGCCAAATGGTCTTACTGGCTTTGTATGGGATTAGGGTCATCAGACAAAAAGGATCAGATCTTCCGTCCTTGAAAAGCTTTGACTTGGCTTCTGTGGATTTTGGGTTAGAGTCACAGACAAATCTTAGTTGTTGGTTTGGCTGAACTATTAATTTAATTTCTGAAAAATTTAAGAATGATCCTTTTGGAACAGTTTGTGACATGCCTCTGCTGGAAGTCTATTTCCCCAAAGTTAGTTTTCATAATGGCTTTTGCAGCAATATGAGTTTTTCCAGCATTTGAAGCTTAAAACAATCGTAGTGCTTCCAAGCTTTACATCTTGCTGGATGCTTCATAACTGATTTGTATTAAAGTGTGTTTAGATGAATCCATTTTCATGAAAACGCTGGGATTTTCATGGCTGAGTAGGACCTAATTCTCCCTGGTGAAAACATCACTATAAATAAGAGCTGATGCCATTGCTTTGAGAAGAAGCAATTGTAAATAATGGGAGAAAAAAATCTATTCATAGAAACATTTCTTGTCCAGAGGGCTATATGTGGTTTTATTTACTTGTTTTTAACTTGTGAAATGTCTGTATTTGGGGTGACTACATTTTATTAAAAGTAGGAGCTGAATGCTCTCCTGGAGTTGGCCAAGCTTTAATTGCTGAAAATGCACATGTTCCACAGGAAAAAGGAGTATGATAAACTGCCTGGCACAACCAGTCTGCCATACTTTTTGAACATGGGAGTTAGTTTATTTTTGTCTTGGTGGCTGTTTTGATGCTACAGATTTTATCACATAGGTGTTGAAATTTTCTAAGATTAAGAGGAGTTACACAAAGTTACTCTTGAGGCTTTCTTTCACCAATTTTCTATCATTTAAATTCTTTTTTAATGCTGTATTATGCTTGAGTTATCCCTAGTTCTACTAGGTTTCTTTCCTTTTTTTTCTTCCTTTTGACACTATAACATGTTCCTTTCAATGTTTTTATAGATCAAAGCGTTATTCTCCTCCTTTCTTCCTGTAGCTGTCTTCAAAACAGATATTTCAATTAATTTAGACTGCAGCTGGAAAGGAAAGGTGATTCAAGAGCACTACAGTGCTCTTGTAATTTAAGTTGGGCATCTCTGAGTATCTCTATCTCACTGAATTTCCAATTGTTAATGTGTTTGAATTTCTTTGTCACATTTGATTTTCATGGAAGTCTTAGGGAACACCTCCAAACAGACCAAGAAGAGCAAACTGCCCCAAAAAAAGCAGAAGAAAGAACTGAGGGGTCATGTTTATTCAGGGGTCATGTTTATTCAGATAAAGTTTTTGAAGATGAAATGAATCTTTAATTGGCAACCAACTCTCCAGGAACATTGTTCTGTGGGGGAGGATGTCCCCTGGGACATGGTCAACTCCTAAGCAATCTCTTGCATGTTGTCATCTGTGCTGCTGGCAGCCAACCTGCAGCGAGCTCCCCAGAGGGAAGCTTGGCACACCAATTGTGGGGAGCAAAAAATTATTCATAGTTCAGAACCAGCTGCTTAACTGAGATCGCTTCATCAGAACAACTAACTAGGGATTTGTATGTTCTCTCTCAATTGATGTAAGTTATCAAGCAAATCCCTAGGAAGAGGATGGAAGTGGAATCTCTTACTCTTTTTCTGCTTTATCCACTACAGAAAAACTTAACTTGGCAGTAGAGGCTGCTAAGACATCAGAAGGCAAAGGTAAGATGGGTGCAGGTGGTCTCTCCGTAGCATCAAAGGAATCAAAGAATTATAAGGGTGCTTATTCCTTTTAGAAAGCTGCTGTTTATGAGAAATGATCAGTTCTCCATAAGAAGGGCTTTCTGACTATCTAAAGAAAAGACTTGGTAGCTGAACAGTATGGAAATAAGTGTTTTTCCCTGGCACACTTTGCTTCTCCAGTTCATCTCTAGACTCTCCTGTACCTGTGTTCTAGCTGGACTGGAGAATGCCGGACAGCAAGTAGGAGTACATTTTGGCTGTTTGTGCCCAGAAAGCACATACTAGGCTATGACCTGTAGTTGTCTCCTATTTTCCATGCCACATGTGGTTTCCCTTGTCTCACTGCAGGGCCTCACTTGATCCTTTTTCCTGACTGCATTTGAAGGTGGAAATAAGTACAGTGGCTTGGAGTCTCTGAAGCTAGATTTGTCAAACCTGGTTTTGATCACCAGTAGTTTGAAGACTTGAAAAATGGATGTAAATGAGTGCATTTGCTCCGATCTCTTATAGAGGATCATAATTTTTTTTCAAGAATGGGTGCTTTAAGGTACTGAGCAGAGAAAATGGGGACTGTTTATAGCCAGTGCTGTTTGAGCTTTTGTGAGTATGTGGGCGATATACAGCTGTGCCATGCTGGTTCTCCTCATCTGAAAACTCCTGCTTAATATAGTAGGAATATGGGATATTTTTTTTTTTATTTTTATTTGATCACTCAGTTGGAATAAAGCAATTTAACTACTGAGATGCTCGTAACTCTGGCCTGTTGTACTCAGTTCTGTGTGTACATGTCTCTGTGAGAAGGTGTCTTTTAGGCAGGTTGTGAACCTACTGAAAGCAGTGCTTCAGGAAACCTGGAGAGAAAAAAATGCCAAGGTGGACAACTGAAAAATACCATCTGTGTTCACACTCCCTTCATGCTGCAAACAGTGGTTAGGTCATACCCTCACAGGAGAGGAGTTATCTTTGTTCAGTTTTACAAGTCCTTAATATCCTCTTTAAATTCTGATAAAACCATGGTGCTGTCACTGGTTCATTTCTACAGATCTGGTGTCGAAATCTCACAGAACAGTCGTAGACTGGTGGGCAGTGTAAATATGTATTGCAATTCTTTAAAATTGTTTTGAAATTTAATGAACTGCTACTTTGATCTGTTACAGTGTAAATAGGAACAGATAAAATAGGAAAGTGAAATAGTCCATTTTTCCTCAAAAGACTTAGATAATGATTAAACTGATAAAGACAACGTGTTTCTGCAGCTGCTTTTGGTTTAGTTTGCTATCAGATATATGTATTAGAAAACTAACAGGATCATATAGTCTTTTTTTTACTTGGAATTTCTTTTTATTTTACCAGTACTGTAGGAGCATTGCACTTGTGTTATGTTTGTTTCTCCTTACATTCAACTGAAATCGCGGTGGTTATAAGTAATCATAAACTGACTGACTTGAAAAGCTAATATTTGCTAGCTTCAAAGCAATGAAAATAGTGATAAGTGAGGTTGTAAAAAGTCAAATTAAATGTTAATTGATGCAAGGGCACAAAGAAATGAGGCACTTATTTTAGATGCAGCCACTATGTTTATCAGACTTGACAAATTGAACACAAGCTTCATACGTACTCTCATTTCTTCTTTTTTTCACCTTCATTCGTATAGAATCTTGGAGTTGTTTAGGTTGGTAATGATCTTTAATATCATTGAGTCAAGCCTTTAACCTTATACTGCCACATTCACCACTAAGCTATATACCTAGGTGCCATGTCTACACATCTTTGAAATACCTCCAGGGATGGTGACTCCACCACTTCTCTGGGTAGCCTGTGCCTGCCAACCCTTTTGGTGAAATGTTTCTGATTATCCAATCTAAACATCCCCAGGTGCAAATTGAGTCCATCTACTCTTGTTCTCTTGCTTGTTACTTGGGAAAATAGACTGACCCCCACCTTGCTACAACCTCTTTTTAGGTAGTTGTAGAGAGCAGTAAGGTCCCTACCCTGGACCTCCTTTTCTCCAGGCTGAACAATCCCGGTTCCCCCAGCTGCTCCTCATAAAACTTGTTCTTCAGACCCTTCACCAGCTTCGTTGTCCTTCTTTGGACACATTCCAGCACCTCAGTGTCTTTCTTGTAATGAGAGCACCAAAACTGAACACAGTATTCAAGATGCAGCTTCAACAGTGCCAAGTACAGGGGGACAATCACTGCCCAAATCCTCCATACTATTTCTGATACAAGTCATGATGCTATTTGACACCCTGGCCACCAGGACACACTGCCTGCTTACATTCAGATGTCTGTCAATCAGCACCCTCAGGTCCTTTTCTGCCAGGCAGCTTCCCAGCTTCCTACAAGGCTTCCCCAAGCCTGCAGGGTTGCATGGAGGTGTTGTGAGACAAGTGCAGGACCCAGCACTTTGGCTTGTTTGAACCTCATACCATTGGCAACTGCTCATTGATGTACAGAGATCCCTCTCTAGAGCCTTCATACCTTCCAGCAGATTCACACTCCCACCCAACTTGGTGTCATCTGCAAACTTGACGAGGGCTTACTCGATTTCCCTTGCCCAGATCACTGATAAAGATATGAAACAGAATATCAAAAAGAAATTGGGGAGGAAAAAAGTAGGGTCATTAGATTACAGCTAAAGATAATTGTTTAGAAATATGCTAAAGTGCAGGTAAGACTCAAATGCCAGTGTGGGTACTTGAAGTGTTTTATTTTGGGAAAAGTGGTAATCTAAAAAGAACTGTGCCAAGCAGTCCTGATAACTCCTATGAAGAGAAAGGGTACCCACAGGCTTGGGGAAATAAATTGAACATCCTGTGAATTTTCATAGATCCTAGTAAATACTGAAACCTGGATAATTATTTTGAGAATTGATCACAGAATCATAACTATTTGTTATTCCATATATAAAACAGTTCTCAAAAATAAATCAGATGTTAGAGACCATTCTTTTATTTCCAGCTCAGTCTCCTTCATAACCTGAGATGAATCACAGACTGTTTAGAATTACTTCATGCTTAAAATAGGTTGCAGAAGTAGGACAAATACGTGAGAATACATTTAGTATATTAGCATTTGCCTTCAAAGTAAGCTGATTTTGCAAGAAAAAAAAGAAGGGCGGCACATGACACACAAGTCATCTTTCTTCTGAAAATTAAATTCTCTTGAATTCTAAATCGACATGTTTCCATCCTTGAATACTGCCTGCTCAGCTGAGGAAATCTTTGGAGCAGAAAACTGTAAACCTCGGACCCTGTTCTTTAGATTTCTTTTAGCTCAAAGCCTAACCCTACCAAATCAGCCTAGATTTTGTTCTCAGAAGAAAAAAATAACAGGCGCTTTCTCACCCACTCACTTGACTTGGGTTAGGAACCCTTTGGGCCTGCTTTGGTGAGTAATACGTGTCAGGCTCTGCACTCAAGATCCTAATATAAAGCTTTCAAAAATTAATGTGTATCTGGAGTCTGAAAGCAGCTCCTTTATAGTGATAATTTTTGCGCAAGAAGAGCTGTACAGAAGGATAATAAAGATTTAAATAATGAAACAGTGAGGCAGTAAGTGATACCTTTGAGAAGTATTAGTAATATTCGACCATGATTTTAGGTTTTGGTTGTGGGGGCTGTATAGATATGACAGGAGCAAGAAACCTTAGGGTTTTTGGTAGCTCTTCAGCAATGTCAAGCCTCAAAGCTCTATCACCTATTCAAAGGCTCCTGCTGGTGCTGGGAAGACGAATACTTTACAATATGCTGGAGAGCAGTGTAGGATGTTCTCCAGAGAAGAATCTTACTTGCTTCTTATAGAAGTGTATGAATACTTAATTTTCTATTTTTATTTTTTTTTAAAAGGCCAAAATCCAAGATGTAGAACCAGACCCGAAAACCAAAGAAAAAGCCCAACCCCAAAACAAAAACAAAACAAGAAAACCCACAAGTCCCAACCAATTTGACATGATTGGGTTGTCACTAATGCATACTTCTAACCAAGTTTGCTGGCTGGCTTCCCTGCAGCTTTCTGACCTTCTGAAGAGCATAATCTTGCATGAAACTCAATTGAACTGAATCTCTCCAGCACTGATCAGAGCAGGCTCTTGCCCTCAATATTTGCTACAATTCTATATAATTTATTTTATAAAAAGAAGAAAAAGGGGGGGGGGGCAGGGAATCAACACCCCTTGTCCAACTTGCAGTATTAGCCTCTTGGTAATTTCGCACCACCTACATTTTTATTGCAATATATAGTCTTGATAGACTCTTTGTTTTTATTTGTTTGCAACAATCACTCATGAAGGGTTAAGATATTCTCCCAGGTAAACTCGACATTCTTAATGCATGCCTAAAGACTACTGAATTTTGAAGTGTTTGTTGTTGTTTTGTTTTTTTTTTTTTTTTTTTTGATTTTGTTTTTTGAAGAGTCCAGAATGTCACCAAATGATGGTAAAAGTTGCTGGAGAGGAAGGAGTGGTTACAGGTGTTCGGTGTCTCTAGGTGCCATGCTAATTTCTCCGTCTTCTAGTGGTTCCTTACTGTTTGAGAGGGTTCTAGTCAACTGGTTAACGAAAATACAGTATTTCTTGGACTGACTATAGTTGCATTTCAAGTAACGGCTGACACTACCCAACCATTTGCAACTTTGAGGTACCAGCTTCTAAAGTTTAGCAAAATATGTCATATTGAATGTTTTGACATGTGGAATTAACAGTGTTATGTCTGTAGAAATGTGGGTGGTATAGATGTAAATAAAATATTATCTGTGAATGTCTTTGTAAAAGAATTCTAAAACTTAGCAAAATTTTCCAGCTGTGTTAGTCTGTCGTGATGAATTAGCACTTTAGCTTAACATTATTCTTTGTTTCTGAAGGAGAGTTCCTTATTCAAAGTCCCTTGGCTTCCTGGCGAGATGAAGAAGGCTTGAAACTGGCAAGACATGTTAAGGAGACCCATGGAAATAAATATAAGAAACAGATCTATAATCTGTCCTGTGCTAGTGAAAAAGGTTGCAAACAGAGCATACTCAAAGTACCCAAGTGATCCTTCTATATCAACATATATTTGCATAATAACACTTATATAAAGATTTACTTTAAGTACATAATTAATGCTACTGCGTATAAAATAGCTGGGAACATGTATTCCTGTTTAAAAAGTACCTTTTAAGATGATGAGTTGTTGTGTTGAGGAGTGTGGGGAAGACATAGTAGTGTGGACAAGAAGCAAAACTTCCAAGATTTTCTTTCAAGGCCTGTGCTGTCCATGACCTGTTTCTCCAAAGCACCCATCAGTTTCTTTCTTAATAGCTGGACCAATGCTGTATTTTCTACTTGCATGAATTTATATTTCCATTATTAATGACTGTAATTCTGGTAGCCTGTTTTCTGCATGCTTGGCCTCACAGCTTGCTCTGTGTTCCCTGAGCTAATGTCATCGGGGTTGGACCAGTATTCCAGTGGTTCCAGGGCAAAGCAGGGAAAACTTTTTTTTCTTTTAGCACCAGATGCTGTAGGGGAGACACCTACATCTAGGTTTTCCTGGGCTGCTGTCTTGGAGACAGATTCCTGATGTGCAAAAGAATAAACTTTCGTGGTTAAATTTTATTTAAACTCAGGTAGTGGTTGTGCTCTGTTCCCAGACAATTTTGCTAAGCCAGTTAATTTTCTTGTAAACTGTAGTTCGCTGCTTTTTTTGCTAAAGTATAGTGACAAACTCTAACAGCTCTAAAAGGCTTTAGAAAAGATATTTCATGACCCTCTGGGGTGAGTTAACATCTTCTATATGTCCTTCCTGTCTTTGATTTTGTCATTGTGGGTTAATTCACACAAAGTATCTCATTCCATTTCTCTAGGTTTTAACTTTTATGTGTGGTTTTTCTCTACTTCATCTGTTTCATATGGGTTAATTATGTAAATTTTCATTTCACACCTTGTTGGTGCTGGTTAATATGCCATAAATGGATCTGTCTTCTTTTCTATTTGTGTGCATACCTCCTGATACAAATTAATGCTCCATCAGACCTGGGGTTTAAATTATTTAAAGTATGTTGGCACTTTCTACGTTGTGTCAGTGCAAGTTATATTCAAGATATATTTTAAAATATATTTTTCATGACACAATAAAATAGTCTAATAATTCTGTATGTCAGACTTGAAATGTGTGAATAAATATGGCATACTGTGAATATATATCCCTAATACTTTCAGCTGTCATATGCTGGTGTTCTTTATTTATTCTTTTTTTCCACTATGTTTATTGGAGCTTATGAGGAGCAGGAATGAAAAAACTTATTTAATGATCAACAGACTGTAATGAATGTCATGATTAACTTGAGTGTTGCTTGATTTGCAGGTTGGAAGTGCAGGAGCTGGCTGCAGTGGAGGTGGGGGTCACAGCATTGGTAGGTTTGAAATACTTTTGGGGCAACACCAGCATTATGACAAAGGTAAGGGTTGTGTTCATTAAGACAAGAGTCATCCTAATGAAATTCATTTTAATAATTTTTTATATATAGACTTAGCAATGCCGCTAAATGGAGGAAAAATAAAAGGCATATGTTGGAAAAGTACACTTAGCACAGCGATGCAGCCTCTTGACTTCAAACTGGCTAACAAAGTGATCTGCTCTGGTTATGACCAAGAACTCCGTATGTAAAGCCAAAAAAACCGCAATAAAATAAAGGTGTTACGGTATTGTGTTGTTTGGAGACTCTTGGTAGAGTTCACAGGGCTCATTATCGTGCTGTCATTTCAAGGTTCTAGCTATAAAATCAGGAAGCAAAACAACAGAGCTTGAGAAACTGGTAAAATAGGTAACTTTGGTAAACAAGATAATGCATTTTCTCTGTAAGTGTACACAGGAGCTAAGCCAGAGAAAGCAAACTGAACCAGGCCCTACTTTTAACATAGAGAATTTCCTTCTGCTCCCCTTCTCTATGTGGAAACTTTTCATCTTTTGGAAAATTCAAAGTATTTCACTTTCCCAAGGCTTCCTCATCACAAATCTCTGAATGCTTCTTTGGGCTTTCAAGACAGCAGCGGGATTTGTGCATGAGCTTTTGTGGAGGACAGTGCTGTTTGTTTAAATACAGCACCGAGGTGAGGTGCTTGGGTTGTGTGATTTCCGAAAATTCTGAAGAAGTAACTGGAGGCAGAGTTAACATTTACAAAGTGTAAAAACTGATGGTTGAGGGGCAGCAGCCGCCTCTCTAAAATATAAAATACATGCGTGTTTATGTACAGCATATGCATTCCAGGGTGCGTCTCTTTTTTTTCTTTTTCCCTACTTTATGCTAATTTTATTTCTGTTCTTTTCCTTAGCTTATTTTTTCTTTTTCTTTAAAAACTTTTTTTTTTTTTTTTGTTGATTCTAGATGTTCCTTTGTTGTGTGTACAAGGGTACCGTATCCCTGACTGGGCTATGTGTGGCTCATGCATAGACCTTCTCATTCAGATGTCTCTCTTCTTTTTCATCAAAATAAAGTAAAATTCATAATAAGTGGACCTAAATTGCTTGACTTAATGTGAACTTGATCTTGATTGTTTTTAAAATAGTATTTTCCTATCACTTAGCCCCTCTCAAAGGGTTAAAAAACCTCTGCAAATTCCACTGCAACATCAAAGAGTTATTCCTCCAACACCATAGCAGATCTTCTATTTTAAACTCATTTTTCTTTTCAAAATACGTTTGTCTTGGATTGATTATGTGTAATAGAAGGTCTGTTTCTCAGTCTATGTGCAACCGATGGTACACATGAGCAAAGAGACTGAGTGAAACAGTTTTTGTTCTGTTGTGGTCAGCAGGGAAAGGGGTGAGGTATAAAATGATTAAAGGGATTTATCAACACTAGCTGTTGCAGATGAACTAATATGGTGAATGAAAGCTGTTACAGAATGGAATTCTTGCCTGACTTGTGACTGAAGAAGTATTTGTAATGAACAATCTCCGTTTTTAATATATATACGTATATAACATATTTATATGTTATAGATTGTTGCTATTATACTTTTTTTTATTGCAGTGACATCCTAATTTTAAAAAATACACCCTAAAAATGTAAGTCAGTGGGATCAAAATACAGTTAAAATCCTGACTGAATATGTGGTCCATACATAACATACTTGCAGCTCGTTCTGCTGTTCATGTTTTCCTATGATCAATAATGTTGTTCTGCATGTAACTGCACACCCGAAAATCTAGCTATCTGGAGGTATTTGCCAGGCATCAGGTTCCTTGATTGTTAACAAAACTCGATGACAGACGAAAATGTCATTCTAAGCTGTCTACAATATAGATCTTTCTCTACTTAATATTTAAGTGACTCTACTTTCACTCTAAGGGATGCTGTTACTCAGTCTATTAGTATGTGAGCTGCTTAATTTTCCCTAATGTAGAATTAAGCAGAGCAAAACACTAGGCTTAAGTTTATCTTAGTTTTATAGTCAAACATTTTTGTATCTAAGGTGTTAGTATGCTGTTCTGTGCACCTTTATGTTGATGTGTGAAGAGACGTATGCTGAGACAATAGTAAGACTCCTTTAACTTAGTATCTCCATGGGCAAATTCACAGACAGAACATTTGAATTATTTTCAAAACTATATATAAGAAGAGTTGAAAAAAGGTAGCATAGCACTTATTGTGGACAGTATTGGATGTAGAAAATATAACAGCTTTTATTTTTCCAGTGTAGGATTGTCATATAAACACAAAATGCCATGAAATAAATTCAATTTCCTTGCACTCCTGAGATTTCAATATTGTGGCCTTTCTTGCATGTTTTACTTTTTCGGTGGGTCTCTTGATATTGAAAACTCTAGGCGATTTTGTGAGCACTAAAGGATTTTGTGCTATTATTTTCTCAAGGCCATTACCAATCATATCCTGTGTCCTGACTAATGTTTTGCTCTCCTGTGAAAGTTAGATAGGGCTTTTCTACAACAGAATCAGGATAATTGCCTCAGCAAAATTACAGTACATTATCCATGAAGTGTCAGAAGATGGCAGCCAATTTCTGCTGTTTGATCATGATACTCAAAATCCTCCTCTTTCGGTAAGAACAAAAACTCTCAGAAGAGGAAATGAGATGTAATGGTAATTTTCAGATTGCCTGTCATCCCTAAACACGTTTCTATCCATCAGGATAGTGACATAACATTGACTTCCTTAGCATTTTATGGTTAATTTGCATAACCCACAGCACCTGTACCTTCTTGAGACTTCATAGAAACTTTTCCACATGCAATTCATAAGAAAACCTGCCACATAGTGTACACAAAGGCTACAGAAGCTTACTGTCACTGCATGACTCATTATCTGAGCATATCATCGTAGTGCTGCACAATTTGTGTATAGCTTTCAATAAAAATGACTGCTAGAAAATCAAAGCCTTAATTTTTTCCTCAAATACACCACACTGGTGGCATTTTATGCCTCCTTTATCTGTGACTAGGGTAATGAATACTCAGTGATAGGGGTTTTTAAAGTTTTTAATGGCTGGGTGTTAAATGACTACTTAACAAGCATCTTTCTGTTTGCCACATAGGGACTACTAATTTTATCGCCATTGGATTAGTGAGGACATGTATCCTACTGGCTGTCCAGACTACAGGCAGAAAAAATAACGTTACAAAGTCCAGACTTGCAAAGCGGGTTTATACGATAGCAAAGGACTGAACTAGTACATTCAGTTCACAAGAACTTTCCAATAAGATCTTGTGAAATGAAGTCCCATAGAAATAAAAATATTTACTTTACTCCTTCTTCAGAGTGTGTTAGTACAATGATAGGGTGCAAAGTCTTGAAATAAAACATCTTTCTGTTGGGTGGGACAAGGGATTAGCAGTTATAATTTTATTTAGATTTGCCTCGTATGTAGCTTATACCGCTAAAAGCGCAGACATCAGTGCAGCTTTCCCAGGATCTATTTGGTAGCAGAAGATGGCTAGCCTGAAAGGAGAAGTGAAGCAAAAATGATAATGGATTTTTAAAAAATAGATATAAAGCTTAAGAATATAAAACATAAATAAAGAGGGCAGTGTTCCTCTCCTTAGTTAATACTGAAAGAAGTAGCTTTACTATCTTACTTGCTGCTCCATTTTAGTGGAAAGATTTAAAAGCTTCGGAAGAATGAAAATGAGTTTATCCTTGGAAGGTGCTAGAAGGGCAAGGAACTTCTCTGGGAATGATTTTCATAAATAGGGCCAATAACATCTGGTTTTGGGTGGTTTGTTTTATTTGAATGTATAAAGGGGCAATTAACAATGAGTTTAATGTGACTTTAAATGCGGTCTAAGGTTGGGATCGTTGAACCCAGAGGGACAGTCAGGAGGCAAGGTGCAGCCTTACCTTGTATTTGTGCTTCTGTAACACAAACTCTAGATATGGTTCATTATTGTTTAGTGAAATCAGTGAAATTCACGTCCTACAGTCAGTTATGTACAGCATCCCTGACTGAGTTGATCCTCCCTGCAATTCACTTGCCACATTGAAAGAACTGCAGTAACGCAGTCACTGCTACTTTAAGGGTTTTTTTAATTGTATGTAATGTTTCAAAATAAGTGAAACAACAATTTGGTGTGAATGATAATCCCATTTTGGTTAGACATATGGTTACTTTTACCTGTGTGTGTTAGCAGAGTTTGTCTATCTCCTTTCTGTTATCATGCATAACAATGATTCTGGTTCTACTGGATTTCTAAATAAATTTTTGGAATTATTATAGTTTTAGTGGATTTATCAATACATTTATTTATAATACTACATATATATAGCTGTAAATTGAAAGATAATAGATGATATACTAGCAGAACTGCATTCCTGTAATTTCACATCACCCATCGCAAATTGTACAGTTTGATTTATTATATGGGTTCTAGCACAGATGTTGTCTCAATGGCTTCTAAACCAATTATGGAAAGTTTCCTTAACTAGGCTGATTAAGGACACCAGGTTTCAGCATTGTGGGTGTGCTCCACAAAGATTGGTCAAACAACAGTTAGGATGTGCTCAATCCTCTTGGGCTCCAATTAAGCCTCTGCTTATCCGTCTGCTTAGCAAAGCTGTGAGGCACGTTTTATGTTAGGTGATCTACATAATCTATGTCGCACCAAGGTGGAAGAAAGCATAGCTGCAATTCCACTGGCACCAATGGGCACAGCGGGGCTTATGGCTGAATTTAATTTTCTCTTCAAATGCTTCTGTTTTCTTCTTCCATATTTTTTTTCACACGAACCACTGTTTGCATGATGATTTTTCATAAACCATCTGATATTAAAAGTCTAAAACCTGCAAAAATATCTGTTGGTGTGATCTGTAAAACTCTGCGGTATGGTCATGTTACATAGAATGTTTTTGGCTGAGAAGTTTTATTTTGTCTGTGCCTTCAGAATCTCTAGAAGCTTCTGGAAGCTCTAGAAGCCCTTATTAATAAGCAGAAATGTCTCCTAACTTACTGCAGTGATATCACTTGTAGACTGGGAACAGCAGACTGAAGGTGAACAGACTTCATCTGAGAGTGTGAGTTCCTGAAGTTATTGGGTACAGAGCAGCAAGCTAGCTTTTTTGCTGAGTTGTTTTGTGGTGTTTTCTTGGTTTTGTTTTTGGTGTTTTTTTCTTGCATTTATCTTGTAGTTTTTCCTGTGGTGTTTTATCAGCAACCTAAGTCATACAGAGGGACCCACTCCCTGCCTGGAAAACTGATGATCTGGCAAGAGGTAAGCTATCAGGTTGGCAGTATGGGCTGTAATACTGAACTGCAGAAGATGGAAGAGTGCAGAATTTGTTTGGAAACCAGTT